>NC_132997.1:19617373-19923895 GCF_048564905.1 Vicugna pacos | reverse complement strand
ATAATATGTACCCGTTTGTTTTTGGTTTGTTTGGTCGAACCTTATGTTTTTGTATTTTTCCATGTTTGTGTGAGTAGGAGGAGTGTACATTTTTATTGCTGCATAGTATTCCATTGTGTAAACATACCAAAGTGTCTTTATCTATCCTATCATTGATTAACATTTAGGTTACTTTCACTCTTGGTGGTTACAAATTATGTCGCTATTAATAATTTTTGTACAAGTGTTTTTTGTACATATATATGCTTGATCCACCATTTCTATTCCTAGGTATGTACCCCACAAAAATTCATAGAGCTACACACTTTTGATATATAATTTTCTGCGCATATGTTTTACTTCAGTAAAATGTTTACTTAATACAAGGTAAAAGAGAGAGAATATAAATAAGAATCAAAACTAAAAAGCAAAAATGTCAGCCTCAACAAAGATTTTAAAAAATAAAGAGTATTACATAATAACATTAGAAAACCTATATATAATAGACAGATGCCAAGAAATTACAGGATGTCAAAGTTGGCAGAGAAGAAATGGAGAACTTAAATATTCCAGTTAAATTCCAATAATACTTAATACTTAAATATCAGTAATTACTAGCTGAAATGATGTCTAAAAGACAAATCATCCCCTCAAATTTCAAGTACAGACTGTTTTACACATTAGTGTTACTAACATTTCAAGGAGTAGTCAATTTCTGTCTTATAAAAGTACTTATAGAACACAGGAAATGCGTTGCCCAGATTATTCTGTGAGGCCAGTGCAATGACTTCACAGGCAGATAAGGATGACACAAAAAATACTCAAAAGACAAATCAAAACTATGATGAGGTATCACCTCACACCAGCCAGAATGGCCATCATTCAAATGTCCACAAATGACAAATGCTGGGGAGGCTTTGGAGAAAAGGGAACCCTCCTACACTGCTGGTGGGACTGCAGTTTGGTGCAGCCACTGTGGAAAACAGTATGGAGATTCCTCAAAAGACTAGGAATAGACTTATCATGACTCAGGAATCTCGCTTCTGGGTGTATATCCAGAAGGAACCCTACTTCAAAAAGATACCTGCACCTCAATGTTCATAGCAGCACTATTTACAGTATCCAAGACATGGAAACAGCCTAAATGTCCATCAACAGATGACTGGATAAAGAAGAAGTGGTATATTTATACAATGGAATACTCTTCAGCCATAAAAACTGACCCCATAACGCCATTTGCAGCAACATGGATGTTCCTGGAGAATGTCATTCTAAGTGAAGTAAGCCAGAAAGAGAAAGAAAAATACCATATGAGATCGCTCATATGTGGAATCTAAAAAAAAAAAACAAAAAAGAACATAAATACAAAACAGAAACAGACTCATAGACATAGAATACAAACTTGTGGTTGCCAGTGGGGTGGGGGGTAGGAAGGACAGAATGGAATTTCAAAACTTGTAGATACTGACAGGCATATGCAGAATAGATAAACAAGATTATACTGTATAGCACAGGGAAATATATACAAGATCTTGCAGCTCACAGCGAAAAAAAATGTGACAATGAATATATGTATGTTCATATATAACTAAAAAATTGTGCTTTACACTGGAATTTGACACAACATTGCAAAATGACTGTAACTCAATAAAAAATGTTAAATACTCAAAAGAAAATGATAGGTCTATTTCACTTGTGATGATAGATGCAAACTGTATTTGAAAGATTAATTATCCATTTTATCTTGGAATGAAGGGATGGTTTAACATGAGAAAAGTTAATCAACCTAATTCATCACATCAGAATACTATAAAAATGTTAAAATATTTATAATTACTTATGCAAATATTATGAATCTCAATTGAAGAAAAATCACTTGATAAAACATAAAGAAGTCAATACATATTTATGGTAAGCCCATCAGGAAACAAGGACTGAAGGGACTCACTTTAACTGAAAACCCACAACAAACACTATACTTCTGGAAAAACTGAAGACATAGTGTCTTTAAAATTGGGAACACGAAAAGGATACTCACTATCATTGCTATTGTGTAACATAAGCTGGAGGTCTTTTCCAAGGAATAAGAGAGAGGAAAAAAGAGCTGCAAGTGTTGGAAGGGAAAAACAAAAAGCCCTGATTACTTGCATCTTGGCTGTAAGAAAGGAGTTCCTAAAAACTTCAGAAGCACAAAGCATAAAGAAAAACAGAAAAGATAACTCCAATTTTATCAAAGTAAAGAATTGATTCAACAGGAAATAACACTGATAAAGTTAACAGACAGATGATAGTTTGGGAGAAAATATTTTCATTGTCTAACATTGATCAAGAGACTATACGCAGAATTTACAGGGAGCTCTTGCAAAATTAGCAAGAAAAACATATAATCCTAGTGGAAAAAAAATTGGTGAAGGCTATGTACAGGCAAATTACAGAAGAGGAAACCTAAAGTTCTATGACACATAAAAGATGCTCAAAGTCATTAGCTATCATAAACTTTCCTCTATTTGAGGGGTGAAATTCAGAAAGCAAGATTATACCTAGGCTGGCAGGGACACAGGGCAGGGGATTTATGGCCCTGTTACGCATTGCTGGGGGGAACATAGAGTGAGAGCCTTCTGGATAGCAATTAGGCAGTGCAGTTTACCAGCAACTCCACTCTGATATCTATTGCAAAGCAATTCTCAGATAAGTTCCCAGTAATGGGATGTTTATTGTTTGTGGTGGTGGGGAGCAGCAGCCAGGCTAGCCTGGGGGTCCACTCCTCAGGGGATGATGTTTCAAAAGGTGACAGATGCACCAGAGACTACTACACAGCAGTTAGAAGACACAGACTAGGGGCAACATGCAACATAAATGGATCTTCCAAACATGACAATGAGTGAAAAACGTATGAAGCAGAATGTGACTTATTACACAGTATCATTTACATAAATTAAAAATATATGTATACAAAAAAGCAATATACAATTTATAATAACACAGAAAAAACCATATTAGAATAGTTGTTTCCCTTAAGGAGAGGAATTGCAAAGGGGGATTTGGGCAAAAGGAAATAAGCCAACCAACTAACAAACAACTGTGGATCGTGTGTGACAAAGATGATTTGGCACCATGTGTTAATGAGTGTGAGTGACACAGCCCTCTGTTGTTGGGTTCCCCTTCCCTAGCAACAGCAGCAACAATAACAACAAGGACAACAATAATGAGGGTAGAACACTGGCAGGGATGCCAGACCAAGTATAATTTTGAAGGCTGTGGTGGAGTTTGGCTCTAAGTGTAACGGGAGGAAGTCCCGGGGCGGGTTTAAGGAGTGAGTGGTGAGTTTTCCTAGAGATGGTGACAGATACCATGGGATGGACAGGTGTGTAGATACAGGGAGTCCGATCGGGAAGCTCTTATCTCAGGTGGGAGCTGAAGATGGCTCAGATTAGGCTAGTAGCAATGGTGATGAGAGAAGTGGGCTGATTGAGGTTATGTTTTGGACAGAGCCAGGCAGGAGGTGCTGAGAAACTGAATGTTGGTTTTGAGGACAGGAGAGAAATGAAAGATGACACCCAAGCTTTTGTTTTTGGCATCTGGGTGGTGCCATTGACTGATGTTGGGAAGATGGGGATAAAAAGGGGAAACAAAAAATTCTTTTTTCTTTTTGTTTTTTGGTCCATGTCTTTTTGTAAAATATTGAAGTATGATTGATTTACAATATTGCATTAGTTTCAGATGCACAGATAAGTGATTTAGTTGATTTTTGAAGATTATAGTCCATTATAGGTTACTACAAAATATGGGGTAACATTCTTTGTGCTACACAGCAAAACTTTGTAGTTGGTCTATTTTATGTATAGTTGTTTGTATCCATTAATTCCATACTCTTAATTTGTCCCTCTTCTGCCCCTTTGGTAACCATATGTTTTTTTTTCCCCTATGTCTGTGAGTCTGTTTTGGTTTTATATATACATTCATTTGCATTAATTTTTATATTCTATATATAAATGGTATCATATCATATTTGTCTTTCTCTGACTTATTTCATTTTTTAATAATAATATTCTCTAGGTCCATCCACATTGCTACAAATGGTAAAATTTCATTCCTTTTTATGGCTGAGTAATATTCCATTATGTATATGTACCACTTCTTCTTTATCCGTTTGTCTGTTGATAGGCATCTGAGTAGCTTCCATGTCTTGGCTATTGTCAATAGTGCTACTATGAAATTGAGGTGCATGTATCTTTTCAAATTAGTGCTTTTGTTTCTTCTGGAATTGCTGGATCCTGATAGTTCTATTTTTAATTTTTTTGAGGAACCTCTATACTGTTTTCTACAGTGGCTGCACCAATTTACATTCCTACCAAGGGTATATAAGGATTTCCTTTTCTCCACATCCTTACCAACACAAAATTTCTGATTTGGATTATTAAGTGTGTTAAATTTAAGATACCTATTTGACATTCAAGTGGAGAGATCAATAAGGCAGTTGGACATATGGTCTGAATTCAGGGAAGATGTGTATTTTGGGGTTGAATCAGTACATAGAGAGTTAAACAGATGGCACCAATGCTCAGTGTTTATGTCACCTCAATCAAGGTTCATAATTTCTGAATCTGAATTTATTTATCTATAAAACGACAATAATATCTGTTTCCTAGCACTATTATGAATATTAAATAAGATAATGCATCTAAAGTGCTTGGCATAGAGCACATAATAAGTGCTTAATAAAGGCCTCTGTGACTGGAGGACAGTGAAGGGAATGTCAACATCAGGAGAAAGAGGCTGGCGGTGGGAGGGTCATGTCAGAATTTTCCCTCCGTGGTAAAAAGTTTTCAGTGAGTGGCTATCAGGGCCTTTTTTGCCAGGAGGGACATGGCCTGGCTTTACAAATCATACTGGCAGATCACTGAGGCATTAGAATTCAATATTGTTTTTTCAGACTGTAGATAAACAGCCTGGATTGCTGTGAACACACACATGCACACAGAACTAAACAAATTTAAGGCTTTGATTCTATAAGTACATACTCAGAAATTATAACGAATTGAAGCATTTTTGGCTGAAAGGCATTAGAATAGTCCTGACAATTCTTGAGTCTGCAGTATTGTCCAGGGCTTCTCTGCCAGTCTGGGCATAGTTCTATTTTGTACATGGACTGTTGGTGAGTAGTAAGCAATTGGAGCTTAGGGACAGCTGGCATTTTGTAGCTTAGCAGTGTTAGGCCCACCCAAATGGCCCACAATAATCCCCCTTGCTGATTATCTGGTTAGCAAATAATTTTATCTGCAGTCTTAATTCTTTTTTACCAGGCGTCATAATACATTCACAAGTTCCAGGGATTAGAATACGGGCATCTTTGAAGGCCATTATCCTGCCTTCCACATGTTAGAGCTAGATAGGTGTTAGCCTTCCTTGAATTATTCTTATTTTTACTAATGTTCCTTAAAGACTTGCCTTCAAATCCTGTGGTCCCCACTTACCAGCTGTGTGATCGTAGGTAAGTTAATTTCCTTCATGAAATCCCATTTGCTTAGCTGTGAAATTCCAATCATAGGAGCCATCTTTAAAAAATTTTTGTGAGGAATATATGAGACAGGGTAAGTGAGAATGCTTTATACCCCACCCAAAGCAAACAAATCCAATTTCCAGTTTAAAATGGTAGATTCAATGTACAAAGTTATCTTATCTCACTATAGGAATCCCACTAAAGTGAAAAAAAATAAAAATGTGAGCAAAAGAAGCCAGCAAACTGTTGGTTGATGGAGGATAAAGTAGACAATGGAGTGGTGCCCTAAGTCCTAGCGGAGTAAATGCCGCTGAGTAATGTACTCATTTTCCTGGCAGACCTCTAAGAAGAGGGGAGCTAAGAGGCACTGGGGCTGTGGAAGGTGGGGAGGAAGCCCCATGCTGGGAATAGGGGACTGACTGGTGGAAAATCTATTCAAATCCTAGGCCCTCCGCTGGGAGGCCACTCTCAATGGGATTTTTCTTTGGGAGTTTTGCTCAAAGAATAAATATATAAAAATAGCAAAAGAAAATTTGGATAGGAAAGCTAATGAGGACAGGTGAGGGTGAATTCATTTTACCGTTTTACTACTCATTAGAAGATAGATTACAAAGCAACTGTAAAGAGTGGCATTTGCACAGGTATGGATCAATAAAAGAGACTAGCCCTCAAAAAAGAAAGCACCCTCAAATGTACAATGGCTTGAGATACTGTAAAGGCAATGTTACAAAACAAAGGAAGGACTGGATCACACAATAAATGGAATACGAAAACATGAGGCTAGGTCCTTAGCTTGTCCCCTATGTCACCCACACTAAGCAATTCCAGTGATGTCTGTATAAAACAATGTATATAGCAAATAGAACAACGCAAATATTAGAAACAAATAAAAATGACTCTCAGGACAAGGGTCTTTTAATTCTTTATTTTTTAATTGAAGTATAGTTGATGTACAATGTTTCAAGTGTACAGAAAAGTGATTCAGTTATAAATACACACATATGTATATATCATCTTTTTCAGTTTAGAAGGAAACTTTGAGCAAAGGACAAGATTGATAGAATCGATGACAAAGTTTTAAACACTATATCAAAACTCTCATTTCTAAAATTAAAAAGAATATCATGGGAAACATTAAAATGAAAAAGTTTGGAAAATGTTTGCCACTGATGATAGGCAAAGAGGTAACATTTTTCCTAGAGTTTTAATAAATTTGTAAGAAAAATACTAACACTTCTATAGAAAAAAATGGATAAAAAGGCATAAGTCACTTACTGAGGAATTACCAATGGTCAATAAAGATGGAGGAAAGTTCACGTTTCTGATAATCTCACAAATCTCAGCATCACTTTAACCCTATTTAATTGCCAACTCAGGGTGAGAGAGGGTCAGGTGGTGGCTACTGCCAGATAACTGGGGTGGGGTGGGGAGTGTCTGGTCACTAGCTTCCTGGGGAGGTATTTGGTGGTAAGTTTCAGGAGACTAAAATCCTCTGGTCAATTGGCCGGGGATTCTTCTTCTGGAAAGCCGTCATTAGAAATGAAAAAGAGATGTGAACAATGCTTTTTGCACAGTGATGTTCTTTACTTTCTATTTATAATAGCAAAAACTGGAAAAAAATTAAATGAAAAATTGGAGTGGTAGATTATGGTACATTGATGATTCTGAAAAAAAGTCTGATTTTAAAGAAATGTAATGATTTGTAAATGTTCACTATATAGTTTTTCAGTAAAAGTATAGAATTCATCCTAGAGAACGTGTCTCTAGAATTTAGGGCAGGGGACTTCAGTTGGGATCATTATTTGCATTTTTAATACTTTTTGTTTTTTATAAGAGGTACCATATATGTATGAGTCTATGTGTATTTGAGGTGCAGTATGTGTAAGTCAGTCAGTCTGCTCTTCAAGAAACTGATCCAACCCTGGCGCCCCCCGCCGGGCCGCGCGCCGCCTTCCGCGCTCCCCCCCGCTTCCGGCTCTTTCGGCCTTGGCCTGAGAGGAGGCGCGGGGAGCCCCGGAGGGAGGGGGGAGGTGTCAGGCGCGTGCCCGCGCCCTCCGACCGCCAGCCGCGGGGGCGCGCTCCGCCGGCCCCAGAGGCGGCGCGGGGCCGAGGGAGGCGGCCGCTCCGGCTGCGGGGGTGGCGGCCGGGGCTGCCGCTGCGGGGGCGGCGGCGCGCCGGGGGCCGCGCCCAGGGTGCCCCCCGGTGTCCGGGCTGCCCCCGGGGCCGCGGCCCCCGGAGCCGTGTGCCGCCGCGGCGCCCGCCCCTCCGGCTCCGCGCTCCGGCCTGAGGAGGGCGGCGGGGCGGCCCGCGCACAGGCCGCAGCCCGGCTCGCCCTCAGCCCGGTCGCCGCAGCTCTCCGCCGTCCTCCGGCTCCTCCTCGTCGCGGACACGGGCCCGCCGGCCCCGCTCGCCCTCAGGGCACCGCGGCTTCCGGTCCTCGCCGTCCCCGCGGCGGGGTCGCCGCGGCTCCCCGTCCCCACGCGGGGCCGACGACCCTTCGCGCCGGGCTCCGCCGGTTTCCGAGGCAGCGGCTGGGGGAGTCCTGCACCGACTCCGCCCGGGACGCCGCAGGTACCATCCAGGCGACAGTGGCAGCCGGGTAATCCCACCCCTCGACCAGGACAGCGTCCATCCTCCAGCCTCCTCGCCCGGGGTCCCCGCTTCCAGAAGCGCCCAGCGCCCCGAGGCCTGCAGGCCAGGGTCCCCACATCGAAGGCCCTGCACTCCCGCGGGTCCCCTCGGCGACGCCGCCGCCTGGAGGGTCCCGGTCGGCCCGGGAGCTTCATTTGCACAACGATGGACTCAGGATGCAGCTGGGCGCCGGCTCGGGAGGCCGGGCTGCGCTTCCCGGGAACAGACTGGTTCTGTCAGTCTGGGTGAGGTGTGGGGAAGTTGGCCAGGGCGAGGGGACTGCCCTCCAAGCCGTGGGCCTGGTACTTCTTCAGTAGTTGGTGTCCTCAGGGTTCCGTGGTTTTGTATCCCCGTAGGCCAGAGCCTTGCCCTGGATCTAAGAAAGGCGGGAATGGCTTTGCGGTGAGTTCGGGTTCCTCCAGCCTTCCCAGGGTGGACACCTGGAGCGTAAGCGCGTGGCTCTCCCAGTGGGAGCTGCCTCTGACGTCCGAGTGCGCTTCCCCACAGGCGTCGTGGGTTGTGCCACCACTTACTGGGTTGTGTGGCAGGGAGGATGCTTAGCCCTTCACTTTACACGTTCTCTTTGACATTCACAACTCTGAGTTAAAAGAATTGCCTCAGTTAAGATAGAATGCTTCCTTTTGAACAGCTGAGGAACCCACAGAGGTTTAAGTAACTTAACCAAAGACCACACAGCTAAGAGGTGGTGGCGTGTGATTCAGTTCATACCTGCCTGGTTCCCAACACCCTGATTTTAACTCACGTTTCCCTGCTGAAGACACAAAGTGTATACGTAACGCTGACATCTCACTGTAACCACCATGCTAGTAGAGCCTCTGGCAGAATTTGGTGTTTTGGAATTTGTTTTCATTATCAGTTCACTAATCTTTTCTATTTTTTAAACCCTGTGATGAAGTTTTCTTGAGTGACTCTCCAACAGTATCCAAGTGCTCTGGGTGCTCTGGTCATAGGTGAATTGACTTGTCACTATGTTAAGATTTCCATAGCTGAACAGGTATTATCTGAATGTTAAGCACTACAGAGAAAGCAAGGAAAACAGAGAACTACCAGTTTCCGTAACCTCCCCTTTCTTCTTCAGTGCACGACCTGTTTGCTCCAGTCTTCTCTGTCTCAGTAAATGGCAACACCCATTGCTCAGCCAGAAACAGTGATGATCTCCCTTCTCCCAATCTGTAAGAATAACTTCATTTGTCTAACCTGTCAGCTCTCCCTCCAAAACACATCCCCCAAACTGTCCTCCTCCTGCCATCACTCTAGTCTAAACCCTGTTACCTCTTGCCCAGATTGTTGCATTAGGCTCCTCTACACTCCACTCTGGTTACCTTCCAGTTTATTCCATACCCAGCAATCAAAATAATTTTTTAAAAAACCATCATTTATACATTTGAGAAGTATTTATTGAACATCTACTATGCGGTTCTGGGCACTGGGGTTACAGTAGTTAAAAAAACAGTCAAAAACCTCTGCCCTCATAGTACTTATATACTAATGGGGGAGTTGGATAATAAATAAGGTAGAGAAGTAAAAGGTTTAAAAAAAAAGAAACTGATCAAACTTTGGAAATTAAAAGTGGATTTTATTGGTATTTCAGGATGTTTTTTTTCTTTCATTTTGAAACATGCACGCTTCTCTCTGTTTCCAAATTTGTTCTCCTTTCTCCAAGAAACACAGTCATACATGCAGTCATTTATACTTATCCCCACTCCCCATTTTTTTTCTTTAAGAGAAAGGAACATATTTAAGTTTGGCTTTTATTTTTACAAGTTTAATAAAAGAGTTTAAGATTTCACTTTGCTAAAAAAGAAAAAAATGTTAGTGATAGAAATCAGGCTTTGTTGCCTAAGTAGCAGAAATGCTAAAAACTCTATCAATATAAGAGTTCTAAATAAACCGATGTCTAAATTAAAATGGTATTTCCAATGGTTAAAGAGGTAAAGGGGCATGGAGAGAGCTGAAGAGAAGAATCAGCTTGGAATGAGGAAGGAACAGGGATGGGCTTGGAATGAAACTTGGAATGAAGAGGAATTACTGAATAGATACACACACAAGCAGTTCACATGACACAGCAATCACGGGGTAAACCTTACTAGGGCATCTTGTCAACGTATTTTTTTTAATTTCTGTAAGTTCTATAACATATAGAAAAATCTGAAAGGTATTGAAAATACAAAGAAAAAATTATCACCAATAATCCTACCATATATTTAAGTGGAGTTACTTCTGATTTCTAGTCTCTTTTTCTCTCTGTGCAGCCTCCTCCCAGATACATTATTTTTAAAGCTATTTATTCATAACTCTAAATAAAAATTGGTATCTCAATTGGTCTTCAGAACGAACCCTCTGGGAAGAACTTGGGTATTTGCTCCCCAGTGTAACTTCTTCTCTAACCTCCCCCCTGAGATTCCCAGTGTGATGGGCGGCTCTCCTCATGGGCAGCAGCCCATACACCCAATCTAAACTGAAGAAGCCAGTTGACAAGCCCTTCACATGCAGATGCAGCTTTTATTGCTTCTTTCTTAAATATGAAACAATTTATTTAACAAGTGCTTATTAAATACCCACTCAATGCTGGGCAGAGTTCTTGGCATATAGTAGTGAATAAAAAAAGGCAAAATATGTGCACTCTTGGAGTTTACATTCTAGTGATGGAAGAGGGGGAAAAAAGGTAAAGTAATTATTCAGTGTTTTTGAGACTGGTATGCGCTCTGGACAAAATCAAGGCAGGGAAGGAAGACAGACCGAATACTGGGGCAGGTCTGCAACTTCAGCTGCGTGGTCAGGGAAAGTGTCACTCAGATAGTGACATTTGAGACACCACAGACTCACAAATTCCCATAAAATAAGAGCCTATTGTATGCCAAACAGGATTAGTGAGTCATTATACACACTTAGGTTGTACACAGAATGATATTCTTCTGTGCAATTCTGGATGTGAGATCATGAAATTTCCAGCAGTGGGAGCAGGACTGGAGCAGTAGGAGGGAGGTCACATGCAAATAGATGAGACCCAGATTGACATCAAAATTTTCAACAATAACGGTGATGCTAAAAGGAAGTGGATCAATGTTTTTGACGTATGAGGGGAATTATTTTCAATTTAGAATGAAATGCTCATTCAAATGGTCAACCCAATAATAAACATACTCAAATATACCAGTATATTGAAAATCTGCCTCCCATGCACCCTTCTTAAAAGTTACTTGAAGATGTTCTCCTCAACAAATGAAGGGTATAAACTAAGAAAAAAGTACTGATGGGAAGATATGTTTAGATGAATCCAATAGAGGAAATAAAAATAGGTATTCTACTTCTAATGGAGGTTCTCCAGAGAAACAGATTATATATACAATCCCATTGGTTCTGTTTCTGAGATTATATATATATATCTTCTAGAAAGAGATTTATTGGGAGAAACTGGCTCAATTATGGAGGCTGAGAGGTCCCATATGTCTGCATGTGGGAGACACAGGAAAGCTGGTGGCATAGTCTGAAGTCCCGAGAACTTGGAGCACTGAGAGCAGGAGAAAATCAATGTCTCAACTCAAGGAGTCAGGCAGAGGGAGGGCACATCCAGCCTTCCTCTGCCTTTTGTTCTGTTCAGGCCCTTGACAGGTTGCATGATGGCCACCCACACTGGGAGGGCCATCTGCTTTACTCAGTCCACCAACTCAAATGCTAATGTCTCCCAGAAACACCCTCATAGACACAATCAGAAATAACATTTCATCAGATACCTGGATAGCCCATGGCCCAGTCAAGTTAACATGTAAAATTAACCATCACAAGTAGGTAGGAAAAAGGAGGGACAAGAGGAAAAT
The DNA here is from genome assembly GCF_048564905.1 of Vicugna pacos. Taxonomy (NCBI): domain Eukaryota; kingdom Metazoa; phylum Chordata; class Mammalia; order Artiodactyla; family Camelidae; genus Vicugna; species Vicugna pacos. The sequence continues at coordinate 19,911,946 of NC_132997.1, read as the reverse complement.
TTTTAGAACCAATAACTAAACAAATGCTAATGTTGATCAATCAAGATATAATGGTATAAACCCAGAGAACATGGTAACCATTTCCATCTCTTGTCAGTGGAAACTACAGCAACACTTAACCATCCAACTAGCTGTCAATAGTGAGGAGACAGGTGGAGAAGGAGAACACAGGATCAGGATGAAGCAGAAACCCTGGAAATCGCATCAGGGCTAGATGGTTGAGAGTAAGTAGACCAGAGAGAATTTCCTGAACTAAAAGGGAGAGTACTTACAGGAACATTTCATAGAGTGTGGTGCCCAGGAAAAGAAAGAGTGCTTTAGGTCATTTTCCCCAGCAGCCCTCCACTCTGATGCAAATGTAGAAAAGACAGAACACACACATTTTTTGCTTGTAGTTTAAATTTACACAATACTGTGAAAGCTAATTTATCAACGCTTCATTCATCCAGTCTAGATTATTTATGTGCTTATTATGTATCAAGTGCTATTGAACTGATGGAACAATAAAGATTTAAAAATTCTCTCAATAAATATTAAAGTAATTGGCTTAGCGATTCACAGGTAAGATCTGGTAAGGAGAGATAGGCATGTAGGTGCAACAGGAGACTAAGCCAGCCTTTCCTGGATGTTTTAATTGTAATGGAGAGTTTGGCATTAGTTTTGATTTTTAAGAAAAAAGAGGACCAATCCAAATCAAAGGCAGCATAGCTCGGAACTGAATTAAAACCTTAGGGGTAAGGGCATCATCTTAACACTATCAGCTTTCTTTCTGATTGTCTTCACACAATGAGCAAAATGTTCTGCTGTAGAAAGCACCAGCACGGGGATCATAGAAGGAGGCTCGATCCGTCATTAGCTGATTTCCACTGTGTCACTTTGAACTCCTCTCAACCTCCATGAACCTCAGTTTCCTAACGTATATATAGGGATAATAATGCCTAACTTACATGGTTACTGAACAGGTGAATCACATTATTCCTAATGCAGCTGGATATACATTAGAGTGCCTGGAACCCAGTTTGATTTAATATGAAATGGTTGTTAATTCACCATGAAAAAAAGATTTTTTTTTTAAGTAACTGATCTCCTGTGTGAGAACAAGGGTAGGTAAGTTCAAACCTATCTAGATCTCAAATAAACTTACTGGTAAGGAAGAGAAATGTTTAATAATAATAAAAAAAATTTAAACCTTTCCATGCTTTGATAGAAAAGGTAACTGGAATCATATTAAGACCAAATGGAAACATATGATCCAGCAATCCAACTCCTGGATGTATAATGAGAGGGAACTGTAATTCAAAAAGATACATGAACCCCAGTGTTCATAGCAGCACTACATACAATAGCGAAGACATGGAAGCAATCTAAATGTCTATTGACAGATGACTGGATAAAGAAGTCGTGGTATATTTATACAATGGAATGCTACTCAGCCATAAAAATAAAATAATTCCATTTACAGCAACATGGATGCACCAAGAGATCATCATTCTAAGTGAGGTAAACCAGAAAGAGATAGAAAAATACCTTTGATATCATTCATATGTGGAATCTTAGAAAAAGAAAAAAAAGACATCTATGAAACAGAAACAGACTTGCAGACATAGTAAACAATCTTATGGTTACCAGGGAAAGGGGTGGGAAAGGATAAATTTGGGAGTTTGAGATTCACAAATGTTAGCCACTTTATATAAAAATAGATTAAAAAAACTTTTTCTTCTGTATAGCACAGGGAAATTTGTTCAATAACTTGTAATAACCTTTAGTGAAAAAAATACAAAAACAAATATATGTATGTATATGCATGACTAGGACATTGTGCTGTACACCAGAGATTGACACATTGTAACTGACTGTAGTTCAATTTTTAAAAAAAGAAGACCAAGTGGAGATCCAATGAACAAAATAACATGGTGCCCTAGTGTCATATCACACTTTAGGCTGGGTGTTAAAAAACACAACAAAATAAACAAACAAAAAAACTTCCTATCTTAAATCTTTAGGAAAATTTATGGGTCTTAACTAATCATATTCATAAAAGAAATACTTTATAGAGCCAATTTTTCTTTTACTAGCATCTTGCATGTATAGCAAAAGAAATATTTCATTTAACTGAAGCCAACAGGTAGCTGGGCAGATTCAGAACACATCTGCTGAAAGTGAGATTAATCATTAAAATGTAAAGCCACCATTATTAAGCTACAATTATTGGCTTCACTGGAGTGAACATTCTCTGAGTAACTGGCCTTTACAGTCTCTCATTCATTGCTTTTTAGTAAATGAGAGTGCTTTAAAAAACTAGCTTTAAACCCCTGGTCAGAGATGGTCCATTGGTGTCACTTGGCTGGAGTGAACTGCAGAATGAAAAAGTTGATGCATTTTTTTTTTCTGTTAAAATGTTCTGTATCCATATTCCTAATTTGTCCATAACCATTAGGATCAGTGGAATTGCAGATTTCATCCAATACTGACAGGCCATCTCTCAGATCACTAGTTATCCATCCTACTGCTTGGAGTGGGAATTATGGCTGGGTAGGAGAATCATACCAAGCCTGCAGAGACATGAGAGAATGGATTTCTAGTTTCATAAATGCATAGCTGTTTGCATACTTACAACCATGGAAATCATTAGCTGTTTACTGGCAATATGTTTTGCCTTTGCTGCTACAGGGTATCGTAATTGCAAGGCAAAGCCAGCTTGCCAGCATTTTTAAGAAAGGAAAAGTTTCTTATGAAAGTTTATGACACAGTGGACCTCCTGTGTTAGTGCATTAACATTCTTAAAAGACAAAAGCATGGAATAATTTATTTTTTTTCTTCATCAAAGAACATGTAGCATTTATGTTTTATTTTGTTGGGTTTTTTTTTAGATTCCACATATGAGCGATCTCATATGCCAGTTATAGAGGATGAATACAGAGGTGCAAATGTGCTTCACAATGTATGATGGTGAAATTGTGGCTCATTTGTTTATTGATACCATCATTTAAGATCAACTGGAAATTTGGTGACAGGACCACCTATTTTTTATGAAAATATCTTAGTACCTTTCAGTTTTGGCTTCTTATTTCTTAGGAGTCATGGGGAGGGAAGAAAGCAAGCAAGAGGTCAAAACACTCAAATGTTTTATCTGACATCAAATTTTAATATGTCAAAATGTTCCTGATAAAATCAGCACCTCTCTTTCCCCCTCGCTCCCTGACTGCTTCATGCACAGAGATTGATGGTAACAGTTCAGGACCTGAATTGAATGTGACATCTTAATTTGATCATCAAGTCATTTGGTATTACCTAACTGCTAAAATTCCAGTGATAATTTGGCATATGTTAAAAAGCCACTAGAAAAGGAAATTTCACCTACTTCTTACCCTCCCATTTTGCTTAACTGGCTACTCAGCTAGTGGTTTTCTCATCTGTGACATTCTAAGACCCAAGGCCACCCCTTAACCCCGCCTCTCTGCGAACTCTCATTCCCTTTTCTAGTTTATTTCTGACTTAAGCAGATTTCAGTGAATCCCATTTTAGACTGTGAAAGAATTTGTGCTTTTCACTTGATGCCAAATGATAAAACTTAATGTTACCAGCTTTTTTAAATGTTAACTGCTCATTCCTTATTGTAGTTTGATATTGTTATTCAACTACTGTTAATAAATACTAATTAACAAATTGTCAATTGACTTTCCAAGCAGCTGCAGATGGCTTTTACTTTTCAAAACACAGTTTCATCTTTATCAGCAACAGATGAAGAACCACCATATCTGACAACACAGTGATCCATTATCGTCCCAACATATGCATTTTAAATTAGGCTCAATGCAGTGTCTACTAAATGATATATTTTAATTGATTTAATAATGTCTAATGGGTTTGTAATAAATGGGCCTCAATGGATGGAGTCTAAATACAGTTAAAAGATTTTTTTTTAAAGAATCACAAAAGAGAAGAATAGCAATGTTCATAGGAACAGATCTACAAAGGAATGTCTCCTATTTTCCTTATTTTGAAGCATTTTGTAACAAAAGTGTAGGCTCAGAAAGCAAAAGACCAGGAAATTACTGGGGCTGAATAAATGTTTGCAAGAGAAATAAGGAAACTCCATCTCTAAACAACAGAAGAATTTCACTGAATTAGAGACATTCAGAAATTAGTAGAGATTAACCAGAAGCCTAAAAACTCAAATTAGGGAAGTATGTCTTCCCAGACATTGGACCAGAAGACCACACTTCAGGCAGCATGTGACAGACACATTCTTTTACTTGAAGGTTTGGACATATTCATACATGCAAACTAGGTAGACTTAGCCCTGAAGTAATTAAACTATAAGACATCTAACTGGTATTGGAAGAAGATTCTAATGTATCTGAGAAGATATCTAGAGTCTAATTTCCTTGTGCCTGACAAGTGATGAAAGCAGAGAGACAAGTGCGTGTTTCTGCTGTAGGAAGCTTATCCTACTTCCAGCAATAATGGAGTCTCTCACAGCAGATCAAGTCTCCTGCTGAAACCCCTACAGAATCCACATAAAACACAAAATACACATTTTGCTAAGCTATTAAAGAGCAGCCAAGATACCCAGGACTTGAATGGTTAAGATCACAGGAGAAGAGAAACTCATGTAAATTGAATATTCTCTGTGCCACATTCAGGGTAACTGCCAAATTTTGGCATAGGAGGAAAGGCTGGGCATTGGGCAGAAAGTGGATTCTAAGAGGCATGAATCCATCACAGCTTTCAGTATCTCACACATTTAGGGACTCAAAAATTGGAGTTCAGGATTCCCTGGGAAGACAGGACCTGAGGCTAAGACCTCTGAGATGAGAAGTGTAGAGAATACTCTTGGTTTCACCTGAAGGCACTTTATAAATTCTTAAGGTGTACAGGCAACAAGCTAAAAAGTCAAGCAGAAGGCAGGTTGAAAGAAAAAATAAAAAGGAGTTTAGGGCAGTCTCAGATGGGTGACATGGTAAAAAATGGAGCTCAGGGTCTGCTCAGAAGGACTTCAGAACCAAGCTCATTTCCCTCATGGGCAGCAAGCAAAATGCTGAGATGCTGACATTTGCTGCAGAGAAGCAACATGGATGTCCCTGGAGAATGTCATTCTAAGTGAAGTAAGCCAGAAAGAGAAAATACCATATGATATCACTTATATGTAAAATCTAAAAAAAAAAAAAAAGGCAAATGTATTTATTTACAAAACAGAAACAGACCCACAGACAGAAAACAAACTTATGGTTATGACTTGGGGAAGGGGGTGGGAAGGGAGGAAGGGATAAATTGGGAGTTTGAGATTTGCAGATACTAATTTTATATATATATATATATATATATATATATATATATATATATATATATACACATACACATATATATATATATGATAAACAACAAGTTTATACTGCATAGCACAGGGAGCTATATTCAGTATCTTGCAGTAACTTATGGCGAAAAACAATATGAACATGAATATGTGTATATTCTTGTATGACTGAAGCATTATGTTGTACACCAGAACCTGACACATTATAAACTGACTGAACTGCAACAAAATATATATTTTAAAAAAAGTTTATTCATGAGGCAGCCAAGTGAGAAGATGAGATGGGAGAACCAATCTCAAATCTGCCTCCCCAAAGGTGAGGGCTTGGGATATTTATGGGATAAAGAGAAGGATGGTCTGAGGCATGGTGGGGAAAGGTGACTGGAGGCAAGAAAAAGGTGATGTCATCCTTGTTCTGTGCAGGGGCACCTAAGGTACATGCTTCTTCATGGGACGTGTGTTCAGGAAATGGTGGTGTTAGCATGTTCTGAGGGTGAAGTTTCTGACCCTCTTATGCCAACAGATCATGAATTGGACACTTGCTGCATAACCCAGTTGGTGGGTCAGTGGTCCCAATTAATCTTAACTAGCTGGGGCTCAAGCTTGAAAACAACTGACTTCAAGTTTCTGAAAAAAACTTGGGCAAACATTGTTTAGGCTGCATGATGCTTGAAGGATATGTGAGTCTCTGTAAAGACAAAGTGAGCTTGATTATTGAAGGCAGGTTACAGTTTACTTTTTCTTAAGCAGGTTATAGTTTAATGGACCTAACCGATGACTGTCCTCAGTTTCACTAGTAAGTACCCTAGGCACTCAGTTGATCTGCCAGAGGTATTAAAGCCTTTCAGAGATTACAAGTTGCTGGAATCAGCCCAGTCTCTTGTTTACTGTGCCTGTTTGTCAGACGATGGGATAAATTTCCTTGGAAGAAAGATAACATAATCCTGAACATCTACAATTTTCATAAATAACATTACACATTCAGTAAAATAGTACAAGATATGCCAGGAAACAGCATTCTAAACAAAAACTGACAGTAGAAACAGATCCACAGTTAAGCTAGATGCTCGTATTAAGAGACGTGGATTTTTAAAAATCCCGATTAATACATTCAAGAAAAATCGATGTCAAGAAGGGAATTTCACCAGAGAAGTAAAGTCTATAAAAGCATCAAGTGGAATTTCTACAACTGAAGAATGTAACAACTGAAATTAGGATCTAAATAGAAGGTTTAATCACGTATTGGACATAACAAGAAGGAGGATTTGTTAACTGATTAAGTCAGTAAAAATATTCAAATTGAAGGACAGAGAGCAGAAAGTTGAAGAACGCAGGAAAGTCACATAAGAGATACATGCACATGGAGAAAAGATCCAACATATACACAGTTGGAATTAGAGAACAAATGGAGGGAGATAATAGTGCAGAAACAGTATTTGAAAAAACAATAGCTGAGCTCCGCCCACCACCAAACTGATGAAAGATATCAAAGAAGTACTACAAACTCCAAGCTGGATTAGTACAAAAGAAGCCACAATTAGGCTCATTGTTGTAAATTTCTGCAAGCCAAAATCTTAAGAGCATCCAGAGAAAACTGACACATTTAAAGGATCATCAATCAGACTGATAGCTGTTTTCTCAAAAGAGAACTAAGAACCAGAAGACAATGCGATGATGTCTCCAAAATGCAAGAGAAAAAAACAAAAATATCAACCTGAAATTGATTATCTAGTGACAATATTTTTCAAATGTGAAGGTGAAATAAACAGTTTTCTAGACAAACAAAAACAGAGAAATTCATCACCAGGAGACCCACACTAAGATACATGCTAAAGGGAATCCTTTGGACAGGAGGAAAGTTACCCCAGAAATCCAAAAAGGAATAAAGAACAAGAAAAAGAGTAGGTGGTAAGCACAATGCTATCGATAGTTTTGCAGGGCTTAAAATATACAGAGAATTACAGTTTAGGAAAACCGTAACACAAAATTAGGGCGGGGTGTCATTTAGACTATCATTTATTATTGGAAGACAAAAAACCTCAATCACATTGAATTGGTCAAGGCTTTGTGATCCCTCTGAAGGTATCTGGGCAGAGTTCAGTCCCAATGAAGTTAGGTACAAAAGGGGCCGGGGACCTCGGGAGCATCAGGCTAAGGGCAGTGTCCAGGGCTGAGGGAGAACAGGATTACACGGCCCTCTCTGAGCAGCGGGACTACCTGTGCCACCAACACTCTCATGTGTAGACTTTAAAATATCCTTACATGAAGAAATATTTTTATTAATACTCTTTCATTGTTTTTCCCCCTCAAATCCCAACTCGATTTATGTTTGGTTATTAAACACAAGGGTCTTTGATGAGTAGCAGGCTGTTCTTTTTTCATTTCATTATCTAGAAAAAAACTGAAACTGAAGTTAAGAACTTGAATGCCATTGTGGCAGATCAAGTGAATTTGACCACAAGACCGAAACTCCTAGATAGTACAGAAGGATCAATGTCCTGGTGGCCTGATGGGGAGTTTGTCATCAGGAGGCAGAATGAAGCTCCAAAACTGGATCAAAAATCATCAGTTTAAGGTGGGCAGGAAAAGACGGTAAGTTTTCCTCTCTCCCTTAGCCGTATAAACACATACAATCACAAAGTTGGCCACATATTGAAAAGTTAGTGGGATGTTCAAATCCAAAGAAATAAACTTACCATTTTGGGGCCCTTGCTACTTGTGGGCTATTGGGCACCTCTTCTCCAAATATGGGGCTACCAATATCTAATTCTCTCTTATTGTGTGTCTAATCTGCTATTAAAATTTTCTATTAAGTTTTTAATTTTTGGTTGTTTGATTTTCCTTTTTTAGATGTTCTATTATTTCTTTAAAGAAAAATTTACACCGTCATTTTTATGGTTTCCTGCTATCAATCCTGCTCGCTCTTTTCCTTTAAGAATAGTAGACACTTGCTCTCTAAGCTGTCTCTGATACTTCTAACAGCTAAAGTGTTGGCAGATCTGTTCTTGTTGACATCAGGTGCTCTGGTTAATTGTGTAGCTTATTTTCTTGCTGACGTGCTAGGTCCTCCTGCTTGGGAAATCATTTATAGGAGTAATCTGAGGCCCAGAATAAAGTATATGTGCCTTCATCTAGATGTGACATATCTTTGCTTCTGAAAGATGTCTGGAGGAACTATCACCTTCAGCCAAGTTCAAGGCTAGAGGGTCTTTGATCCACGTGGGGGTGTGAAATCTACCCGCTTATTTGCAGGAAGTCAGCTTCATTGCTGGCTCTCTTTTACCCCGGGCTTATTCCCCCTTTGAGTTTCAAGTATATAGTACTGGTGATTTCTTAAAGATTTTCTAGTTTGTACAGGCCCTAGGCTTTGATTCAGCCCGGATCACCCCATGAATTACCAAAAGCAAAGTTCAGTTTTGCCAGGATCAGCAAACAGTGTCAGGGCAGAAGTTGCTTCTGAGAGTCTTAATATTTTCTCTCCTTTCAGGTCTGGTAGCTTCTTCCTACCTTGCTAGCTCTCAGGTGCTTTTAGGTAGATGCTTTTTGTATTATATTCAGCTTTTTCAGTTGTTTTCAGTAGGATGCTTGGTATGGATAACCCACCCACTATCCCCAGAAACCGGAAGCCCGAGATAATAGATAATCTGCACTGTGATGATGTTAGCTCACAGAATTTGCAGTTCAAGTAGATAATATGTACTTTCTAAGCTGAAAATTGCTGTTAAATTATCAGTTATTATTATTGCTAGAAAGTAGAAGAAAGAAACCCAGTTATTGTGTGCTGGCTACCACCTCATATGGGGCTGTGTCATCCCCTCAGAATGCCTTTGGTTTTACAAGCTCCCATTCACTATTTAGCCAAAGAAGAATATTTATTAGGGCTTTGCTAGGAAGCAGAGGTCAGCCAACCATTACCTAAGAGCCAAACCTGGTCTGTGGCTTGCTTTTATAAATAAAATTTTATTGCAACAAAGACACACATTCATTTACGTATTGGGTATGACTGCTTCTGTGTTAATAAGTAAAGAATTGAACAGTTTCAGCAGAACCAACATGGACCACACAATATATGATATTCACTCTCTGGCTCCTTACAGAAGAAGTTTGCAGTCCCCTGATGTGAAGTATTATTCCACCCAGCTCTTGCCTGACAAGTGGATGAGCTGGGAGCAAGTCAATTATTTTCTGCAAAATTTTCATGTAATTTTAAATACTGGAAGCTTAGACTTGATGTGATAGACTCTTCAGTCACATTGAAAAATTTAAATAGGAAACAGCAGTAATGCACACAATAAGAATGTCTTCAAATAGCAACATGGTAATTAAATCTTCACTCTTATTTAGCTTAGAAAAATCTTTTCTTTATCCTGCACAGGTGTTAGTTCACTTAGTTTTTGCTTTTATAGAGAATGTATTTTCCACTCTCTTTATAAAGTCATGAACTTCATTTTTTCATTAACCTCTGCTCCTTGGGGCTACATGAGGAGAGAAGGCTTAGAGGAAATGAAAATTCACAAGCAGCAAAGAAAAGGGAATCCAGGCACCCATATTTGTGGGAGAGTGGCTTTGAGCAGACACACAGCCCTCTTCCTCTATGCTGGACTAGCAGGGTTTGTGGGGCAGGATGAGTCAGCAGGGGTTTCTGCCAAAGAGCAGGATACTTTCTCAGATGGTTCCTGCTTCTCAGGAATACTGATAGAGACCTTAGCACAAAAATCAAAGAAAAAGAAACTGGAAGAGGAAGTAATGTTCAAAGCCCAGTACATTTCTTTTTTGTTCAGCACCAGCTCTAGTGAACAGATCCCCTGTTTCTGTGCATGATGCCCATTAAGCTCCTGCTGTGGCTCCCAGACGTGCAAGGGCTTTCTATATGTAAATGGTGGTGATGTCATTCATTCTATAATTGTTAAGACTGCATCAGTGTCTCTGCAGAATTTTGGTTCAATTGTGAATACCACGGAGTCTAGAAGATGACCAGGTTGAAATGCACCTTTCTGAGGTGAATCAGGAGTTGTGAAAAAATGCACTGGTCCCGTGGTGAAAGTGTGCTGCTAAATTAAAAACAAGGAACACAGTAATTTCCCCGACCCAGAGCCCTGTTGGGCAGACGCCTTCCAAGATGTGGTGAGTATATAATAGGCATGGGATCCAGGAGTGAGGAATAAAGAAATAATTAAATCATTTCTTTATAATCAGTTGCCTTACATGCATGCCAATTTGCTTATTAAGCCATCTGAAATTCCCTGGGGATCTGGAGCTGGCTCTTTGCCTACTGATGAGTCTGTAACTCTGTGATAATTAACTGTAATGACTTTGAGAAATGCCCCTCTAAATCACCACCCCATCCTGGGTTGTCAAATGCCACCTGCACCTAGGTGGCTGACTAAGAGCACCCCCATTTTATTCCATTTTTCATGTGGGATCCATTGTCCTCTGTCTTTGCTGGAGAGCCAAGATGCCTCTAAATTCCCTTCTGTGATGTGGTGTGGTAGCGAAGGAGAAGCTGCGGCCACAGAAGGTGGGTATGTGGGAAAAGCTAAGGGGTTCTCTTCTCTAAGACCAGGACACAAAGCCCCCTCTGTTCCTGACCACCTGGGCTCACCATGCTTATTCTGTGAGAATGTGGGTGTTGACCAGACAGTCTGAGGACCCAGGAGTGTCAGAGAAGGGAGTTCTTATGTGGCCAGTTCCTGGTGGCCTGGTGCAAACTACATGAGGCTGCTGGTAATTTTCTGGGCACTCAGCATGCCCTGTGGTGCCCCTGATGCAGGCACATGGCCACGTGGCCAGGGAGCCAGGTGGACTCTGTTCTAGGCAAAGGCAGGAAAGGGATGAGAGAGTCTGGGTTTGCTTAGCCCCTTAGCCTTGCTGCTGGTCCTCTGTCTTCCAGGGCCAGATTTACCTTTCAGTGGTGCCCAAAGGGAGGGCACAGCCCAGCTGGGTCCCCTGGGAGCTGTAGATTTGCTGACTTGCACCTTTGTTGTGCATATTTCTATGTGGGCTGGGAAAACAGATGGCTCCATCCAAGTTGCTGAAAACCCAGCTGGTTACTGCTGCACTTGAATGACCTGGGTTTGGGGACCTGAGTTTTCCTTACCAGAGCCTTGGGCAAGTTGGGAAATATGTCAGTCTTTGAGTTGGAGCACAGGTGGATGAGGTCTGAATCACTGCATCCCTCTGTCCTGTGTGCGGTGGGGATTACAGGAAGAGTGACGCTCAGCATAGTACAACACACCCGGTGCCCCTACTCCCTTACACCCTTCTGTTTTAAATTAGGCAGGATAAAAATTAATTCCAATCAACCAACCAACCAACAACAGAACCATCCTATGGTCTCTCCCACATTTTAAACCAAACATGCACCCAACCCTCCATTATAGGTAATGATGAAATAGACCTTCATAAAAGAAATTCAGAAATCATTTCAATTCAACATTTACAGAGCACCTATGTTTCAGCTGGGTGCTGAAAATACAACATTGAATAATGCAGGCCTTTTTGATCAGAGAGCTCCTAACCCACCTCGAAGAGATATGCATAAAAAGAAGATGTCTGTTTAAAAAAGAAGAAGATGTAGGAGCTATAATAGAGGCTGGTATAGAGTGGCATGGAGCCATAAAGAGGAAAGAATTTCTTTTCCTTCATAGCAGGACCCAGCCCTGGAGCGGTGATGTTTGTGGGAAAGTAAGCCTTTGTCTGAGTCAGAGGTAGGAAGGACTTTCCCAGCCTGCAGAGGACACTGAGGGCTGCTACCCAGTGTCCACTCCCCCGGCTCTCCCTTCCTAACCTCCGTCTATTCGGGTGTCTACCTCTGCTCACGTAATTCTGGGGAAGCCAACCCCACCCCCAGCTCTAGGGGACGATCCCGGTGAGTGTAAGATAATCACAGCAGCCTCATTTCTGCAAAAGTTAGATTTAGAAATGGGTACTTGACCAAAATATTCCGGCCAGTGAGACAGCTGGTTTGCTGTGGAATACCTAGAAATCGCTCTCCTTCCTTAGAAAACAACCCTTGAAGAAAGTTTCCCCTTTCCCCCACACATGTTGCCCCATCTTCCCTAAGCAAAGGGAGGGTTTTCAGGAGGGAAGAGATATGGTTTGCCTGGGGTTAAGTTTAACCAGAGCAGGAAGCATCACGGGGAGATGCGGAGATGGGGAGATGGCGGGAAATAACTGCTGGAGGGCTGTGGGTGCATCTGAGGCCCTGCTTCCCAAAGCAGGTGATGGGGTTGTTACAGTCCTGGCCGCGGCACGGCAACAACACAGCACCTTGACTCAAGGCGACCTTGCGCTGGGGTGTAGGAAACGGTGCAGGCAGGGGAGGTGGTGCAGCTCTAGAAACGGAGGCAGCTCTTTCTAGCAAAGACTATGCCAAAACAACAGCCTCTGTAGGAAGCCTTAAAGCCGCACACTTGCCTTTTCAGCCACTCATTATAATTACTCACCACTGGCATACTATGCGTAAGGTGCTAAGTATAGTATCAGGAGCAGGGCAAGTGCTCAGCACACATTAGCTACCGGCAGTATTGCAGACAGAAAAAGATCCCTCCCTGATAATCTATAAAAATATCCCCGGGGGATCTGTCTCCCCTTCTCCGCCAGGTGGGAAGTCTGTTTGCCCCATTGCACCCTTACGCTGGTAACGCTCACCTTCTTCCTCCGGTCTCTCACTGTGCTGCTGGGCCCCCGGACTGGTGGTGCTGGCAGGGCCCTGGCTGCAGGCTGCATGCGGCCTTGCTGGTCCAAATCCTCAAACTGAGGTTGCTGATCCCACAAGCACAAACCCCTTGGCTCCGTGTCTGGGTCTCTCTGCTTTCAGTTAGACAGGAAACCAAGGCTGGGCAAACCTCCAGGGTTTCAGATAGGCCTTCTGTTCAGGTAAACTTCCAAGGAAGCTTCTGCTTGGGAACAGTAACAGCTCAGGTTCCTTCCTGGGTTTTGGCGTGTGCCTCTGTGACATACCACCCGGTTTGAACTGATGTTGTACTTGGAGTGAAAATGCCCACAAGTGACTTGAATTAAACAGAACTTCGTGGATGAGAGATGCAAGGCTAACTAATCTCAGGGTGTTAAGCTGACGTTTTCTGAATGGCACCAAGCCATCTTCCCTGTGGGAGGTAGGTCTTTGGCCCATGTGCTTGTTTTTAACTGAGTTCAGCTTCATGTTGGATACAAAGCAGCTTCCTGGTGTCCTAGGGAAGCAGCACAGTAAGGTGGGAAAATCAGTTTTAGCCTCCTTCTGCCCTGAGTTCAAACCCTGCTCCAGACCCTGGTAGGTTTGATGAAAGTATTGAATTTCTCTGATCCTATGGCCTTCCTCATAAGATTATTGTGAGGATCAAATTAGTATGTGCTGAGTGACCAGAATGTAATAAATTCTCCACAGATGGTGGATATTATTTCTAAGGCCCCAGGGAGAGGAGATTGCTATTGTACAAATTTATTTTATAAATCAAAAATAATGTTAATAACAATAATGGCATTATTGGAAATAGGCTAGTTTGCTCAAGAGAAATGCTTTCAGACTTTCTCATTGTACCTGACTCTTTCCACATCTTTCCTACTGGTTATCCAGGCTTAAGAATGTCCTCTAGAAGCAATATATGGGGAAGAAGTACTTTAAAATGTTACTAAAACTAACAACAGTGTTTTCCAGCTCAGTTTGGAAGAATGAATATAGCCCTGGGGGAAGAAGTTCTTATTTTACCTTTGCAATCAATTCAGTTTTACCAAAAACATGGAGAAACAAACTAGCATTCAAAAAATAGACAACTACTTTGACAAAGAGAGAAATTCAGCATTTGTCCCCTTTGAAAACAAAGCAGGGACCCTATCCTGACATGGAGATCTCTTTATTCAGGTTCAGCTTCAGAAAATTGTGTGATGTTGAAGTATCTATGAGGATTCGTTCAGCAAATGATATTTGAGCACCAACATTGAAGGGTTCAGTAATCATAGAAAAAGAGCCTATGTCTTAGGTCAGGTTTGAATCGGAGGGGCTCTAAAGTGAGGCATTTGCAGCCAAGAATCTGAAATTCAAAATTCAAAATCGCTCAGTTCTGTGCAGCACTGCACCTTTGGGCTGGCTGTCCCCAAACCATGCCCTTGGGCCATCTCGCTCATCCTTCCACCTTTCTTTCCCTTATGAGAATTTGTCAATTTTATAATCATTTATCAATTATCTGAGAAATGGCTCTCGTGATATAATTCATGGGACTCCAACTGGTAAGACCTGTTCCTAAAAAAATATTTTTTCCCATTTTTATTTTATTTTTTTGCCTTCATTTTTGTTTATTGAGTTATAGTCAGTTTTAATGTTGTGCCAATTTTTGGTATAAAGCACAATTCTTGTCATACATGAATATACATATATTCATTATCATATTCTTTTTAACTGAGCTACTATGAGATATTGACTATGTTTCCCTGTGCTGTACAGTATAAACTTGTTTATCTATTTTATATATACCTGTCAATATCTGCAAATCTCCACCTCCCAGTTTATCCCTTCCCACCCCACTCCCCCCGGCAACCACAAGTCTGTATTCTAGGTCTGTGTGTCTGTTTCTGTTTTATATATAAGTTCATTTGTATTCTTTTTTTTTAGATTTCATATATGAGAGATATCTTACAGTATTTTTCAGTGAAAAAGGAAGAGAAATTAGTATCAAAAATCTAAAATAACCAATTAGAAGCCAACCACTCTGCTTGATGGATACAAATAAATGTTGGTTTTTGCAAAAGGAAAGTATTGTTTTCTATTTGGAAATAGGTGAACCCTGTCAAGCCAATAAAAAATAAGTCAATTATGAAGACAAAGAAATACTTTACAAAAATGTATCATAAAAAGATAAGGAATAACTACATACCTATATACTGGCCATGTTAGGCTACATGAATAATTTTCTGGAAACAAAAGTTACAAAATTGAGTCTCGAGGGGAGGAGACAGCTCAAGTGATAGAATGCATGTTTAGGATGCACGAAGTCCTGGGTCCAATCCCCAGTACCTCCTCTAAAAATAAAATCAAGTGAATAAACCTAATTATCTCCCCCCCATAAATAAAATTCATGGATCCAAAATTGAATTTCAAAAGGACAGAAACTTCAGACAGACCACTTTATTAAAAGAAATGGAGAAGCTGGTCACATCCACCTCGGGTGGCCTGAGGAGCTGATGCCTTTGAGTTGTTGGAAAACTTAGCAACTATTTTACAAAGGTAGCTTCTCCCCACCCCAGCATCCACCAGCTTCCTCAGGATGATACTGGGGCTTGTTTAAGTTTAAAACACACAAGTAAACATTCCTATAGACACAGAGCTTATTTGTTTTATATGTAGTACTTTGTGTCTCTTAATCCTTTACCCCATCTTGTCCCTTCTTCCTTCCCTCTCACCACCTGTAATAACTAGTTTGTTCTCTATACCTGTGAGACTCTTTGGGTGTTATTATACATGTTCACTTGTTTTATATTTCAGATTCCACATATAATTGATAACATCCAGTATTTGTCTTCTCTGTCTGACCTATTCCTCTAAGCACAATATCCTCCAGATAATTCCATGTCATTTCAAATGGGAAAAATGTCATTCATTTTTATGACTGAGTAGTAGTCCATCCTATATGTATAAATGCAAATAAAATTAATTATATATTACTTATGTATTCATTCATTCATTCATCTATTGTTGGACACTTACATTGCTTCCATTTTTTGGCTATTGTAAATAATTCTGTTATATATATTGAGGTGCAAGTATCTTTTTGAATTGGAGTATTTCTTTTCTTCAAATATATATCCAGGTGTGGAATTTCTGGATCATATGAGTTTTATATTTAGGCTTTGAGGAAGCTCCATGTTTTTTCCAAAATGGCTGCAAAATTTACATTCCCACCAATGGTGTACAAGGTTTCCCTTTTCTCCACTTCCTCGTGAACATCTGTTACTTGCGAACTTTTTGGTGACGGCCTTTTTGGCAAGTGTGAGATGAGATCTTATTGAGGTTTTGATGTTCATTTCTCAGATGATTAATGATGTTGAGCATCTTACATGTGCCTGTGGACTATCTGTATGTCATCTTTGGAAAAATGGCTACTTAGTATTTGTACCCATTTTTCAATGAGACTTTGTGTGCTATTGAGTTGTGTCAGTTTGTATATATTTTGGATATTACCCCTAATCAGATCTGAACTGCAGATATTTTCTCCCATTTCATACCTCAGCTTTTCAGTGTGTGCATGGTTTCCTTGGCTGTGCAGAAGCTTTTCAATTAGATGTAGCCTCAGTTGTTAATTTTTACTTTTATTTCTTCTACTTTTTGTAGTCAGAGCCAACAATTAAAAACCAAATCTGATGTTAAGGAGCTCACTACCTAGTCTTTCTTGCTGTTACATGGTTTCAGGCCTTCTATTCAAGGCTTTAATCCATTCTGACTCCCGTTCTGTGGATGACGTGAGAGAGAAGCCCAGTTGGCGTCTCCTGCCTGTGACCGCCCAGTGGTCCCCACGCTGTTTATTGCACAGATTGTCCTTTCCCCGACTCCGCATTTGAGGCTACATTGCTGTAAATTTCTTGACCACACACGTGTGGATTTACTTCTGGGCTCTGTAGTCTATTCCATTAGTCTAAGTGCCTGTTTTTATGCTGGTACCATACTGTTCATGTCACTACACTTGTGGCTTGCTTTCTCCTTCTCTAAATTACATGTGGAAAACCAGCAGGGGCCAGGGCTCCTGAGCAGTGCAGGGCCTTTTATCCTGGGGTCACCCAGGTCTGTAGAGCCCACTGGGCTACCTGCTAGGCAGTTGCAGGATGAGTCATGGGACTGGGGACCTGAGGTTTTCTAGAGCCCCAGCTTCCTGCCACTTCCCAGGCAAGTCCTGGGACCCATAAAACCAGACTGACATCTCCCTGGACTATGGAAAGAGCCCTGGGGGAGGAACCGAGGGCCCAGGACAGAGCAACCTCCAGCATTTGAGGTAAACCTGAAGGAGTCACCCAGGTAAAGAGCTCAATGGGTTCCCAGCCTAGGGCTTTTGAAGGCAGGGAAGGAGGTGGTCCTTGGAAGAACAGACAGAGGCCAGAGTGGCTGGACTGAAGGCAGCAAGGCCAGGTGGGCTGCTGGCAGGAGGAGGGCCTTCACGTCTGGCTGAGGATCGTGGCTTTTCCCCAAAGTGCCTCTTTGAGATTTCCTGTGTGACAGTAACAGATTTTTCTTTTAACCATCCCTCCCTTGGGTCAGAGGGACTGAGAAAGGGAAGCAAAGAGCATGAATCCAGGACAGTGTCAGTGGTTGCCTGGACAGGGAGAGGAGGGAGATACAGAGGGGTGATGAATGCACTTGGCGTTGGGACCCATGGACAGGGGAGGAGCTGGCTGCATGTGGGGATGAGGAATAAAGAGGGAGCAGACAGGGCCCCAGGGTCTGGTTTGAGCAGGTGGGGAGATGAAGCTACTGCATGGATGGGGGAAGGGTGGGAAGAGAGTTCCAAAAGGCACATAACCTTGGACACTTATGAGATTAGATCAATTCTGATACACTTTATTTTTACATTGACGCATATTTGATTTACAGTGTTGTATTAGTTCGTGGTGTACAACATATTGATTCAGTTATACATGTACATATGTTCTTTCTCACATTCTTCTCCATTATAGGTTATTACAAGTTACTGGATATAGTTTCCTGTGCTCTGCAGCAGGTCCTTTTTTTTTTTTTATCAATTTTGTCTATACTACTATGTATCTGTAATGCCACACTCCTGATTGCTCCCTCCCCAACACCACTTTCCCCCCGGTAACCACAGATTGTTATCTATGTCTGTGAGTCTGATTCTGTTTTGTCAATAAGGTTACTTGTATTTTTTTTTTTAGATTCCACGTATAAGTTATAGATTTATGTTTCTCTGTCTGACTTACTTCACTTAGTATGCTAATCTCTGTGTCCATTCCATTTAGTTGGAAACAACATTCTTTCACCCCCTGTAGTGACTACCTAGTATTCCAAGGTGCGCATATACCACGTCTTCGTTACCCACTCACTGCAGATAGACACTGACTGCGCTTCCACCTCTTGGCTGTCGTAAACAGAGCTGATGTGAATATTGAGCTGTATGTCTGGGAAGTCTAGAGATTATTATACTACATGAAGTAAGTCAGACAAAGAGAAATATTATATGATATAATTAAGATGAGGAATCTAAACAAAGGTAAAAGTGATTCCATTTTATAATGAAGTCACTGGGAGAAACTGCTTCCCGGGGGTTTCAAGCAAGATGCAGTACTGCTGGTGACAAAGAAAGACTCTGTACCTGTTGACCTGGACTCTGTTAATACTGGGTTTGGATAAAACCTGACAGCCAGCTTGACGCTTGGGGAGAGTGACTTAAGGACATGAACATAAAGGAAGCAGCAAATGAGATTGACAAGCCTGTCTGGTGATGGCACCCATCACCTGTCTGTCTGTCCCTGAGCCACTGTGCATCCAGCCAGCAAAGCCCAGCCTGCCATTCTGGGTGCCTCATGAAGGGACAGTCTCCTGCCCCCAGCACTGTGGTACTGAGTGTGGGCAGTTGAGCCAGACTGTCTATGAGTCTGTGATCCCATCTCCAGCCCCTGCTACCTGTATGGCCTGAGTCATGGTGCTCTGACCTGCTATCCAAAACCTCAACCCCTTTCATCACCTTTTCTTTGGAAATTAGAAACCCTCAGGCCTCAGGATGCTCTTGCCCAACCCTCCCATGTGTGGGCAGTTTTCTGCTGGCCACACAGAGAGTGAACACTGGGTTATAAGCCTGAAAACACGCACACACAGAGACACAAAGACACACAGACACACAGACACGAGGATTGACATTAAATATGGTCCATGGGGTGGGATCAAGAGAAAAACAGACACAGAGGAGGAAATAAGAGGAAGAAATGGTACTGGAGTCATCATCTAAATGTGAGACCACTCCTACACTTCTCAGGTCTTATTTGACAAGTGCTTGAGGACGTCCCTAGAAGTACCGTGTAGAATCACACCCACTGTGCGGGTGGGGAGACACACAGGCCTGGACAGACACCAGGACTTATCCAGGATGGAGAACAGGTAAGAAGGAGGAACTGTGTCTGGAAGACAGGGCGTCCCCTCACAGCTGCATGCAGAGCCCCCCCAGGAGCCGTGGAGAGGGCATGGCTGCTGTAATTGGAAGAGATGGGTCTACGTGGAGAAGGGCGTGAGCAGGCAGCAGCCCACAGGGCTGTGTGTGGAGGTGTTGTCTGAGGAGGGGGTTCCAGGAAGTGGACCCCAGGAAGTGACATCACTTCCTTGATAACAGACCCCAACAGAATTGGAACCCAGTAACCAGACACCCACATTCTAGTGATGGCGCCTGAGCCAGCTCACTTGGCTGGAGACAGTTCACAGAGAAATATGTTCTCCTTCTGCGTCCTGAACTCCTGGGCTTCACCTTCAGGAAAACCTGGCATGAGAGGTGTCTCAAGGTTTAGGTTTGGGTTCTGCCAGCAACCAGGCCAACTCTGGACTTTAACCAGGAGGTCACCTAAGGTAAAAAATGTGGCCTGGAGCAGGCCAATCTGGGCCCAGCCTCCTCTGGGAGCCCTCCCTGGGCAGGCCCACTTCACCTCGTCTCCGTGTGGGGGAAGAGGGACTTGAGGGGAGGTGTCCCCTCTGGGCAGGAACCAGTCATTGAACATGTGGTAACCTGGTGGTCCTATCATGGCCACACCCAAGGTCAGGTCTGGCTGGGGAGAAAGAGGACTCCTGAGGGACATCTTACATGGGCCAGTGGGAATCCAAGGGCTTCAGGTTGTCAGCTTTTTTGTCACTAATGTAGATCTGCGCAGAGTGGTATGTGTGAGTCTGGGGTGGAGATGTCCTGTGGATCTGAGAACCAGCCGAGACATTCAGAAAGGGCTCTGACGTTTCTACCTGGCTGCTGGGGACTGTGTTTGCAGGACTCCACACAGGAGATCACACAGGACCTTGTTCATGGAGTCCCCTGCTCCATCTCCTTGTAAGAGTGGCAGCAGTCCCAAGACACCAACAGAACCCAGGACGGGCTCAGGGTGAGTGCAAGTAAGGAGACTCTACACCCTGGAAGCCCTGGGTCCAAGAACTGCCCTCCACCTCTCCTGGTCTCCCTCTTGAGACCTGCTGGCAAAGGAATTTGATTCCTTATCTCTCCCACCCACCCTCACAGTCCAGGCTCTGCCCTGGCCAGATGCAAAGTCAATGTCCACATATGAGACAGAATCTCTGAGTCTTTGATAGAATTTCAGTTCATGTTATGTCAAGGGTGTTTCTGTATTTTTGTACAGATTTTCATGTTTTCCTTCCATCCCCATGTGTCCATGTTGGCCCGAAAATCCTGATCCCACACAGTCCGGGATCAGCCTCTGGGTTCTCATCTCTAAAATGAGATGCTTTGATAGCAGTCAAGGGGATGATGTAGTTAATAGAGGGAGGTGCTGTCAATACTGGGCTGACACAATGATCTGAGAAACTGGTGCACTTAGTCATCACCCACTGACACTTTTCCTGCTGATACTGAGAACCTTTATTCTGCCGAGAACTCTCTTGTCCCATCTCTTGTCACAAGTCCCTGAGGCTTGTAGATTGAATCTGAGTTCCAGCCCTAAATCCCCTGGTGGTCTACGGTGTTGCGTCTGATTCATGTCTCTCCTCTGTTCCACCCCAGGGGGAAGATGTGTCAACAGGGAGCAGGAATGAGGACTGCATGGTGTGGAGCATCCAGACAGACTGGAGATGCTTGTGGCAAATCTGGTGCCTGCTGTCCTGGGAAGCAACCCCTCCTACCTACATACACTCCTGGGCACCTACAGAACTTTGGCCACTGCCTACAAGGTGCTGAACCTTCTATTCCAAAGGTGAGCACTCTGCCCTCATGGGACATCGGTGATGCAGCCACATACTAGTGGTGAGATGTGGGAATGTCACTCCACCAATGTGAACCTCGTTTGCTGCTCTGCACCCTCGGGTGAGAGAGCATCGGGCCCTAGGATGATACTAAGAACAGAGAGGGCCCTTCATGGAAAGTGCTTTCTGGGGCCCTGGCCCATGGAAAGGTCAGCAGGAGGGGCTGTGGTTGTGCTAACTGGTCATCTCCTCCTGCCCTTGTTTTCCTATTTCAAGTGTAATTTGTGATTCCATTAGCTGCCCCTGTCCTAGGTCAGTGAGAGCAGGGATCCCTGGGTGGGAGAAGTGGGGTCCTAGGCCCACTCAGCTCTGTGTGGTGGGGTTGGTTGGGCTCATTCATTCCTCAAGTATACAGGAAGTCCACCAGGGACAGGCACATTTATAGGAATAACAACCATTTAATGCACTGAGCAGACAACAGCCCTGCCCTCCAGGGCTTCCATACTCCCAGGAATCACACTGTCACACTAGACATCACATCCAGGTCGTGTTCTCAGGACAGCCCATGTGACACAGTCCTGGCTTACATCCTCCCTTACATCCTCCCTTACATCCTCCCTTACACTGATGAGGATGGACCCATGTATGAGCTGAAATGGGGAGTTTCTTTGATTGAAGAGAGGGTCTCCCTTGCCTAAATAAGTGTGGAGCTGTGGACTGTGTTGATAAGTTGGGGGGGCAAACCCTGAATCCCACACATCCTATGATTTTGGCTTGAGAGTAGAAGTTTTAGGGCTTCTTGTGGCAAAGGGGAAAGGTCTCTGGAGACCCAGAGAGCTGTTGTTGTGGCTGTGGTGCTGTGAGAAGCATCTAGGAGGTCAGAGGTCAGAGTCAGCCCCTAAGTGAACCCACAGCCATCCCCTCTTCATCCCAGACCTGTCCCCACCTGCTTCGTGGGACCCAGAACATAATGGGTGGAGAGCATCCTGCCCACACTCTGGTGAAGCCTTAATGGTGGGGACTCAGCTGGTGCTCAGGGGACCCAGTGAGCCTCAGGGGACAGCTGAGTCCACCCTGTGGGAGGTGAGTGGCAGGGACAGGAGGAGACCCAGGCAGGGTCCCTGGAGGATTAGGCAAAAGGCAGGGACAGGAGCTAAAATCTGAGGTGTGAGGAGGCCCGTGGGCAGCCTGGGTGGCAGACACAGCCTGTCTATTTCCTCCTGGGTCAGACACTCATAGAGCAGCTCCTGTATCCCCAAAATGGCAGTGCCGAGAGCAGACAGCCTGCCTGTCCTCACAGAGGTGCCACCCAGTGGGGGGGGCTGGGGGGACAGAGCAGTGTGTCAGATATCCCTGAAAAGGGGAGAAGTGGTCAAACTGCAAAGGGATTTCCCTTCAGAAGGCTTGTAGCAGCCCCTCCTCTGAGTCCAGGCCCTCCTCTGCACAGACTGCCAGGTGAGATGGGACATGGAGCAAAACTGGCCTCTGGATGGGCAGAAGCCAAGGGCAGAGTGGCCCATGTCCCTGCAGGGCTGCCATGAAAGCACAGCATGGAAGGCAAGGCCAGGTCTGTCACTCTGCTTCCCCACTACTACCCCCAGGGCCATGTCCTCCGTCCTGGGCACCTGGCTGCGCCCGTACCCAGAGGATTTCCACCAGCCCCCAGAATTTCCCTGCCTGAAGATGGTACTGGCTTATGCAGAGCTGAGCATGCCTGGCTCAGACCTGGAGCACCAGGCCCATCTTCTGGCAGAGCTGGGGCTCCCAGAGGCAGAGGGTGATGATGGGGAGGATGCAGGGTCGGTGATGGGCTGAGTCAGGAGGGGAAAGCACTGGACCACACAGAGGAGAGCCTTCTGAGGCTGGAACTGGACCAGGAGCAATGGGGAGCCTCATATCATTTGCCCTGGACTGCATCTGAGAATGCTTCTTGGGCATGGGATCTTGGACTGAGGCTTCACTGACTGGCAGTGAGGCCTTTCCTATTTTGGGGAGACATGTGGAAAAGCAGTCATATTGATGAGAGTTTCCCTTCTTGGAGCTACAGCGGCAGCTCAGAGCAAGCTCTGGAAGCACCTGGAGACCTAAAGCCTGCTGCACCTCTCCTGCCCAGGACAGCTCCAGAGCCAGAGCAAGCTCAAGCCACAGCCCTTGCTCAAGTTCAAGGGCCAGATGAAGGGATATACCAACTCCAAAACCAGAGCCAGAGCCTGCTCCCGCCCC
Organism: Vicugna pacos; assembly: GCF_048564905.1. Lineage (NCBI taxonomy): Eukaryota > Metazoa > Chordata > Mammalia > Artiodactyla > Camelidae > Vicugna > Vicugna pacos. The sequence goes on along the minus strand of NC_132997.1, from coordinate 19,888,523 downwards.
AGCTCTCATTTAAGTTCAAAGCCAGGAAAAGCACCCGCACAGGCGCCAATTCCACAGGAGGTTCAGGCATCAGCTGTCCTCCATCTCAGATCCTGAAACATCAGGAACAGCTGCTCTAGCACTTCCTCTACCACCTCAGCCAGCCGCCTGCCCTGCCTCACATCCAGAGCCTCAGCCAACCTCAGCCAGAGCTCCCCCACTGGCCCTGGGGCACCACAGTGCTTTGGCCCAGCTGTGACCCCACAGGGTTATCCAGTTCTAGATCAGAGACCAGAACACACCTAGTTCTTCTAGTTACTCAGGTGCTAGAGCCAGGTCCTCCCCGGATACACCTAGAGCTGCTACCGGATCAGCAAGGAACACCAGCATGCACAGTGCCTTCAGGGCCACGGGCTGAGCTGCCCCGGGTGCCAGCAGCTGCACTGGAGATGTCCTTCCCCTTCTCTGTAATTCCTTCTTTAAAAAAAAAATAAATTTGTTATATTACATACACTAAATTATTTATTCTATGACATAGTGACTTTAAAGTTAAATTTTTTGATTAAATTGTAAATGTACTTGGCATTAAGTACATTGACAATGTTACAATAACCCCTTTTAACGTCTATTCCAGAACATTCTCATCAAAGGAAAGTACAGTATGTACCAGTCAGGCTCTGCTGCCTCCCCTCCCCTTCAGTGCTGGGGCACCCGCTGTGCCTGATGTGTCTGTGAATTTACAACCCCTGGGTATTCTTATTGGTGATATCATGTTATAGTAGTCTCTTGTGTCTGTCTGAGTAATGTATGAGGAGACTGATTATCATGGGGTTTATTTTGCTTTAAATATAAATTTTAAATATTAAAAATATGCCATGTCACGAAATTAAAGGCAAGGCCTTGGATGTGTTCCCTCCAGCAGAATTCCCTAGCTGCAGCAGCGGCTCCCACTTGAGATCATATGAGCAGAAAGAGTTGTGACAAAACATATCAGGTGCTCAAGGAAACTGCAGGAAGGTCAGAGCTTCAGGTCAAGAGCTTCAGAGATGAGCACAGGCCCTTCCACCCCTCAGGCTCCCCCAGCAGTGACTCCCTGCCTCATCCCTGGTCCAGACATCCTGTGGCTAACATCCTGTCATTCAGCTTCTGCAGGGGAAGGGACTCTGCCTTTTGCCCTAAACCACAAATGGGGAGGAAGGGGGGCCAATATGTCCATCAATGTAAGGTCAAGGGGGTCCCATGTTTTGAGTTAGTGAGTGAGATGATGGTCAGTGACCTCCCTTCTCTCTACCCAGAGTTGGAGCCCCCGGTGCAGAGAACATATGTCCTCACAAAAAGGAAATTCCAAGCTTTCCCAGGAGGGGAAAAACAGAAGCCCCTGTTTAAATTGGGAGCAGATGAAGCAGAGATCCAAGGGCCCAGGGGAAGGCCTGCTTGGGCTGAGGCTCTGCACTGATGCTTAGGAGCACAGGCTGAGTGTTGGTTTGTAGGATGTTACTAAGAATCATCATTACAGAGTCTCTATGTAAAACCAAATTTGCCCCCAGAAAACACATTCAGTACAGATCCTCAAACATCCCTTTTCTACCTTAGATCCTGTAGAAGGTTGAGATGTGTAGCTCTTAAGTAGAGAGAATGATAGGGGATGGGGTGTCCACAGAGTCAGGGCAGCTAAGGTTGTCTGACTTGGCAGGAGGGGACCACTCTCATTGGATGCTGATATTTCCCTAATAGAGCAGAAACCCAGAATACCACAGGCGTAGAGTGGTAAGGTTTTTCCTCTCTCATGGAAAATAATTACAAGTGTAGAGAGTTCATAATGTTAACAGCACACCACGGTAGTCAGCCATTATCCATCTTTCTGCCCCTTTCAGTATTTTTAGCTGGTGTCCATCCTCAAGGCAGTCTCTTGTTCCAAAATGGCTGCTGGAGCACGGGACTTGATCTGCCACCATGCGTTCACCTCTGAGGCAGGAAGGAGGAAAGAGGAAGGGTCAAAGGGCCAACTCAGCTGCATCTACTCTATCTAAACAGCCTCCCTCAAACCCACACAGTCCACACAAAACTATTGCTCACTTCTAATCTGCCTGAAGTTGATCTGGCCACTTTCAGCTACCAGAGACCTTAGGAAGTCAACCATTTATATGGAGAATTTCTGTCCTCATTTAGACCATTTTTCTCTTCTTAAGTAAAAAAAAAACAAAAAAAACAAAAAATGAAAGCCATGTGGTGATGACCTGGGCTGTTTGCCTACACTAAACACCAAGAAGAAGGGGAGGAGATGGAGTGATTTTCAGATGAGTTGGGTTTCGTTTACCCACCATAGAGGCCCTCTGCTTGGTGTTTCTTCATTCCCAGGGGAATTAGACATGCAGATTCTAACCAGGATTTTCTAGAGGCAAAGATGCTTTCATTTCCCAGGCAGGCAGCTGGAATCACAGTGGGGCCTTCATCTGCCTATTCCTTGGAAGCAGCTCAGAGAAGATCCTCCTCTGTTCTCTAATGAGGTGGGCAGAGGTGGAGGGTGGGAACTTGGTGAAGCAGTATGTCCAAATCGCTGGATCAAAAATTGAGATCTGCCAAAAAAAAAAAATCTGTCATCAAAAATTAGGCCTATTGGACACCCACACTTTCAGTCTAGAGGTACATAAGACATCAGGGTGATTATTAGTAAAAATAGTTCACATCCAATAATCCAATCTTACAAAGGCAGATTCTGTAGTCATTAAATTATGTTTTGGACAAGAAATCTTACCACGTATTTCTTTTACATTTGATCCCAAGTGAAATACTTTCAGTAAATGAAAAATAAACATGGCTATCCCTGAGTCAGTCCTGAGACTGGGAGCCGCCCCAGCCCCCCATCCCACCCCCCCAGGAGCCAGTGTGCAGGCCTGAGCAGAGGCAGGTGTGAGGGCTGCGGGGAAGGGGATTCAGCCCTGAACTGGGTGGGTTCCTGGGAGGCCCTGGGTCGTGACAAGGAAGTTGAAGACTGAGTGGGTCACTGACTATGTGACCCTCCCGGCGGCCGGGGAGAAGCACAGAGGCTGGTAAGTGCAGCCCTGCCTGTCGCTCCTCCCCGCCCGCCTGCGCGCCAGCAAGGGCCCCGGGTCTCCAGCTGCCAGGCCGCGATCCTACCCGGGTCCTCGGCTCCGGGGCCGCCGCTACCAGTCGCAGCCGCTCCGCTGTCGGCAGCGTAAGGCCGTTGGGCTCGGGCCACGAAGGCAGGCGTTGCGTGGAGGGCGTCCCTCCTGCGCGCGCCCCGGGCCCACAGGGCAGCGGGGCCGTCCCCTCGGGCGCCTGCAGTGGCGGTGGGGGCGGGGAGGGACCTGGCCTGGGGCTGCGGGACCCGGACTCGGCCACTTGCCCCGAGGCTCGCGGGCTCTGGACCGGGCGGCCGCCTGAGAGGAGCCACAAAGTCGGGGCCGCGGGGCTCAAGTCTCCCCTCGATGTGTCCAGAGCTGTGATGTTGCCTTTGGGCTCTGGTTGCGCATAGATGGTGGGTGAGGAAACCGCATGATGTCCCTGGACCACCAGCTGCCTGGAGAGCATATTCAGATAGCACTTCTTAAAAGACATAAGGGGTAGGATCAGATCCAAAAGGCTCCAGGTTACCTTTGAGCATTTCAATACTTTATTGACAGAAATGACAATTACTAACTCTCAGAGCGCCCCCTGGAGAGCAAGTTGTGACATACTAACATCTATTCAAAATTAGAAAGACATTGCCACCTTTTGACATTTTTGCACCTCGAGGGCCTTCTGAACAGTGTGTGTTTCCTGTTGGTGGTACTCTTTTCCAGCAACAGGCCGTCTTTTAGAGAAGCAAGGTTACTCTCAGTTCAATGAGCATTTAAAAATTCATTTTGAGCAGTTACCATAGACACTCAAATATTTGAAAATTCTAATCATTAAAAGGCTTGGTGGCTTTTTGTTTTGGCGGGGTCCTGTGATAAATTTTGCACTAGGAAGGGAAGCTGACGGAAGAAGGAGAAATGCTTATTTCATGACATTCTGCTATGCACTGTTTCAATTTTGAATATGTAATTGCAGGTGAATCTCAGATTGGCTCCAGCAAAGGCATATGCTCTTTGAGAATACTTTGTTTGTCCTCGGGATTTTTATGTGCTTTTTTTTTTTTTTGGTACAAACATGCCTCGTTAGCAGTCTTCAAATCATAATAGAAGATAGTTAAAACAAGGGATCACTGTAATTTACAATGCTTTGTAAGATATTGTCTTTCTCTATTAAAATTTTTTCCTGATGCACCAAATTTTCCACACAAAACACTCAGAAATGACTTAAACAAACAAACAAATGAACAAAAAAACCTACTACCCTTTGTCTCTGATAGTGAGGCAGCCAGCACATCATCTCACTGTTGAAGACAACGACCTGTGACTGAAAGATGGGGATGGAGTACAGAAGAGGCTCCTGACCTAGAAGTGGCTGTGGCCTGTATCCACCAAGAGGCCACTCCCAGTCAATGAGTCTTTCCCAGGCAGCATGGGATTTTAATTACTGTCATCTGGGTTTAGTGAATTTTTGACAGAGGCACTTGCCAGTGATTGTGTTTTATGAAACAGCCCTGCCTGTGGGGACCTGGGAGAGGCAGAGGCATGTTCATCAAGCATCGACCACAGCAAAGATGAGGCAAGAAGAGCAAGTGAGAGAAAGGGGAGTGAGAGAAACAGAGAGACACTGTGACAAAGACAGACTGACAGGGAGCAAAAGAGACAAAGAGAGACTCAGAGATCAAGACAAAAAGGCCAGGAAGGAAACTGCCAGGGTTGACAGTGAGAGGAAGCTGGAGAGAGACAGGGTGTGTTAGCCAGCTCATCCTGGCCTTGGGAAGGTCAGCACTGTCTCCCCAGTCCTGGGTACAGGGGAGATGACTGTAGGAGAAATGATTCCTCTCTTTGATTGCAGATGGTGTGTTTTCTAGAATTCTGTGTTCTTATTCAGAGAGAAAAGTATTATTCTTCAGATAGTCTAGAAATACCACCAGGGGACAGATGGAGCCTACCCCAGAATGCAGCGTGGTACCAGCACAGGTCTTTCTAATGCCACCTGCTTCTTGGTCTTTCTAGGTGCTTTGGTGAGTCTCCTGATATCTGGATGTCATTGCTTTAAATAATGTCCTGAATTGTACTGGAGCTGTTTTTGTTGGGACTTGGAGTCCTGGGAGGGTATTGGTACATTTCCTATGCAGGGACCTAGGGGAAAATTTGGAAGGAAGTGGGTTGGCTGTCCTTTTTCAATATTAGGCTTAAACTGGGAAGATTATGTACATATGGTCTGAACAAACTCTTTGCTGGTAACATGAGCGACTGAGTATGCTCATCTCTGAAGAAAAGGAATCTGCTTTTTCTGGCCACAAGGCATTCTCTGGCAACTGAGAACCCAGTGGAATGTCTGTGGGTCTGTCCTCTTGATGGGTAGTGTTTCTGCAGGGGATCCCATCATAGCAATTATGTCAATTCTGCTGGACAGTGGGCACCGTAAGGCTGATCACCTAGTGCTCCAAATCCCCCCAGCAGTTCCTGCTGGAGAGGGACAGATTAGAGAGTCCAACAGACCCAAGAAGAACTCCTTAGGGAGCTAGACTCAGAAGCAGCACACTTTGGATCCATCACTAGGCCCTCAGAAAGTTTTTCAGATCATAGCTGATTTAGGACACCAAATTAATGATGAGAAACTGTAGCTCAAAAGCTGAACGGCTCCTGGAGAGGCAGCCACTTGATGGATCTCTGACTGGCTTCTTCTCTTGCCAATGCTGGAAAGAACTCAACACTGAAATGCCAGGATGGACCTCTTTCGACATTCCAAAACTGTAGAGAAAGCTGACTTGATCAGACATCTTTTCAAAATGCTGACCCTGAGAGAAGAAAACTATTCCTAGGAGAAAAATTCAAGTTATAGCTATTATCATGTCCTAGAAATGTATACACAGCCCTCATCACCTAAGACTACACACTTGGCTTAATTAACAGAACCTGAAAGGGGGGGAAAAAAGAGGCTTTTTGAATTTTTTTTCTTTCTATTGAGTTATAGTCAGTTTACAATGCTGTGTCAATTTCTGGTATACAGCACAATTTTTCAGTCATAAATTAATATACATATATCCATTTTCATGTTCTGTTTCACCAAGAGCTACTAGATCTTGAATATATTTCCCTGTACTATACAGTATAAGCTTGTTTATCTATTTTATATATACCTCTCAGTATCTACGCATCTCAGACTCCCAGTCTATCCCTCCCACACCCTTCCCCCAAGGCAACCACAAGTTTGTGTTCTATGTCTGTGAGTCTGCATCTGTTTTTGTATTTAAGTTTACTTGTCGTCGTCTTCTTTTTTTTTTTTTTTTAGATTCCACATATCATATGATATTTTTCTTTCTCTATCTGGTGGCTTACTTCACTTAGAATGACATTCTCCAGGGAACCCATATTACAGCAAATGGTATTATGTTGTCATTTTTAGGACTGAATAGTATTCCATTGTATAAATATACTACATCTTCTTTGTCCAGTCATCTGTAAGTGGACATTTAGGCTGTTTCCATGTCTTGGCTATTGTAAATAGTGCTGCTGTGAACATGGGGTTGCAGGTGTCTTTTTGAATTAGGGTTCCATCTGGATATATGCCCAGAAGTGGGTTTGCTGGGTCATATGGTAAGTTTATTCCTAGTCTTTTGAGGAATCCCCATACTGTTTTCCAGTTGCTGCACCAAACTGCATTCCCACCAACATTGTAGGAGGGTACTCTTTTCTTCACACATTCTCCAGCATTCATCATTTGCGGACTTTTGAATGACGGCCATCCTGACTGGTGTGAGGTCATATCTAATTCTAGTTTTGATTTGCGTTTCTCTGATAATTAGTGATATTGATCATTTTTTCATGTGCCTCTTGATCATTCATATGTCTTCATTGGAGAATTGCTTGTCTAGGTCTTCTGCCCATTTTTGGATTGGGTTTTTTTTTTCTTATTAAGTCATATGAACTTTTTATATATTCTGGAGATCAAGTCCTTGTAGTTTTATCCTTTGCAAATATTTTCTCCCATTCCGAAGGTTATCATTTTGTTTTGCTTATGTTTTCCTTTGCTGTGCAAAACCTTGTAAGTTTAATTACATCCCATGTGCTTATTTTTGCTTTTATTTCTATTGTTTGGGTAGACTGCCCTAGGAGAACATTGCTGAGATATATGTGAAATAATGTTTTGCCTGTGTTTTCTTCAAGGAGGTTTACTTTGTCTTGTCATATGTTTAAGTCTCTAACCCATTTTGAGTTTATTTTTTGTGTATAGTGTGAGGGAGTGTTCTAACTTCATTGATTTACATTCTGCTGCCCAGTTTTCCCAACACCATTTGCTGAAGAGACTATCTTTATTCCATTGCCTCCTTTGTCAAAGATTAATTGACCAAAAGTTTGTGGGTTCATTTCTGGGCTCTCTATTCTGTTCCATTGATCCATATGATTGTTTCTCAGGAGTGCTAAAAGGACTCTTCTCCACTGAACAGGAATTAGACTTGTGAGAAGAGGGACAAATCATGTGATTTCACACCACCTGATTAGGATAAGGGGTGATCACCTGTGGCAGCCTGGGCGACTGCTGGCCTGAGAAGGGAAGCCACACAGACAGTAAAGAACAGCTTTTATTCTCAGGGATGCCATAGGAATTTTTCTCCCCTGAATTAGGGACTTAAGTCTTGTGAGAAAAGGTGCAAATCTTGCAAGATTTGACTCAGCTAAGAGGATTCAGGGTGATCACCTGAGAGAAACTGGGCTACAGCTGGCCAGAGAAATAAATGAAGGCACACAGACAGGAAAGTAAAGCTTTAAAACTCAGGAGAGACAAAGGGATTCCTCTTGCTTGAATAGGGGACTCAGGCTCTCGAGAAAAGGGGCAGCTCTCCTGAGACAGCTGGGGCTTCCGTGAGAGGATGTGTGCTCACTGAGATGAGTCAGACTGCATTCACGATCATGTGAGAAGAAAATGCGTCCTTTCAAGATAGGTGTTGTCTCCGGAGCTATGAATAACACCATCTGGCGATGGAGCCCTTTCATCCCTTCAGAAAAAGAACCGACCTGATTTCCAATAAGGGGAATGATTTTACACCAGAGGAGAGGCCTGAATTCAGCAAGAAGAGGAGCAAATCTCATGAGACCTTAAAAGGTTTCAGGATGACCACCTGAGAGAGGCTGGACTACAGCTCGCCTGAGAAGGGAAGATGCACAGACAGTAAAGGAAAGCTTTTATTCTCCGGAGAGCTGAGGGATTACTCCCCCCTGAACAGGGGACTAAGTATAGTGAGAAAAGGTGCAAATCTCATGAAATTGCTGAGGCTTCTGTGAGACAATATGTGTTTACTGAGCCAAGGGAAGCTGGATTCACACTCCTCTGAGTGCAAAAGTCGTAGAGGATAGGATTTGGTCTCAGGAGTGAAACAGGGCACCATCTGAAGATGGAGTCCATTCCTCCCTTCAAATAAAGGACAGGCCTCATTTCCAATAAGGGACATGACTTTCCCATATAGGAGCAGCAAGAATCCATGTGAAAAGTGGCAACTCTCATGAGACTTGGCCCCACATGGAGAGGATTCTTGGTGATAACCTGAGAGAGGCTGGGCTACTCCTTGCCCGAGTAGGTAAGACATACAGACAGTAAAGAAAAGCTTTCATCCTAAGGAGTGCCAAAGGGAGTTATCTCCCATGATCTGGAGACTTACTCTCTTGAGAAAACTGGGGCCTCTCTCAAGATCTGGCTCCACGTGATTAGGATTATTGGGGATCACCTGTCACAGACTGGGCTACTGCTCGCCTGAGAGGGCCAGCCATACAGAATGTAAAGAAATGCTATTATTCTCAAAAGGGCAGAAGGGATTCTCTCCCCTGATCAGGGGACACAGCCTCAGGAGAACAAGGGGCAAATCTCACGAGGTTTGGCTCCACCTAAAGGTTATTCTCGGTGATCATCTGAGAGGCTAATTCTGGCCTGAGAAAGGAAGTCATACAGACAGTGAAGTAAAGCTCTTATTCTCAGTGGCTCAAAAAGGTTTCTCTCTTCTGAACAGAAGACTCAGTCTTGAGAGAAAAGTGGAAAAACTCACACAATTTTGCTCCACCTGATCAAGATTAGGGGTGATCACCTGTGAGATGCTGGGCTGCTTTTTGCTTGAGGAGGGACGCCATGCAGACAGTAAAGAAAAGGTTTTAACTTCAGGAGTGCCAGAGGGATTACTCTCCTCTGTACAGGGGACTTAGTCTCAAGAGAAGAGGGACAAACCTTGTGAGATTTGGCTCCACCTGATCGGGATTACTGGAAATCATCTTTGAGAGGCTGGTCTACTGCCCACCTGAGAAACGATGCTATACAGACAGTAAAGAAAATATTTTATTCTCAGGCTGGCCAAAGGGAATTTTCTCGCCTGTACAGAGGACTTAGTCTCATGAGGAAAGGGGCAAATCTCAGGAGGTTTAGCTCCACTTGAAGATGATTCAGGGTCATAACCTAAGAGAGGCTGGGCTACTGCTCGGCTGAGACTTTCTACTGCCACCACTGAAGCCTATGTACTGCTCTCCATAAAAGAGGCACATCAGTGTCACCCAGGGCTCTGTGACTTTTTTCTGTCTGCCAGATTCTGTCAACCTGCCAGGCCTTAAAAGAATGCAATACACCACCCCTCCCCTATTTCTTAAAATGTAGAAAGCTCTTGGTTTCCTCTACATAAAACCTCTTTTTAATGCCTTGACTGATTTAGAAAATGCCACAAAACATGGAGAAGAAAATAATGATCACTTCTGACACCACCTCCATGTTCTCCCCCACCCTCCTGCAGCTAAAAGCTGCCATGTGGCCCTCTCTGAACAAATACATTGGCTGAAGCTCTGATCCTGGATGATAAAAAGGTAAAGACCCCAGGAGAAAGACTTTTCCTTTCTGCCTTCCCCGTTCTTCCTTCAAACATGGAATGTGGACAGCAGATCCAGAAGAGGCTGCTATGTGACCTTGAGGAGCCAAGCAGAGACTGACAGCCTCACCCCAGATGGCAGTGCTGCCAGATGACAGCGGTTGGCTTTCTCAGCCCTGGACACAGGACAAATGAGACAGTTCAACCACTGACTTGCTCAGCTCCTGAAGTAAAATTTTCAGCTATTAGTAACAGAAATGCTAACTGTTAACCACCAACATGAAACGACTATTTATCTTACGATGTTTCTCTTCCTGTCATTTTCTCTGTTCACTTATAATTTTTACATACAAGCTGACAAAAGGATCATACATGAAATTATTTTATTTTCATTTGTTTATTATCTGTCTCCCCATAGAGTGGTAAGACTCATGAAAAGAAAGATAGGGTATATCTCATTTATGATTTTATTTCCTGTGTCCAGAACAATGCCTAACATGTCTCAATGTTCAATAAATGTTAGTTAAAGTTAAACCAATGAATTAATTAGTAAGTAAATGAACATTTTAATGTGAGCCCTTCCCTGGCTGTGAATTTATTTTCTGTTATCTTAATTTTTTTCCCCTGATGACAGTTCTCTCCCATGCACATGTCATTATTTAACCAGTCACTTGCTGATGGACTTTTTTTATGCCACTATAAAAGTAGTCATATGTGCATTTTGGGTCTTATGCAATTATTTTTATGATAAATGATTAGAGAGGAATACATGATTTAAATATTTTAATACATATATCCAAAATTGTCTTTGAAAACAGTTTTTAGAACCAATTTACATTTCCAAGAGAAAATCATGACTGTTTCTCTGCATCTCCACCAACATTAGGTGTTAATAATTTCTAAAGTTTTTCATTTTGGTAAGTGAACAATTATATCTCAAAGTTGTTTTAATGTGCATTTCCAGATCACTGGAGTCACAGAGTGTTCTTTTGCCAGTCTGTGGCTCTTTTGCAGGGCTTTTCAGGTCCTAAGCTTCTAAGGGGGGTGCGGGACCTGCATCTGCCATGGTCTATTGGAGGTGTGTGACCACAGATGGTTAAAGTAGGGTTGGCCAGTGTTCAAGGCCCTCAAGGAATTGTAGGGGAGGAAGCCAAGAGCTAGACCCCTGAAGCCCCTGAGATTCCAGGACTAGAACCATTGAGCTGGGACTCTTCTTTACTGGAAGCTGGACCACTTCCCTAGTCCCTTGCTAAGGGCCATGTTGGGACAGACACTTGTTCTGGTGTGAGGTTCAGGTGTGATGGCAGGAATTTGGGTAGCCCCAGATGGGGCTAAGACTGCTGTTGGGGGCTGGCATGGGCCAGGGGAAGTTGATGTCAGGCCTTGAGCTACCTAGAAGGCTGTTAAGAACTTCTGAGAAGCCCAAGCAGGGTTAGAAGATGATGAAGGAGAAAGGGAGGGCCATTCCAGGACACAGAGGAAAAGGCACTGAGCCTCTTCAAGAATGAGGTGCGGTCATGCCCAGATCAGCCCTGTCTTCAGGACCACACAGCCAGCCACAGCTTGGAGCAGAGACCCCGGTGCAAATCCTCATGGCCACACTCTACATCAGCAGGTTACAAGTCCAGAAACACAACCCCTCACACTGCATTTGCCCACTCCCTTAACACCCCCCCAAACCCCACCAGATGACATCACCTCCCAGCCCAGCCCTCTTCCTAAAGAAGGCCATGGTGGAAGTTGTTTAAATATCTCCTGCCCCCACCCTACAACCCTAAGCCAAGCCCTGCAACACAGCACAGTTGTTCCCATTTTACAGATGAGGAGATTGTGCACCAAGTCAAGACCATTTTCTAGTGCCTCCAGGCTGCACAAAGGACAGAGAAAGAGCTACAGGAGCCCCAAAGTGTTGGGACCCTCCTGAAGGAGGATGCCAGGAGCTGTGCTGGCAGAGACAACAGTCTCCAGACACCCATGCCCAGCATGGCCAGAAGGGATCGCACCAGGGACACATACCCAGACTTCCCAGGCTGGACCTGCTGCTCTGAGCAGGGACAGCATGCTGCAATGCTGCCCTATGCTGGCAGCCTGGGATCAGGCCTGATTATGATGGGCATGAGAATCTCAGGAGACAGGACCCGGTTGGAGGATACAGGCACCTTGACCTGGGTGGGGACTGCTGTGGGAAGCTGGGCAGTAGTTCGATCAGAAGCTGGGTAGGCCCTGATCTCAGTGAAAATGGCAATACTTGCCATAATTTTCCATGAACTAGGCATGGCTCTAATGCTTTACATACATTATTAACTCATTTACTCTTAATTCTTAATAGGGGAAGCATGCTAATTTTTCTCATTAGAAAGAGGAGGAAACTGAGGCACTAGAAGGTTATGTAAGTTGCCCATCTACTAAGAGACCAAGTACAATTTGACCCCAGGCAATCTGACTCTACAACCCTTTAAACTATCTGCTCATCAAAAACAGCAATAGGAGAGTCTGCTTTTATGTGTCCCAACATGGTGTCACTTTCTGTGGTTTCTAGAGCCTACCTCACCCCCCGGCAACTGCTGCAGAAGAGCAGACATCCAATAGCCCTGACTATAAACCATTCTCTGCCTGGGTCACTTGGAAGGACCAAAACCCTGGATTTCACATGGGCCTGGGACTACTTTGAGCCTTTCATGGGAGTTAACAAGGCGAGGATCTTGGCAGAGCCCAGACTTTAAGGGAATGGCCTAGGTCTTCCTTGTCCAAGGCCACCCAACATCAAGAGGACAGCCAGGTGGGTCTTTGTGTAGAACACCTGTATGCACAGTGTGCATCCTCTCAGCTGCAGACAGCTCTGGTCCCCCTCTACTCTTGCCCTGGTTACTGCAAAAGTTTCAAGCTCAGTCCTCTCCAAACCATAGGTCAAATGAGAACATCCTGCTTAAGTCTTTACTACAACTCAACAACAACAAAATAAGTAAATAAAAAATGGATGAAGAATACGACCCAGCAATCCCACTCCTGGGCATACATCCAGAGAAAACTCTAACTCCAAAAGACACAGGCACCCCAATGTTCACAGTAGCACTATTTACAATAACCAGGACATGAAAGCAACTCAAATTTCCATCAAAAGATGAATGGATGAAGGTGTGGTACGTATATACAATGGAATACTACTCAGCCATAGAACGAGAATGAAATGTTGGCATTTGCAGCAACATGGATGCGTCTAGAGGTAATCATACTAAGTGTAGTAAGTCAAGCAGAGAAAGATAAATATATGATTTCACTTATATGTGGGATCTTTAAAATTAAAACAACAAAGAAAGAGACTCATAGACATGGAAAACCAGTGTAGAGTTACCAAAGGGAAAGGGGAAGAGGGATAATTTAGGAGTTTGGGATTCATAGATAAAGACAACTATATATAAAATAAACAAGTTTCTACTGTAGAGCATAGGGAACTGCATTCAGTATCTTGAAACACCTAAAAATAATGAAAAAGAATATATATTTATATGTACGTATAATTGAATCACTATGCTGTACACCAGAACACAACATTGCAAATTAACTAATCTTCAATTAAAACAAATGGGTGAAGGATTTTAAAAGATATTTCTCCAAAAAAGATACAAAAATAGCCAAAAAAAAAAAAAAATAGAAACTCAGCATCTTTAGTTATTAGGGAAATGCAAATTAAAACCATCATGTGAGATAACACCTACACCTATTAGGATCTAAAAAAAAAATTTTTAACACAAGTCTTGGTAAATATGTGAAAAAACGAACTTTTGTGTACTGTTGGTAGGAATATACAATGGTGCAGATGCTATGGAAAACAGCATATCAATTCCTCAAGAAACTAAAAATAGTATTACCAAAAGATTAAATTGTGTAACTACCTATGGTGGTGAATGTTAAATACACTTATTATTGTGATCATCTCACAATGTATACAGATACTGAATCATGATGATTTACACCTGAAACTAATATAATGCTATTTTCAATTCTATCACAATAAAAAAAACTAGCAATATACAGACTAAAAATTACATATGATCTAGCAATTCCACCTCTGGGTATATGCCCAATATAACTGAAAGCAGGATCTCAAAGAAATATTAGTACACCCATGTTCACAACATTCACAATAGCCAAAAGGCAGAAGCTACCCAAACGTCCATTAGTAAGATGAACAGACAAACAAAATGTGGTATATATGTACAATCTGACCTCATAATGGAAGGAAATTCTAACGTGCTACAACACGGATGAATCTTGAGGACATAAGGCTTCCAGGATAAATCGGTCACAAAATGATAAACACTCTATGAGTCCATGCGTATGCAGTCCCTAGAGTAGTCAGAGTCATAGGGACGGAAGGTAGAATGGAGGCTGTAAAGAGCTAGGGCTGGGAGAGGAGGGAAAATGGGGTGTGGTGGTTTAATGGGTACAGAGCATCAGTTAAGGGAGATTATAAAAGCTCTGGGTCAATGTACAATTCTGTAATGTCTGTTTTATTCAAAATTTGTTCAAAAATTAATTTTGCTTAACTTTTTTACATTTAATTATATAAAATGCTGTTTAATGTGTATAAATATGAAACATCTAACAGAATCATCTAAATAGTATTTCAGTATCTAGTATATTTAGGTAACACAGATGCTTTGAATTAAAACTCATGCTGATGGCCTCCTGGAATACCAGTTAGAATACAGATAAAAGGACTGCACTTACCTTGCTTTATCTCTTCATGGGAAAACACTATGTATTATTAGATTAAGTAATTGTACAACTAAGGTTGAAAGTGACAGCAACATTATTCACTGAACCAGTGTGTATTTTATTACTAATTAATCAAGCCATGAAAATTATACATGCCAGATAAATACCAATTTTACCAGTTTTGTACCTTTCAGGGCACAGATGGCCTTCCAGATGTTTTCCATGAGTAGTTAGCTCTCTCTGTATTCATAAGCAACACAGCAAGTTCTTAGTCTAGTCCATCATTATATATTCCCTGGGAATTCCCTCAGAGATTGACAAAAATGATAAATTAGCTGTTGATTCAAGATCTGTTCTTTTACTTTTATGTAATTTCCTAAGAAGCTTGAAAGTCAAAATTCTACCATATAACTTGTAATAGAAAATATCCAAATGCACAAACTGGTGCAGAGGGTGTGTAACTAAATAAAGTGGAAGAATTGATAAACAATACAAAAATCATGCTGAGTAACTTTTATCATTTACCACAAATGAGTCAAATAGCAACTTGCTTTTACAGCTCTGGAGATGGATGGTTGAACATCTGTGTGACTATGCTTAAGGGCCGTTGAGTCGTTCACTTTAAGATGGTTAAAATGACAAATTTTATGTTATGTGTATTTTATCACAATTAAAAATTTAATTACAATTAATTAAATAAAATGAATCCTTTACTGGCTTCTCTGACTGCTAAAAATTTCAGACTGCTCAAGCTGCAATGAACACCTTTCGGACTGGCACCCAGTAACACCTCCTCCCCTGGGAACTACACCAACACTCAGGGCTGCAACAGTAGTGGAGGTCTTGCAAGAGCCTGCCCCAGGCTACACACGATTGTTCTAGAGATGGCCACTCATCCAAACTAAGCCAATCAGCACCCTTTCCGAATGCTTCCCCTCCCCATCCAAAGAATTCAGTACCACTAAAGAGCCATGCTCTTTCCCACCTTTCAGCCCTGGCTCATGCTCTTTTCTCTCCTACAAATACCTTCTCTCCTGAGTTGTCCAGTGAAAATTTACTGAACCTCTAAGATAAATTCAAGCCCCATCAACCAGGAAGTCTTTGTGACCCACACCCCGGATGGCAAATACAACCCACCATCTGGTACTGCCTTTGGCTGTAATGCTCCCCTCTCTCTGCACATGTCTGTTAACAAGTCTACTGGAACTCAACTTGCTGGAAGAGTCTCAGAAGCAGAGGCTCATCTTTGTGTTCACACTCCCCAGGTTAGGATCTGGCACCTAGTGGGTGCCCTGAGTTTACAGAATAAATACATAAATTCCAAGTAAATATCACCAAACCTCTTTCATAGAACCAACAACTGAGGCTCAAAGATGTGGAAATCCCAGTCCAAATTCCTACAAATTCTAAGCATCTCTGTGTCTCATCGTATCCCCCAGGCCTCTCAACTGCAAAAACACTTCACTAAGCACTTGGAACTTCTGGTTAATCACATAGTCAATAAAAAGCCCACATGTTGATATAGTGTAAAGTACAACAGAAAACTAAGACAGAGAAAATTCTTTAAAGCAGGAGAGAAAATAACAGACTCCTTAGACTGACAGTGGGCTTCTCAAAAGTGTGCACACACACACACAGGGCAGAAAATAGTGGTATGAAACTCTGATGTACTAAAGAACATTTCTGACCTAGAATTCCAGACTGGGGGAAAAATACCTTTCAAGAAAGAGGGTGAAATATTGATTTTAAAGCAAACAAAACTGCAAGAGTTTACTGAGAAGCAGTTTGCACTAAAGGAAATGCTAAAGGAGGTATTTCATGCAAAAGGAAAGTGATCCCAGGAGGAAGGACTGAGACACAAGAAGGAATGGAAAGGAAAGGGCATTTAATAGGTTGGTAGATATAAATGAGCACTGTCCACAACAGTGATGTCTGTGGAGTAAAGCAAAAATAAAAGAATGAAAATACAAGTCAGCAGATGTGTTGTCCAGGAAAATAGTAAAAATACTGGTTAACGGTAGAATTGGTAAATTAAGAACGCAGATTTTAATTTAGGGGAAAATAACAGACACAAACAAAGAGGGGCAGAGACGAAAATCAAGGGGGAAAGTGGAGAGACAGATAACAAACCGAAGGAAGCAAGAAAGTAAAGGAAAGAAAAAGAAAGATAGAAGAGGATGATGAATAGAAAAGAACAAAATGTTATTTTTAACATGAATACATTGATAACTATATCAAATGTAAGATAATTAAATGCTTTGGTTAAATGGCAAATAGTTGTAAATAGGACTTTTAAAAATTCAACTATATCTTTACAAAGGTCACATCTAAAACATAAAGATACAGAAAGACTGTAAGTAAAAAGAAATAAAAGAAATACGCTGTGTGAACACTAATCCAAAAAGAGCTAGTGTGGCTATGTTAATATCAGACAAAATAGATTTTAAAGTAAAAAAGTATTCCTAGAGATTAAGAGGGTTATTACATGGTAATACTAAGTTCAACTTACCAAGGAGATGTAACAATTTAAGGTGGATAAGTACTTAAAAAAGGAATCTCAAAATATGTAAAACTCAAAACTACAGATATAGAAAAACCAAAATATCATTGGAAGGATTTAACACAAGTCTCTCAGGAATAGCCAGAAAAAGCAGTCAAAAGCAGTTAAATTCAGTGAAGAAAAAGACAATTTGATCAATATAGCTATTAACACATATAATCTAATGACACACCTACAACTCACACCCAGTGAGAACAGATTACACAGTCTATTTGAAACATTTACAAAAAGACCATGCTTAATTGAAAGAGTAGTAAACATGATTTACAACAATGCAAATCAATAATGGCAAGACATGATGAAAAGATAATGAGAAAATCCCTATATATTTCAAAATGGAGAAATACATTCTTAAACAACACAGTGGACAAAAAGGAAATACCAAATGGAACTTAGTAACTCTTTGGAACATAATAATAACAAAAATTCCACAAATAAAATTGGTGCAGCCACTATGGAGAACAGTATGAAGCTTCTTTTAAAAACTAAAAATAGAGTTACCATATGATCAAGGAATCCCACTCCTGGGCATGTATCTAGAGAAAACTCTCACTCAGAAAGACACATACAGCAGCACTGTTTACAACAGCCAAGACATGGTAGCAACCTAAATGTCCATCGACATATAAATGTATAAAGAAGATGTGGTATTTAGGTGGAATACTGTATGAATTAATGCCACTTGAAGCTACATGGATGGACCTAGAGATGATTATCCTACGTGAAGTAAGCCAGAGGAAAGGTAATATCATGTGATATCACTTACATGTGGAATCTAAAAAAGTGACACAAGTGAATGTATTTATAAAACAGAAATAGACCCACAGACATAGAAGACAAAATTAAAGTCACCAAAGAGGAAAGAGGAGTGAGGAGGGATGAAACTGGAATTTTGGATTAATAGATACACACTACTATATATAAAATAGATAAATAATAGGAACCTACTGTATAGCACGAGGAACTAAATTCAATGACTTGTAATAACCTATAATGAAAAAGTATCTAAAATATGTTTATATATGTATAACTGAGTCACTTTGCTACATACATGAAACATTATAAATCAACTATCTGTCAATAAAGAAAATTTCAATGTTACATGTCAAAATTTCTGCTTCTAAGTAGATTTTTACTCTTGAAGTAAGAAATGCAGCAAACTAATGAGAAAGCATCCATTTTAGACATTAGGGAAAAAAAGTAAAATAACCCAAAACCATAGAATAAATAAAATAATATGAGTGGAAATTAATAACATATAAAAAAATGCAACATATAAAATCGAGAGATCAAAAGAAAAGAAAAAGCAAGGTTCTTTGAAATGACTAATAAAGTTGAAAATCCTTGGCTGGCAAGAGTGATCAGAAACTGAGAAACAGAGAAAGAAAACAAAAAACAACCAAGATTGTAAAAAGAGAAATTAATTAAGAATCCTACAGATATGAAAAATAATGAGAAAATACTATGAACAATATTTAAAAATTCACATGACATGGATATATTTCTTTCAAAAATACAATTACCAAAATTTATACCAAAAGAAATGTAAAATCTAAATAGTCCTATAATCATTAAAGAAATATACATCTTCCAGATCCAGTGGCTTCACTGATGAAGTCTACCAAACATTTAAGGAAGAAATAATGTCACTAGTACAGGAACTCCTAGGAGAGCAGAAAAAGAGGAAGCAAACCCCAGCGTGGTCACAAAGCCAGCGCAGCCTTAATACTGAAACTTCACAGAGACAGAGAAATAAAAATTACAGGCCAATGGCCTTCAAGGAAGTAAACACCAAAACTGTAACCATAACAGCAGCCAAACAAATCCAACAATATATAAAGAGGATAATACATTGTGAGCAAACCAGTCTATTCTAGGGACAAAAGTAGTTTAACACTGGAAAGTCAATCAGTGATATTCATCGCATTGTAATGGACTGAAAGAGAAAAAGAAATAGCATTTACACTGGTGTCAAAAACTATGAACAATGTATGGACTATATGGATTGAAACTGTGCAGGAAGAAAACCTTACATTAGCCTTTATTGACAAGTATCAAAGAAGACCTAAGTAGATGGAAAGATATGTGATGAATAAACACTGGAAAAGTAAGTATACAATAGATTTCAATCCCAGTCAAAATCCTAGCAGAGATTTTGGTAGAAGATGTCAAAAGATTCTAAAATTTGTAGGGAGTGTAGTGCCAAGATTGCCAAGACACTCTTAAAGAATGAGATGGGAAAACCTAGTCTACTAGACAATAACACCTGTTATAAGGCAATAGACATTCAGACAGCATGCTGTTGATCTAAGTATATAAAGACAGAATGGAACAGAACAGAGAGCCCAGAAAGGACTCTTATGTATACCAACACTTGATATCTGGCAGAAATGCCACAGCAGGTCAGTAGGGAAACAGCATTCTTTATAAACGGTACTTAAATATTCACATGGGAAAGAGACTACTGCTTCACACCACACACCAAAGTAAATTCCAGGCAGACTAAAGACCTAAATAGGAAAGAAGCTAGAAGGCATTTAGAAGTTTAAAAAACTAGAAATTTTTTTTAATATGGATAATTTTTATTCCAGTCATCACTATTAAGAGTAGGAAGCTCAATTCAGTTTAAATTTTAATATTGGAATCCACATTTTTCTACACAATTATCTTGGTAAAGAAAGTAGTCAAATGACACTTCAAAAGAAAGTAAACTCTTGCTTATTGACACCTGAACACTGCTAAATGTTGGGTTTTTTTGTTTGGTTGGTTTTTGCCACCTTACTTTTAAAAATTGGTATTTCCTGACAGCTATTTTAAGTGACTCTTCTAGCCTCTAGGAGAATCTCAGGCCCAGAGCCCCACAAGGACTCTAGATACAGGCTGCACTAAACTTCCTAGTGCAGTTTTTTATTTCTCCTTCAAGGACTTCAGACTTGAATAGTCTCAGCATTCCTTTAATCCTATAGAATTGTCTCTCCCATGTTTTTTAAGTTACTATTGTGATTACTTTAGTGCCTTGTATGTGGCCTTCAGAACAAAGACAAGGTCAAAGTAATGAATATTGGGTGCAAAGTAATCAAATTTTGTGAAAGGAGATTCTCAAACCTTAAAGGTACTTTTTTTTTTTTAATCCAGAGATTTTTGTGGGTTTAAATCTAAAAGTAAAATAAATGTAGCAGCTGCCTTAGTTCAGACCAGGAGAAAAAAAGCCTCCAAAGTAGAAGTTTGAAGAAGTTTGCAGCACGAAATCAGCAGATAACCAAGCAGCAGCACTATGTAAATAACACTTCAAGCTGTGACTAATATTTTTTAGGATGAAGACAAGTTAACATCAGTGATACTGGAAGGTACTGAACGTACACCAAATGGCAATAATGAAATGGCTTCCCAGGTTCCAGACAAAATACTTTATAACTCAGCAATCTGAAAAACATCAGCCCAGGCTTTATCAAAGGACAGCCATCTCTTCAAGTTGCTGTCTAGTCTGAGCCACCGCTATTCATGAGACAAAGCTCTCATTTCACTAAAACCACTCCTGGATTTCCTTTTGCCATCCTCTGCATACCAGCAGGCCAGCCTCTCTTCATTCACTGCTCACAAACTGGGGGGCGGGGTGGGGGAGGCCACAGATGTATGGAAGATACAAAGTAGGAGACAATGCTCCCTCCCAGAGGGAACAGGAAACAAAGGACACACTACACCCGACAGCCAAAGCTTTCAAGGTGAGCGGATTCAGAAGAGGGCTGTGAGAACTGAACTTCCAGAGTCTATGTTCCCAGTCTCCCCAGACAAAACACGCCCAGGAGTTGCAACACCGGAATCTCATTTGGGCAATTTCACAGCAAGAGAGATAAAAATCACTCCACTGAAAAATGCTCTAAAAATCAAGTTTAGCCGACACAAAACTATCCGAATAAATAATCCCTATGAACAGCATTCTCCAAGTAGTCAGAGCTCGCAGGTCAGTTGATAAGGGCTAGTAAGCCAGTCGTCCTCACCCTAATTTTTACTAGGGTCTAATACTCACCGCCGGGAATCCAAAACTCTAGGACCTTGCATGTCGCTTTCACTCACCTGCACTGTGCAAGAAAATATACATACAAGATACGGATTTTATACGTGCAAACCTTCCTGGCACATCGCACCATCTGTACTAGAAGTTTGGATCCTCCAAAATTTAAAGTTGCTGGGAGTTAGACAAGTGCCAGTGCCAAACTCACATAGGCAGAACATTAAAACAGATAATAACAATTCTAACAATTTGTCCTTAAGAAGGAAGGAGGGAACCTGGTGGGAAAGTCCACTGGCCCCATCCCCATGGCAGACAGGACCTGGGGTGGCGTCCCAGGCCCAGTGCCCTAACCCCAACCGCCTGCGGAGGCTGGCGCATCCCGAGGCAGTGTCCCTCCCTCAGACTCAGCCGCAGCAGCCCAGGACAGAAACCACAGGACCCCCCTCCCCAACACCCTGCCCGCCAGCCCAGCTCCCTGACGCGCCATCGTAGCACTCCCTCCCCACAAGCCAAGCCCCCAGGGACCACGAAGAGTGGCGCGACAGGAACCCGAGCCCGGTCGCCGCCCTCTGTCCCCCGGGCTAGACCCCGGAGCCCCCGGCCGGCACCAACCGATCCTCACCCCAGGCCTCCGGGCTGCTCCAGGGAGGCGCGCCTACAATGAAGTTTGGCTCCGAAGAGGGAGCAGGAGCAGCTCCGAAAAGGGTAAGGAGCGCCCCGCCACCTCGGGGGATCAGGCTCCTCCCGCCACGGGAGTCCTACTGCCTTCCGCCTGCGGTGGCGGCGCAGCGGGGACCACAGCTGCTCCTCGGACCCTCCTCCGTCTCCGCCTCCCCTCGCTCTCCGCTCCCTGAGCGAGGCTAACGGGGCTGCCACAGACCCAGAGGCTTAAAATACTAGAAGTTTTTAAGAGAATATTTTCATGACCTTGAGGGTGAGAAAACTCTCTTCAACAAGACTCAAAAAGCACTAGTCACTAAGGGGGGAAAGACATAAAGGAAGTGAAAGAAAGCCACGCTGGGAGAGGTCATTCCAAACCATGCAACTGACATTAGATTCACAAAGATTCCATAAGGAAATTCTGTAAATCAATAAGGAAAAACTGGACAAGAGCAGGAGATGAACAATGACTACAAATTGCTTGCTGGTCCTCTCACTGGAGGGTGGACTCTAATTTCCCTTCCCTTAAATCTGGGTTGGCCTCACAGACTTGCTTGATGAATAGACATGTCTGGAACATACACGATTAGATCAGAAGCCTTGCAGCTCCCCACCCAGATGCACATATGCACAGTCTGTTCTCTGTTTCTGTGAAGGAGACGCACCTGCTCCTGGAAAGTCAAGCTCTCCACCAGAGGACATCACTCTAGTAACTCCCTCCTCTCCTGCATCAGTGTGTTCACCTCTCTATGGGACCTGGACCCTCATATCTCCATCAGCTGCTGCCCTATCCCTCCTTCCCTTTAAAGCAGACACTGTCAGAGGCTTGTCCAAACTCCCCTCCAAATGCTCTGCCACTACTTTCTAGAACCTACTCCAAGCCTCACACCCAACATTTACCCAATCACCCTGTCAAGGTCACTTGTGGCCTCCATGTTGCTGAATCCAGTTGTCACCCCTCAGTTCTCATCTTGCCCCATCACCATTTGGTACAGCTGACATCCCCTTCTGCATGGAACAGTCCCTTCACCTGGCCCTACTCTTCCTGCCCTACAGCTTCCTGATTCTTACCTCTGTGGCTTCTCCTGCTCAGTCTACTCCAATTCCCACCACCGCAACACACACACGTTTTGCTCTTTCCTTTTCACATTTGGTCTTTCAATGATCTCACCTAGTTCCAAGGCTTTAAGTGCTGTCTCTCCCTGACCCACAAACCTTGATTTCCAGCCCAGACTTCCTTTGAATTCCTCTGCTTTATTGTCAGCACCTAACAGGCATCAGCACTAGAGTTCTTGTGTTCAGCTCTAACTGGACTTGTCCAAATGTGAGCTCCATTCTCCATCCCCAAGCCTGCTTCTCCAATAGCCTGCCCCCACCCAGACAGTTCCAGCTTTTCTGATGTGCTAAAACTTGTGAGTTTCCCTCAAACCCCACACCCAATCCAACAGCAAACTCTAATGTCTCTAGCTTCAACTGAGATCTGGAATCCAACCTCTTCTCACCCATCCACCAGTACCACCCTGGTCTCCTGACAACACAATCACCCCTGCAGGACTCCCCTCTTGTCCCCTGCAGTCTGTTCTCAGCTATAGCAGCCACAGGGACTCAGTTACTGGGTGTCTATCCTGTCACTCCTGGGCAAAGAGCCCTCCTGCCTCCCCCTCTTGCAGAGCAGAAGCAAACCTCTCTCTAGGGTTCCCTCCCAGGCCTCATCCCTGATGCCCTGCCACCCACCCGAGCACCCTGGACTATTTGAATCCCTTGAACACCCCTGTGCCTTGCTGTTTGCTCCACTCAGAATGCTCTTCTCACAGACAGATAATTCCATCAGAGCAGTCAGAGTAGAGTCTAGACAAACCTCTGACAGTGTCTGCTTTAAAGGGAAGGAGAGATGGGGGAGCAGCTGGAGGGAGGGGGCAGGGGTCAGATCCAACAGAGATGTAAACATATTAATGATCACTCTGCCCTCGCTGGACTGTAAGCTCCAAGCAGGCAGGCTTTGTAGGTTTCATTCACTGCAGTATTGCCAGTGCCTGGAATAGTGCCAGGCAAGTTGTACCAGCCACATCGTAAAACAAAAGAAGAGAGGATTGCACCCAGGTGACTAGGAACCCTGAGCCCTGGAAGACCAACCTAGGAAACTAAAGAAGAGCTGGGCTTGTGATGGGCAGGTCAGGATCTGAAAGCCCCTCCCACTGCTCTGGCTTTCTCCTCCTTTTAATTCCCCTTGGAATCCCAGCAGGGAGGAGGGGCTCTGGAGGGCTGCAGGGCCTTTTCTCCCAGGTTCACACGGGGTGACAAAGCCCTCTGGGTCACCTGCAAGCGAGTGGCAGGAGGAGTCATAGGGCTAGGCACTGGGAGGTTGCCCAGGATCTCAAGTTCCTGAAATTTCCCCAAACCAACCCTGGGGCCCAGCAGACTACAATAACGACTCCCTGGTTTGTGGAAAGAGCCCTGGGGGAGGAGCTGAGAGCCCAGGGCAGGCCAACATCCAGCATTTGAGGTAAACCTGGAGGAGTCACCAGGTAAAGGGCTCAATGGGCTCCCAGCCTGGGGCTTTTGAAGGCAGGGCAGGGGGTGGTTCTTGGAAGAACAGACAGAGGCCAGAGTGGCTGGACTGGGGGCAGCAAGGCCAGGTGGGCTGCTGGCAGGAGGAGGGCCTTCAGGTCTGGCTGAGGACTGGGGCTTTTCCCCAAAGTGACTCTGAGTGGTTCCCTGTGTGTTAGCAGAGTGACAGGAACAGATCTGTCTTTTAACCATCCCTCCCTTGGCTCAGAGGGAGTGAGAAAGGGAAGCAAAGAGCATGAATCCAGGACAGTGTCAGTGGTGGCCTGGACAGAGAGGGGAGGGAGATACAGAGAGATGATGAATGTACTTGGAGTTGGGACCCAGGGACAGGGGAGGAGCTGGCACCATGTAGGGTGAGGAGGACAGATGGAGCAGACAGGGCCCCAGATTCTGGTTTGAGCAGGTGGGGAGAATGGCGCTGTTGCATGGACAGAGGAATGGGTGGGAAGAGAGTTCCAGAAGGCAGCTTGGGGAAGACTGAACCTCAGACACTTAGGAGATTATATTATATCTGATACTTTCCTCATGAAATCACTGGGAGAAGCAGATTACCAGGGAATTTCCACTGAGACTTAGGGTCTTCTTACTCCAGTGGATAAAAATCCTATTGTTCCTGGGGAAGGAATCTGTTTATACTGGGGCTGGAACTTGGGGAGAGGCATGTGAGGACAGTAACATAGACGCAGCACCAAATGAGACTATCAGATCTCTCTGGTGACAGCAACCCTTCAACTGCCAGTCTGTCCCTGGACCACTGTGTGCCCAGCCAGAGATGACCCTGCCAGGCTGTGTGCCCATGAAGGGGACAGTCTGCCTGCCCTCAGCACTGTGCTTCTGAGTGTGGACAGTGGAATCAGATTGTGTGAGTCTGTGACCCTAGCTCCAGCCCCTGCTCACTGCATGGCCTGTGGTCACGGGGCTCTGACCTGCTGGCCAAGAATTGAGCCCCTTTCAGCAGGTTTGCTTTGGAAATTAGAAACCCTCAGACCTCAGGAAGCTCTTGCCTAACCCTCCCACATGGGGGGAGTTTTCTGCTGGCCACACAGAGAGTGAGTACTGGCTTGTACATGTGCAGAAGCACACACAAAGAAACACAGACACCTGCACCCCAATGTTCATAGCAGCACTATTTACGATAGCCAAAACATGGAAACAGCCTAAATGTCCATCAACAGGTGACTGGATAAAGAAAATGTGGTATATTTATACAATGGAATACTACTCAGCCATAAAAACTGACAACATAATGCCATTTGCAGCAACATGTATGCTCCTGGAGAATGTCATTCTAAGTGAAGTAAGCCAGAAAGAGAAAGAAAAATACCATATGAGACTGCTCATATGTGGAATCTAAAAAACAAAAACAAAAAGAAACAAGCAAACAAAAACAAAGCATAAATACAGGACAGAAATAAACTCATAGACAGAGAATACACTTGTGGTTGCCGGGGGGTACAGGGTGGGAAGGGATAGACTGAGATTTCAAAATTGTAGAATAGATAAACAAGATTACACTGTATAGCACAGGGAAATATACACAAAATATTATGATAACTCACAGAGGAAAGAATGGGACAATGAGTGTGTATATGTACATGAATGACTGAAATATTGTGCTGAACACTGGAATTTGACACAACATTCTAATATGATTATAAATCAATAAAAAATGTTAAAAAAAAAGAAACACAAACACATAGACACACATGCACAGTGACATTAAGGACTATGGGGTGGGATCAGGAGAGGAACAGATGTGAGCTTGGTTATAAGACAAAAAATCATGGGGTTGGAGGCATCACATATAAGTGACACCACTCCTACACTTCTCAGGTCTTATCCCACACGCGCCTGAGGACATCTCCAGAAGTATGACTAGAATCAGCCCCACTGTGCAGATGGGGAGACCATCCTGGAGAAACACCAGGATAAATACAAGACGTAGAACAGGTAACAATGAGGAGTTGAGTCTGGAAGCCAGGTCCTCTCCTCATAGCTGCACACAGAGCCTCCCCGGGAGCCGTGGAGACGGCACGGCTGCTGTAACTGTGGAAGAGGTGGGTTTCTGAGGAGAAGGGGGTGAGCAGGCAGCAGCCCAGAAGGCTGTGTGTGGAGGTGTTGTCTGAGAAGGGGGTTCCAGGAAGTGGACCCCAGGAAGTGACATCACTTCCTTTACCACAAACCCCAACAGAAATGGAACCTGGTTACCAGGCACCCACATTCTAGGGACAGCCCCAGAGCCAGCTCACTTGGCTGGAGACAGTTCAAAGAGAAACATGTTCTTTCTGTTTCATGAACACCCGGGGCTTCTACTCCAGGAAACCCTGGAGTGAGAGGTTTCTGAGAGGCCATAGGCTTTGGTGGAACCCTCAACCCCAACACCTCCAGTCTATTATGAGGTGGTCACTTAAGGTAAAACCAGCTGGCCTGGAGCAGGCCACTCTGGGACCAGCCTCCTCTGGGAGCCCTCCCTGGGCAGGCCCACTCCCCTCATCTCCATGTGGAGGAAGGGGGACTTGAGGGGAGGTGTCCCCTCTGGGCAGGAACCAGCCATTGAACACATGGTAACTTGGTGGTCCTGTCATGGCCGCACCTGAGGACATGGCTGGCAGGGGGGAAAGAGGACTCCTAAGGGGCCTCTTCTCTGTGCCAGTGGGAATCCAAGGCCCTCAGGTTGTCAGCTTTTTTGTCCCTGACGGAGGTCTGTGCAGAGAGTGGTGTGTGCGTGTCGAGACTGGAGCTGTCTTATGGGTCTGAGAACCAGTCAGGACAACCAGACAGGGCTCTGAGGTTTCTGCCTGGCTGCTGGGCACTGTGTCTGCAGGACTCCTCACAGGACCTGGTCCATAGACTACCCCATGCCATCTCCCTTCAGGACGGGCATGTGACCCATGACACCAACAGAATCCAGGACAGGCTCAGGGTGAGTGTGAGAGAGGAGACTCCACACCCAGGAAGCCCCAGGTCACAGAGCTGCCCTGCTCCTCCCCTGGGCTCCCTCTTAGAGACCTGCTGGCAAAGGAATCTGATTCCCCATCTCTCCCACCCGCCCTCACAGCCCAGGCCCTGCCTTGGCCAGATGCAAAGTCAGTGCCCACATATAAGTCAGAATCTCAGAGACTTTGACAGAATTTCAGTTCATGTTAAGTCAAGGAAGTTTCTGCATTTTTCTATAGACCGTCCTGTTTCTCCTCCATCCCCATGTGTCCACATTGGCCTGAGGTCCCTGATCCCTCCCACCCTGGGATCAGCCTCTATGTTCTCATCTCTAGAATGGGATGTTGTGGCAGCAGTCACAGGGATGTAGTAGTTCATCAGGGAGGTGCTGTCACCGCTGTGCTGACACAATGATCTCAGACACTAATGCATTTAATCATCGCCCTCCGTCCCTTGTACTGGTGATGCTGAGAACCTTGAATCCCCTCAGGGCTTCCCTCTTCCACCTCTGGCACAAGAACTTTAGGCTTAACCATTTGGTCTGAGCTCCAGCCCCAATCCCCTGGGTGTCCCTGGTACTGCCTCTGACTCATGTCTCTCCTCTTTCCACCCCAGAGGGGAGCTGGACCATCAGGGAGCAGGGATGAGACCTACAGGGTGTGGAGCCTTCAGTGACACAGGCTGGAGAAGCTGGTGGTGAACCTGGTGCCTGCCGTACTGGGAGGCCACCCCTCCTACCTGCACACATTCCTGGGCAACTATAAACTTTCGCCACCACCCAGCAAGTGCTGGACCTTCTGTTCCAAAGGTGAGCACTCTGTTCTCATGGGACATTGGTGACTCAGCCACTTACTAGCAGTCACATGTGGGATTGTCACTCTACCTCTGTGAGCCTCAGTTTGCCCCTCTGCACACTGGGGTCAAGAGAGGATCAGGCCCTAGGAGGGCAGGAACAGAGGGGGCCCTTCATGGAGTGTTTCCTGGGGCCCTGGCCCCTGGAAACGTCAGCTGGAAGGGATGTGTTTGGGCTAATTGGTCATTGTCCTCCTGCCCACGAGGAAGCCTCTGCCTCCTGGGTCACTGGGGCTTTGGCCTTGGGTGGAACTGTTTTCCGATTTCAAAAGGGACTTCTGGTCCAATAGCTGTCCCTGTCCTAGGAGAGTGAGGGCAGGGACCTCTGGGAGGGAGAAGTGGGGTCCCAGGTCCACTCAGATCTGTGTGATGGGGCTGATTGGGCTCATTCATTCCTCAAATAGGAAGGTGCTTTGGGAAACAACCTTGGGACAGGTGCTTTCCTAGGAACAACCATCATTTAATGCATCCAGCAGAAAACAGCCCTGCCCTCCAGGGCTTCTATTCTCCCAGGAGTCACCGTCACTCAAGATGTCACATCCAGGTAGTGCTCTCAGTACAGTCCATGTGACTCCTTCCTGATCTCCTCTCTACGTCTTCCATGCAGGCCCATTTCAATTCAGCAACCTGTGTGTATGCTACTGAACACCATCCGGTGCTGGGGAAGCAGGGTGTCCCCAGATATGATATTTGCTCCAGTAGCTGTTCCCCGCTGGGGACAGTACCTCTCAGACCTTGACTGTCCCCAGTACAACCTGTTCTGATGCCTCTGTCTCTGCTCCCTTGTTGGGCTCCAGAGCCCAGGCCTTTTTCTCAGCATGGCCTGTGCCTCCCTTACCCTTCAGGTTCATGGAGTTTGAGGCAAAGGAGGAAATGCAGACTCAGCAGGTGCAGTGGATGAAGGGGGTGCAGGGCCGGCCTTCTCCAGCCCCACCAAAGCTAGAACCCTGGGGGACCCCAGCCCCAAAAGTGGTCCCTCAGCCAGGTACCTACGTGCTCACTGGAGCTGAACACAAAGGTAACAGGGGTAAGGGACAGCCACTGTCCCCACATCAGTCCTTTTCCCTCAAGAGGGTTACTGGTCTTTCAGCCTCAACAGCCATCGAGGGGTCTCAGCTGTCCTTTGTCACTCTAGGGTACTGATTTGGTCAGTTAAAAACTCCCGCCTCCCTGTCTAAGGACACCACATACAGCCTGCCTGAGAAGCAGGCTGGATGGGGAGACAATTGGAAAATTGGAGGTTCCACGCTTCCTCACATGTGACTCTCTTAGAACCTCCCCCTTAACTCTCCCTCCTCATTCCCTATCACTGTGGGTGAAGATACAGTTGGCCTTGACTCGAACGACACCCACGCCCATGTTGTTCAAACACTGTCTGAGCCGGCATGTGCGCTGCGTGGTCAGAAGCTGGATGCAGGAGCCCCTCACCTTTATTTCTCCTCCCGCTTTCCCCCAGTGTGTGTGCCCAGGAAGCTACACAGATCCCAGTGTCCCTGGGAGGCCATGGCACCTAAGAAGAATCCCCCTGAGGCTGTGAAAGAGCATGTGGACACCATGGAGGAGCTGGTGGGGCCTGTCCCCTCAGCCACTGGGGAGCTAGATGCCAAATTCCAAGAGGACAGAAATGAACTGAAGCAGGAAGAGAACGGGACCTACACGGACCCACATCTCCTGAGCTACACTGACAAGCTGTGCTCCCAGGAAGCCTGCGTCACCAAGGTGGGCTGGGCCTGGAGCCTGGGGGCTGCAAGATTCCAGGGATTGGCACTCAGCACTGGGGTTCTGCCCGGGCCTTTGGGACTTAAGTTCTGATCCTTATCCCTGAGTGCTCTCGCTTGCTTTCTTGCTCTCTCTCTCTCTGTCTAGATGACTGCCTCGGTGGTTTAAAACAAGCTACCTTGTGGAGGACAATGGGGTGCGTCTATTTTTCACTTTCCCTCCAGGTATTCATGACTCAAAAGTTACTCCAGGCCTCTTCCTTCCTTCTTAGGGAGAGGCAGTCATTCACCCTCGATTACTGGCAGAACTGCTTTCCACAGAAACACAGATGGACCTCCTGGCCCTAGCTGAACAGTTGGAACAGAAGGAAGGACTCACCCTTGAAGAGATGAGCCAGAGGAGGCAGGGACACTCAGGGAGACAAGGGAGGGATGGACCCCAGGTAGAAGAGGGAAGGCGAGAGACACCCAGGTAACCAAGGGAGGCAAGGACCCAGGTCAGCCGGGAGAGGGATGGGACCACAGAACAAGAGGCCCACCTGGCTCTGTTCATCCCTCCCCTGCCTGAAAGGCCTGGCCTTGTGGAGGGCCTGCTAGGGACTGGGTGCGATGCAGGACCATAGGAAGGAGAGGATGGGGGCCCAGAGAGAAAGGAAGGACACACAGCTGGGAATAAGGCCCACGAGGACAGCAGGAGTGCTCTAGTGTCTGTACTTTGACTGGAGTCCTGGTGATGCCCCCTTTCTTGCTCCCCAATGCCATCATCCCCCTACCCAGCAGTCCTTCTCCCCTCACTCATGTATGCGGGGCCAGTCACTGTCCACCTCCCTCCTACCAGCTGGTGCAGAAACAATTCCTGGCCCTGAAGGAGGAGTTGGGTGTGTGGGCACCCACCAGTCACAGTGCACCCCATTTGGACTTAAGCACTCGTGAGTCTAATGTTGGCCAAGATGCCAGACATGTGACCAAGGCCCCCAGCTAGGGGTTAGTGATAAAGACAGCCCACCAGACACTGATTTTGAGGAACTTCTAAGGCACTACTTAGCAGACAATGGCCTGTTCAGGACCAAAGGCTTTATTCTCTCTCCAGGACATCACGGTTTCCCTCCATTCTGAGCTGGACAGCCCCTCTCGCCTCCCCAGGGTCGAAAGTGCACTGCACAGAGCCTGGGACCCAGTGATGCTTCAGTTCTCAGAGAGATGTCTCCTCCTAGGCAGGCCCCAGGGCCAAGGGATGGGTCCAGTGAGTACAAGGAGGAGCTCTGCAGCCTGGCCTTCCTCTTGGCCTCTCAGTCCAGCCTGTGGCCCTGGGGGATGTCCCAGAGCTCTGCCCCAGGGCCCTTGAGATTTGTCTGCCCTGGAGTTCGGGGGACTCCCCAGGCTCCTTCCCGTCAAAGAACTGGCCTCAGCCCAGCACCTCTACCAGCTGTCAAGTCAAGGAAGCAGCCTCTAGTGGAGGCCCAGTGTCTGCTGGGAAGCTGTCCCTGCCCAGGCCTGACCTCAGGATCTGGGGGGCCTGCCTTGACTCTGGGGCTGGCTCGCCCCTCACAGGCAAAACAGACAAGGTGTGACCTGTATGTCGCAGGGAGGAGGAGGAGGAAGAGAAAGAGGCACTGCACCCAGTAGGGAACAGCGGGCCAGCCCTCCACTGTCAGCCTCCAGGGGGTCCCCAGGGGACCTTAGGGACTCCTCCAGTGCTGACCCCAGCTGAAGTGGGGGGCAGGGAGGAAGGGGAGGGAAGGAGGGGGGACCATCAGGGCCAAGGTGGTGTGGGTTGGTGGGGAGTTAAGAGGCTGGGGAAGGTGGGTCTGCGTGGCTGTGGGTGGGAGCAGCACCTTGGGGTGATATACGTAAAATGTTAATAATGAAAGTTTTGTTTGGAAATGATCTCAGAACACTGTAGTCTTATTCGTGTCTGTGCTGCTCTACAGAGAGGGGTCCTGAGAAGGAGGCTGAGGAGGTCCCAGGAGCTACAGATCCACAGGGGGCTGACTAGACCTTCCTCCACATTGACACGGGGTCCTCAGACTGTTCCTGGGAGCCTGCGGCTCTCACTTCCCCTAGGGGCCCCTGCATTGTCCTTTTCCTTCTTGCCTGATTGGCCACGGGCCTGTGGGGCATAACATCATCATCTGTATCTCTGAGCAAACTAGGGATGGAGAGCTGTTTCCATGCCTTTCAGCCCTCTGGACACTAACCAGCTCTCTAGAATGGAGCCTGGAGACAGCCCTTGTCCTTGGGGAGCTTCAGTCTGCTTCCCTGAGGCGGCAAGATGACAGGCCAGGGTTTCCTGTCTGGGTGTCCTGACCAGAGGGGAAGACCTGGCCTGAGAGACAGGGCTTTTTGCCTCTCTGCACCATTGTAGAGGGAGCCTCTTCTAGCCTCCTGGGATTACTGCAATGTGGGGAGTGGTGGAGGCAGCTCCCTCTTAATCCCAAGGACACAAGGGGAATGGGCTGAGAGGAAGTTCACGGGGTGCCTGTTAAAGGTGTGTAAAAGGGGAATGACAGTCAGCATCGCTGTGGGATTTGTGGGATTTCTGTGCAGGGGCATCTTGTCCGGGTGAGGGAGGACGACCCATCTTGCTGTGGCCTTAAGGACTAACGAGTCTGCAAAGACGCCCCACAATTACTATTTGTTCCCTTCCCATCCATGGCTGGACTTATGTGTGGACTGGTGTCAACAGATTTGTATTTGCGTATGAAACAGTTCTCCTATATGGGACCCCCCCCTACACTGTTGGTGGGAATGAAGTTTGGTGCAGCCATTACGGAAAACAGTACGGAGTTTCCTCAAACAACTAAAAAGACTTACCCGATGATCCAGCAATCCCTTCTTGTGCATATATCCAGAGAAAACTCTAATTGAAAAGATACATGCACCCCAATGTTCACAGCAGTACTACTTACAATAGCCAAGACATAGAAACACCTAAATGTCCAACGACAGATGACTGGATAAATAAGTTGTGGTACATTTACACAGTGGAATACAACTTAAGGCATAAACAAGAATAAAATAATGCCATTTGCAACACATAGGTAGACTTGGAGATGGGCATTCTAAGTGAAATTAGCCAGAAAGTGAAATATAAATACCATATGATATCACTTAAATGTGGAATATAAAGGAGAAGAAGCAAATGGACTTATCTGCAAAATAGAAACAGACTCACAGACAGAGCGAACAAACTATTGTTATCAGAGGTGAAGGGAGTGGGAACGGGTAAATTGAGAGCTCGAGATTTGCAGATACTAACTACAATACATAAAATAGATAAACAACAGATTTATACTGTAAAGCACAGCGAAATAGATTCAACATCTTGCAGTAACCTTTAATGAAATAGAATATGAAACCAAATATATGTATGTTCATTTATGACTAAAGCGTTATACTGCACACCAGAAATTGACACAACATTGTAAACCGACTACACTTCAAAAAAAAAGTTATACACACACACACACACACACACACACACAAACGCAGGGAGAAGAAACATGAAGTGGGTAAATTCCTTGAAAACCACAAACATTTATAAAGAATAATATGAATTACACAAAATCTGTTCCAGCAAGTAGAAGCAAAGTGATTATGTCCCAACTTATTTTAAAAGGCCAGCATAACGTAACACCAAAACCTGACAATGACAGCACAAAAAAGAAAATTTCTGACAAATATCCCCAGGATACACACCCAAATTCTCAACAAAATGTAAGTGTGTTCATTTTCTCTGGCTGTTATGACAAATTATTATAAAGTATTACAGATTACCAACTGTATCATTAAATTACAAATTACTATTTACTAGCTTAAAATATCTCAAATTTATTATAGTAATGTTTTGCAGGTCAGTAGTCTGATGTCAGTCAAGGTGTCAGCAGGGCTGATTCCTTTTGATGCCTCACAGGAGACTCTGTTCCCTTTCCCTTTCTGGCATCCAGAGGATGCCTGTCATCCTTGCAGTTTGCCCATCTTCAAAGTGTATCACATTAGTCTCTGCTTCTACCATCTTATGGTCTCTCTGACTCAGTTCCTGTATCCTTCCTTTTATATTAAGTAAAGCCAGAAAATGTATGATAAACCCATCTCAAGATTTTTAACATAGTTACTTCTACAAACTCCCTTTTGCATACAAGGTAACACTCACACATTGTCATAGAAGTGATTAGACATGGACCCCTTTGGGGAAACATAATTTAGCCTACAGCAAGAAATCGACAAGAACACCTACCATAAGCATCCACATGAATAAGACAATCACCAACTGGAATTTATTCCAGGAATGCAAGCCTGGTTCAATAGTCACAAATCAACACTGTGACCTACCCTATGAAGAGTCTAAAGAAAAGAACCCATGCAGTCACATCAATTAATACAGAAAAAGCATTAAACAAAATTCAACACCCATTCATATAAAAAATGCTCAGAAACTAGGAGTAGAAGGGCACTACCTCAACCTAACAAAGAACATCCGCAAAACACCCATATCCCACATCATAATGGTGAAAGAATGAATGCTTTTCTTGGTTTGAAAACAACGTTAGAATGTCTGCTCTCTTCTGTCAGTGTGCAACTTTAGTACAGGTTCTAGTCAGTGCAGTGCGGCAAGAAAGGAAATGAAGGCACACCGACTAGAAAAGAAGAAATATAATTGTCATTATTTACAGATGACATCATTGCCTATGGAGAAACTGCAAGGAATCTGTAAGAAAACTCATAATAAATTATAATAAATAGCTTTAGAAAGATCCCAGAATATGAGATCCATACATAAACATGAATACACAGCATTAATCATACTTCCATACACTAGCAGTGACCTGAGCAATTGAAAACCAAAGTTTAAAACATATATAATAGGTTTGAATTCAAGATGGCGCCATGGAACCATCCTGAATTCACCTCCTCCCACAAACACACCAAATCTACAGCTACATGTGGAACAATTTCCTCTGGAAAAGCTTGAGAAACGGTGGAGCAACCCCTTCACATCAGGCAAACCAGAGCGAAACCACATCAAAGCAGGTGGGAAAGGCTGAGACACAGTTTCACCAGAAACCCCACCCCTGGTGTGCACAGACACACTCAGGAGAGAACTCACAGCAGGGAACTTCTACCTGCGGTGTGAACAGTTTGTACCCCCGCACTGGGGACTCAAACGTTGAAGACTGACAACTGAGAGAGAAACCCCCAAAGCATCTGAATTAGAAGACCCTCAGGACACATGGCTGTGAGACCCACTGGGCTCCGGTGAATTCAGGAACCACTCTTAAAGGGCCTGTGCTTTTGGTCCAGGGCCAAGTGCAGAAGTGGCCCTTTGAAAATCACCCACAGTTTATGTGAAAGAGACTCATTTCCAAAAGTTAAAGCATTGGTCTGAGGGGCAGGGGCTGCTGGGAAACTCTCCAGGGGCTGAGGCTGGTGGTGGGTGCCATCCTCCTGCTCTCCCTCTGTCTTGCTGTATTTCTTACTTCATCTTTTCCCATTTCTTCTGCTCCTCTTTATTCAGAAGGTGTCATCTTTGCACTCCCACTGCCTCACTCCAGTCATATTTGCACTCTCCCTCTGATAGGCAGCAGAGTGAGAGTATCTCCAAGCAGGGAATGTCTACACACTGGTGACCCAGGTTTTGTGGCTTCCACTCAGAGCATGCTCCTTGACCACCTGGCTCTGGAGGCCAGGACCGACTGCATGTCTCACTCCCATGGATCTGTAATATGTTGGAGAGACACTTACTGGCAGGCTACCACTTTCAGGCCTTGCACATTAGACTGAGACACATCCCCAGCCTTTCTGTGAAAAAAGGCCTCCTTTTCTAGTCTAAGAGCTTTGGACTTGGAGGCAGGCTTCAGGTTTGGCACACATCAGGAGGCAACTGAGGTGCTCTCAGGGAAGGTAGGCTGGGGGTGCCACCATTACACTCTTAGCCTGCCTTGCTGCAGCTCACTGACATTTCCCAGAAAGGAGCTTGTATACTTATCTGAAGCCCTGTTCTTTGTGACTGTTCTCCAGGGGACACCTCCAGACTTCCTAGCTCTAGGGGCCAGCAGGGACTACATTAGCAGTCCCAAGCCTCAAGATATTTATATTCTTCAAAAGCTATTACTGGGGGGTATGGAGTCCAATCAGTCTGAACTTTTGTGTTGAGATCCTCACCTTTGAGATACTGACTGGTCTTGGCACACCCTCAACTGCTGAGAGCTGTCAAAATAAAATTAGCTGCTTGGATAATCACAGTTTCATTGACAACCAAGAGTAGGCAGGGCTAACTGACAAAGTTCATCTCCCACACACTCTTCAAGACTGGGAGAGGTGGCTGTTTTACTTAATGCATAGAAACCAACAAAGAGAGTCAAGTGAAGTGAAAACACAGAAAACTGTGGACAATGTTCCAAATGAGAGAACAAGATAAAACCCCAGGAAAAAAAAACAATGAAATGAAGAAAAGTAATTAGCCTGATGAAGAATTCAAAGTTCACTCATATAAAGCCCACTGAACTCAGAATAATGGATGAAGACAGTGAGAACTTCAACAAAGAGTCAGAAAACATAAGAAAGTTCCTAACAGAAGTCACAGAACTAAAGAATACAATAATTGAACTTAAAAATACACCAGATGAAGCACAAAAAAAAAAATCAGTGAACTCAAGGACAGGTGAGGGGAACCCCCTCAAGCATAGAAGCAAAAATGGACAGGAAGGGAAAAAAAAAGTGAAGGCAGCTTACAAGACTAATGGCACAATATCAAGCACAATAACATTCTCATTATAGGAGCTTCAGAAGGAGAAGAGAAAAGGGGGCAGAAAATATATGCAAAGAAACGAGCTCTGAAACTTTTCCTAACCTGGATAAGGAAACAGACACCCAATTACAGGAAGCCCAGAGAGCTCCAAAGCAGACTGGTAACTAGTAAGAATCAGTAAATTTTGGAACTTCCTACAAACAAAAATCCAGGACCACCAATATCACAGAAATACAAAATATCATACGAGATACTATGAACAACTACATAGAAACAAAGTGAAAAACCTAGAAGAAATGGACAAGTTTCTGGAAATATACAGTCCACCAAGATGGAATCAGGAAGAAACTGATCTCTTGAACAAACCGATCACTAGACATGAAACCTAATTAGCAATAAAAAACCTCCCTACAGATAAAAGTCCATGACCAGATGGCTTCACTGGGGAATTCTACCAACCATACAAAAAGAACTCAAACTAGTTCTACTCAAACTCTTCCAGAAGACTGAAAAAGAGGGAGTACTCCCAAACTCATTCTATGAAGCCATCATCACCCTGATGCCAAAACCAGGCAAAGACACTACCAAAACAGAGAATTATAGGCCAGTATCACTGATTAAAATAGATGCAAAAATCCTCAACAAAATATTAGCAAACAGAATCCAGCAGCACATAAAACAGTTCACAAACCATGA
This sequence comes from Vicugna pacos, assembly GCF_048564905.1. Lineage (NCBI taxonomy): Eukaryota > Metazoa > Chordata > Mammalia > Artiodactyla > Camelidae > Vicugna > Vicugna pacos. Next base: position 19,851,155 of record NC_132997.1, on the reverse strand, counting down.
TCAAGTTGGACTCATTCCAGGAACACAAGGATGGCTCAACATTAGCAAATCAATCAATATAATACACCACATCAAGAGAGAATGGACAAAAAACACATGATCATCTCAATAGATGCAGGAAAAGAATTTGATAAAATTCAACACCCATTTATGATAAAGACTCTCAACACAGTGGGTATAGAGGGAACATATATCAACATGATAAAAACTATTTATGACAAACCTATAGCCAGCTTAGTACTCAATGGTGAAAAACTAAAAACTTTCCCACTAAAATCCGGGCCAACAAAGTCGTCCACTCTCACCACTCCTATTCAACAGAGTCTTGAAGTACTAGCCACAGCAATCAGGCAAGGAAAAAGAAATAAAAGGGATCCAAATTGGAAAACAAGAGGTAAAATTGTCACTATATGCAGATGACATGATACTATAGATAGAAAAACCTAAAAGTGCCACACAAAACTACCAGAACTAATCAAAGAATTCAGCAAGTTAGCAGGATACAAGATTAATGTACAAAAATCAGTTGCATTTATTTACACTAACAATGAATCAATAGGAAAAGAAAGTAAAGAAACAGTCCCTTTTTAAACACCACCCAAAGTAATAAAATACCTAGGAATAAATCTAGCCAAGGAGGTGAAAGACTTATACATAGAGAACTAGAAAACATCGACTAAGGAAATTAAAGAAGACTTAACAAAATGGAAAGATATCCCATGCTCATGTATTGGAAGAATCAATATTGTTAAAATGGTCATTCTGCCCAAGGCAACATACAGATTTAATGTAACCTCTATTAAATTACCCAGGGCATATTTCACAGAACTAGAACAAATAATAATAATAACATTTATATGGAATCACAAAAGACCCAGAATTGCCATAGCACTGCTGAAGAAAAAGAATGAGCCTGGAGAAATAATCCTCCCTGATTTCAGACAATACTACAGAGATACAGTCATCAAAACAGCATGGCATTGGCACAAAAATAGACCTACGGAACAATGGAACAGAATAGAGAGCACAGAAATGAACCCATAAGGTTTTGGTCAATTAATCTTCGACAAAGGAGGCAAGAACATACAATGGAATAAAGACAGTCTCTTCAGCAAATGGTTTTGGGAAAACTGAACAGCAGCAATGTAAATCAATAAAGCAAGAATACTCCCTCACATCATGTACAAAACTAAACTCAAAATCGATTAAAGACTTAAACATAAGACAAGACACAATAAAAATCCGAGAAGAAAACATAGGCAAAACATTATCTCACATATATCTCGTCAATGTTCTCCTCGGGCAGTCTATTCAAGAAATAGAAATAAAAGGAAAAACAAACAAATGGGATCTAATTAAACTTACAAGCTTTTGCACAGCAGAGGAAAACATAAGCAAAACCAAACAACAACCTATGGAATGGGCTCACTCTAAGCCAGGCATCCACCATCTATGAGCTGCTGGGGACTAGGTGTTTTATTCACTGAAGTAGCTGAACAACTAGTACGTGTCCTAGTGCATACCGACACCACTTGATGAATTAATTAGAAACTGGGAAGCCCAGGAGGAGTTAGTGGTTCTGTTCAGAATTCTCTCATATCAGTGTTTTCACCAAGTGACACAGTAATCTATTTCCTTATCAGTCTGTCTCCTACACCACCTGCAGCATTCCTTAGGGTGGGTGGGAACATGGACCAGGGCCAAGCAGAGAAGATGCTCTAACTGATAAATCTCACCAGGAGAGGATGTTGCCCGAGACCACACAACCCTGTGACCCAAGTCTGACAGTCTCACTTCCATAGACTCTGCTTCACACTCCAGGATGATGTCCAAGAGACTGAGGGGAGGGAGGACACTGGTCTCACCAGGCCTGCTCACTTCCAGGGAGTAACAACTAGAGCACTAACCCGAGGCCACGGGCTCAGCACTCACCGATGTGTTTCATTCAATCCTCCCAACCCTGAGGTGGGTATCACTACCCTTTCTCTACAGAAGAGAAAAACAAGCTCAGTTCACATACAGGTGTTCAGAGCCCACACTATTTCCTGCTCTACTGTACAGACTCCCAGCCAGAGATTAGAACATGGGCCTCTGACAATCTGGTGTGAAGTCAGTCAGTGGGTGGTGGGTTCTTGGGTGTTTATTGTTAGGCTGCATAACTCTCATGTTAGATACATATCAAATATTAAATACATTGTAAAGAACACCACCCAGTTTGGCTGCCACCCCGATACTGGCAAAGACGAAACCAGAAGCACCCTAAAATCAGCCCAAAGCCCCTCTCTTGCCTAAATGACTTTGCCCTCCCCTCTTCTCCTCCCCACCAGCCCCCATCAGCAGGCCTCGGCCCAGCACAAGAGCTAGGTAAGCAGCACCAAGAGCTACCGTGGTAAGTGTCAGAGGTCAGCGGGAGACATCTCATGACCACCCCCACCTCACTGCACCACCTTAGAGACGTTCAGCCTTATCAGATGACTCCACCTGGGCCTCAGCTGTCCAGACCAGTGGTGGACATTAGCCCAAGCTGGATCAGATTCTCTCCCCCAGGAATCAGACTGCGCTGAAGACACATATCTCTGGGGAGTGAGGGTCAGCTCTCTTCTGCCAACTGCATGGGATGCGGTAAAAGTGAAAAGAGAAGAAACAAACAAAAACAGCTATGCAGAGATGCAGGATACAAGAAGATTTTCTAAATGTACAAAGGGTGGGGAGTAGATGCTTTGATCTAGTTTTTAGTTCCTACCTTCTTACCATCTATTTCCCACAAGTAGTGCCTGAAACACTTTAGCACCCTTCCCTATCTTTCACTCAGCTAGCTCTAAGTCATTCTCCAGGTCCCAGCTTAAACAGCACTTCCTCCAGGAAACTGGCCCGGACTACTCCTCAGAGCTTTGCTCCACTTTTTAGGGGTATAAAGGGTAGCACTCTGCACCTCATCATTTTCAGTAAATGTGATTACTTCCCTGTTAAGACTGTAATCACCAAACAGTAAAAACCACTTCGATCATACTGCTTAATACACAGGTCAGGTACATGCTCAGTATCATTACTAAATCAGTGAACATCAAGAAACTGGTGGGGGTACGTAGGAGGAGAAGGATCAACACTGATAAACACCCTTCTGATAACAATGAAGCTGCTTTGACCCTACCTTCCTCACCCCTTCCAAGTTTCTGCTTCCTCCTTCTTCCATCTCCACAACAGGCCCAAGTTTGCCATGACAATCATCATTTTATACTTTGGTGACAACACATTCAGGAACCCAGGCTGGAAGAAGAAGGTTTCCAGGTAACTCACCACAACAGAGGAAAGTCTACAGTAGTTTAGTAAAAAAAAATAATAATAATAATGACAGGTTTTGAGGTCTAGACAAATCTCAGTTCTGCTGGATATTTACTGGCTGTGAACCCTGGACATGTTACCTAAGACCTGGTTTCCTCATCTGTACAGTGAAAAAAAAATAACTCAAAGGTGAGGATGAAAATGACTTTCAAACCACAGCACCTAAGGCAAGCTTGCAAGTAATGTTAGTCAGCTGGTGATGGTGAAGTCCTGCAGACCTCACGCCTACACCCCACCCCCAGCTCCTACCAGCCACGGATGGGCTCAGAGCCCAGAGCCTGCCTTAAGACTGCGCATCTGAGAGACCCTGGAGAACATCAAACCTGTTGGCTTTCCAACGTATGGGAGCCTCAAGAAGTGAAAGACAAAAGAGAAGCCAAAAGGAAGAAACAGTATCTCAGGGTCAGGCAGGTGGGTGGGCAGAGCAGGCTGGATGGATGGTGGGGTAGCTTGAGATGTTTTGGGGGGAATCGCTTGATTTTTACTTAGTAGGTACATTACTGCCAGCAAGGTGAGGAATAAACTATACATAGTTCCTGGAAAACTCAACTAGGATGCTTTTCATTAAAGAATTTTTATTAATACTTGAGAATTGAGAACATACAAATTCAATTCATCAGAATGGCATATATATTACAGCTAATCACCAGGAGCACATTATTTGGGATGTTACTAATATCAAAATGAATTTTGTTTGCATTTTACTTGCACACAAAACTGCTCAGAAACTCTGGATTTTCTGTTGCTTATGTAAAATGGTCTCGTCCCATCTCTGAGCTCTGAAAACCAGACAAGAGACTTCTTTTTTAAAAGTCAAATTAACAGCTAAACCAGCACAACTAGGAATCTGATCTGGAACCTCTGTACATGATTTATACCACTGCTGGTCCTGCCTTTCAAACAGGTGGTACCAATACCCAGCAAAGTCCCAGGGAGGGATGGAGGGAGGGCTAGAGCTGAAAGTAATAAGGACAAGTTGTTGGAGTAGATGAATCTCAGAGGAAGGCAGGACCTGACTAGGACCCAGCCCTTCTTCATGATGGGCTGGAGGGAAACAGCACTGGCATCTAAACAGGAGGCTTCTCTGGTGCAGGGACTGAATGTGCTGCATGCAAACTGCATGCAGGTCGTTTGGCATGTTGGCCTCCACCTCATACACACCAAAGGCCAATAACACCTCCAATCAATGCAACAACAAAAAGTAAAACAAAACCCACATACATTTCAATGCCCCTGTAGACTGGATAAAAATCACACCCACTGAGTAGCCCTAAGTAAGTAAACAGAAGAGACAAGCGCAGCGATTAGAAAGTCAACGAGAGACAGAGGGAAACACAAAATTGGATGAGGAACCAGCAGAAAAAGGGCATCCTTCAGGGACCTTCACCGACCAAATCAAGTCCCAACTCCTTTGAAAACAAAGCCCTTCAGAACTCGGCCCCACCCATCCCAGCTGCCTCCACTCCAGCTTTCTCCCCAAGGCACCCACCCACAGCCTCACTTCTCATACAGTTCCTGCTTTTCCTGACCGGCTGTGACCTGTTCAGACTGCTGTGCCTCAGCGTGCGCACTCTCCTCTACCCGGAGTGCACGTCTCACGGCCAACTCCCAGTCAGACACCAACACCCAGCGCGAAGGTTTGCGAAGCCAGACACGGACAGCCACACGCCACTCAGGACTTTGTCACCCACAGCACTCTACAGGGGCTTCTGTGTTCCCGCCCAACTGCACCCCATTGTCTGGAACAACAGCTACTGAAGGGCAGGCGCCATGTAAGTCCTTGCAGAGAACTGGTGCTGAATGAATTCTAAGTGAATGACCTTGCATGAAAGGTTTTTAAAAGGCTAAAAAGCAAACCATGGGAAAAGTAGACGATAGATATTTTCTGCTACTGAAAGCATGCATTTTCTCAACTCTACTCTTTGGCTGAGTATCACTTAGGAAGCAGACACAGATGCTCTACCACTTCCTAGTTGGGCATCTGTGGGCAAATTAAGCAACCTCGCTGTGTCTCAGACTCCCACTTAAGGAAAGGAACCACCCCTGCAGTGTGGTTAAGAGGACTAATGAATATATGCTTTAATGATGCCAATTAAAAAATAACAGAAAACATTGACTAAATGGTAGTTCTTACCAGCCTGCTGTGATCACAGAAACATTAACAGGACCAGATACTGCACCATCAGGAATATGAGCACGACAAAATTTTTGTTAAAACTATGTTTTTTCAGGAGAGCTGAAAGTCAACAAATCCAACAGCTTGTCTTCCAGCTGCACCCTGCTCTCTACGGTCCTCTGTACCGATCCCTAGTGACCACTATGTCCCCGGCTCCTCCGACAATGTGGACTCCCAGGTCTCTGGCCTCTGACCACACCTCCTCCTCCTCTTCTGTAGCTGCCCACTAAGGACACCTAAAGTCAGGCATTCCTTCGGCTCAGCTCACACATTTTTTCTCATCTTGTCCTCTCTCAAGCCTTCAATTATCATCTATGGAGATGATCCCACGACCTCTCAGTTACACTCAGAAAATGTTTCAAGCTGAATTTACCCAAAACAGATGGTTATCTTAATTAGATAATGAAGCATACACCTTCAATTTCTCTCTTTCATACCATTTTTCCCCCTTTTCTCCGGTCTTGTACATCTCACCAGTCCTAAGCTTCCTCTTCCTTTCCCACCTCTTAGAACTACTTGATTGCCAAGGCTTCTTCTTTGGTCTTTCTGTTCTGTCTCACTGGTTCTTAACTTCGCTGGGATAATGAACCCTTTGAAAATATACTGAATGATATGGATTGTTTACTAAAAAGATAAACACACAGAATATATGTATGCGATTTCACCTAACCAATGATCTCAAATAAGGATCTGTGCTCCTGTACACCAGACTACAACTTACACAAATTTCCATCTCCAGATTCTATGTCCCTCTTATTTTCAGGATGCCTTGTGGATACAACCTGAAGGACCTACTTGCATCATAAACTTAACAAGTCCAAACCAGAACTCACTATTTTTCCTTAACAAACCTCTGCCTACAGTATTCCTCCTCTAATGACGGCACCACCGTAACTCTTACCCTGTAAGACCTCATCATCCTTTGCATCCCATACCTGCCATGAAGAGCCCATTATTGACTCTAACATCTCCATCCTCCACACCGCTACCTCACTTCACCTTTAGAAGGCCACTAGCCTAGTTGAATCCCTACCTTAATTTTCTCCTGTCATTTCCACCAGTGTCGATCTAGATTCTCCCAAAATTTCAAAACTGATCATGTGCCTGCCTCTTTTCAAAAACTTTGATCCTTCTCCATTGCACAAACATAAAATCTAACTCTATTCTGCCTACAGAGTCCTCCACAATTTGCCACCTAAGTCCTTTTGCAGGATTGGATTCCATAGCTTAGATTGTCCCTTACACCTATTATCTTTCTATCAAAATCACACCACTCAGAAAGGCTCAGTTCAAACTCCACTCTTTATATCCCCTATGTAATGTTTAGGGAAGGACTTTTCATGGAAAAGGCAAAATTCCTAATGAACAGATTCAGAAAATAAAAAAAAAAATCTTCCTTAAAATTTTAAGTCCTTCTGGAAACATTAAGCTTTTTAAAATGTCAGTTCTTCAAATATTATTAATATTTCAATCGAGAAATCCTTCAAAAACCCAGCATCGTTAACCAACATTTACTAAATACTAATAATGCACAATGTGAATTAAACTCTTATATGAAATACAATCAACCTGAAGGTAAAAAGTTATAATCTGGTCCCAGGATTCTAATTCCAATATTATTTGTACTTGGATCTTTCTTAAGAAAGGAAAATATATATAGTAAGTGGACTTGACATTTCACCTAATAGAGACTTAAGTCATGTAAGTCCACAGCCGAGATAGAAAGTTACCAGATCTAAACCATCATCAAGCTAGGAAAAATTCTCATCAGATTAAAAAAAAATTTTTGACTGAGATGTCATAAAATTAGACTTTTTCAGTACACATTTAAGCGTTAATTTTTTCTAAGGGCCCAATGATGTGACGGGCAATTCCGAGCCTCTCACAACGAGACCTGGTGACTAGCACACATACCAGCAGGTGCACAGCAATCAGACCTACTCCAGGTAAGTGATGTTGTGGGCAGTACTGTCTTTCTGTTACCTTCTAGGACCTTATTTCTTTTAGGCCTGACCTAATTTAATTCCTCTTATGGATCCCAGCCTACTGAGTTCACGTGAATCTTCACAGCTGTGTACTGTGAAGCACTCTGCTCCTGAAGAGAATGCAAATATTCAAGTATTTTTTTAAAGAATTTTAACTAGTCTTTGTACTTAGCTAACATACGTGGTAAAATATTCCCTCTGTGTATTTCTATAATTATTACCGTTCAAATTTGAACGTTTCTGAAATAAATTTGCTTGTAAGAGTAAAATATGCTAAAATTTCAAATTTATTAATAATACTAATTAAGGAAAATAGGGAGTAATGAAAAGAGCTCTGGCAACTGAAACAGGATCTCAGGTACAATCTGAAGTCTGACTCTTTAGTTGTGGGACATTCAGAACCGGCTTCACCTCAAAACACTTTCTCATCTGAAATAGAGCTAGCACTGCCCTTCCCTCTCTGCAGCTGGCTGTTCAGGTAACATGAGATAAGGTACATAGCACAGTACCTGACATGAAGTGATCATAAATAGTCTGCTTCCTTCACACAACACAAAAGACACACATGAAGGTTTAGGCATAAGGAAGCCTACACCACAAATCTGCATGAGCACAAAATATCACAGGTAGTTGGTTCTAACAACAAAAAACAAAGAAAAATCACCATCAACCCCATCCCACGAACACTTCTGAGGGATCTCGAGCCAGACAAGGGCGCCTGCATGTGGCTCTGCTAGAACTCCATCAGGGCGGCACACACACAGACCACTAAAGCTTCAACAGGGAAAGTCCACAGTCATTATGCTAAAACCTCTGGAAACCTTTATGCCAGTACAAGAGCTCACGCCCGGTAAAAGGGGGGACAAGTCAAATTAGGCCCAACTCCAAGAGACTCCTTAAATAAGTCACAACAGCGATGCTGACTTACCCTTCCTGAAACGCGAACAGTACCATGCCCAAACCCATTTAAACACTTGAAGATGGAGACATTCCACACCCACACTGGTGCCACTTCATGCCTGTTAGAAAGCCTGCGCAGGGGAGCACTCCTGGCACCACGGAAGATGCTGAACCAAAGCCGACCACGGAAAAGGCAGGGGAGGGGGGAAAACAAGACGATGACTTCGGGGTTGTGCACACGCGCCACTGAGAACCGCTGTCCAGACCGCAGCCGCCTCCTCAAGCATCTTAAGTACTTCGCGGCTTCACTATGGGGACGTCAAGGGAAGGCCGCTAGTCAAGTACCCTAGGGCTGGGGGCAGTTCCCGTCCCGGGGGTCCCGGGTCCCGGCCTCCGACCCCCGCGCCGCTCCCCTACTCTGCGCGCCATCGAGGACCGCCCGGGAAGCACCGCGAATAACGACCCGGCCCGAGCGGCCCGGCCCCGCCCGAGACCCCCGGCGCGCGGACGGCGGGCAGCCCGGCTGCGGTCCGGCCAGGGTCGGGGTCGCGGGTCGGGCACGACGCCACTGCCGCAGCCAACGAGGCGGAGCGGGAGGCCGGGCGGGCGCGGCCGGCACGCGGGGCGCGGACACTCACCACACCACGCGGTAGGAGCCTTCGCGGATGAGACTGCTGGAGCGCGGCCCCACGCCTAAGACCTGCGGGCCGACCAGCTCGGGGCGGCCGCCGCCGCCGCCGCCGCCGCCGCCGCCGCCGCCGCCGCCGCCGCCGCCGCCGCCGCCGCCGCCGCCGCCGCCGCCGCCGCCGCCGCGCTGGGCTTACCGCTCCGCGGCCGCCGCTCGGCCCATGCCGCTCCTCCCGGAGGGACCGCGCTGCCGCCGCCGCCGCCGTCGCCGCCGCCGCCGCCGCCGCCGCCGCCGCCGCCGCCGCCGCCCCAGGGGAGCCGCGGAGCTTCTGAAACGATGGCCGCTCACACCAACTGCCGCCTGCCAACTGGCGGGCCGGTAGGCGGAAGGAGGGGCGAGGCCGAGAGGGCTCTGGGGCGGGGCCTGTCCTGGCAGCGAGCGCGCGGATTGGCTCCTGTGGTCTGGGGGTGGGGCTTTTGATTGAATGGGTGGATGAATAAATAATCCCTAAAATTCATTTTTTTAAAAGAAAAACCAGAGGAGAACACTTGAGACTATATTTAATTTGGAGGTCAAACAAAGCCAAAATTATCCAGATGACCTCTAAGTTCTGGCATGAATTTGTAGCACTCGTTTTACATAGTTGATAGTTGCTGATAAGAGTGAGAAATGGGTTTTTAACAGGTAGAAAATTACTGACTTTTGCTTGATCCCACATGTCTTGCAAGGAGAAAGCCAAGATGTCAGGCAAGAAGAAACAGTTGGTCTTGCTGTAGCAATGAATAGCAGAATATTGCAGACGTGATTAACATTAAGTTTTAGTTCTATTTTTGTAACTTCCTACACATATGTATTCCCGCATAAGAGATGAATGACATGCACACGAGAGGTTTTGTTGAGTGAACGTATAGATGAGTGAATTCACATGTAACTTTGCTGGACGCAGCCTTCTTATTTCTTAATCTATCTATTTGTATCCTCATGTTTGACATGACCAGCTCTGTCTCAGGCATGCCTAAGTATCTATTTGGGATTCAAATTACCTCATAAGGACCCTCATTTTACTCTAGGATGATGGTAAACACTTGGCATTATCTGTATATCATTATGTCCTCGATATTTCTTATTTTGATTGTCTTGTCATTAACTTTCCTCCTTTAACCTCTCTCTTCTCCCAGGACATGGAGGCTTTCTTTTTTCCTATTCAATTAGTGATCTAATTTTTCTGTCTTTAAAAAAATTACTGACTTCTAACTACATACAGTCATCCCTTGGTATCTGCAGGGAATTGCTACTCAAATCCCCAGATGCTCAATCCCTTAAATAAAATTGTTTGTAGTTTGCATATAACCCACACACATCCTCCTGTATACTTGAAATCACCTCTTGATTACTTATAATTTCTAATACAACATAAATGCTATGTAAATTGTAGCTGGAGCACAACAAATTCAAGTTTGCTTTTTGGAACTTTATGAAATTTTTTGCCCTGAGTATTTTGGATCTGTGTTCGGTTGAATCCACAAATGCAGACCCCACGGATAAAGAGGACTGACTGTACCATGAATCATACTGGTCACTAGGACCACAGAGATACACAGGACATAGTCCTTCTCTCCAATAAGCTCCAGTCAGTAGAAGAAGTAGACATCCATGTGTAGCACCAGTAAGACATTGTAGTAAGCACAGAACAGAACAAATATAAGGTTCTGTGTTATTGTGGACAGAGACTTGTTATAAAGAGGATCAAGGTGGGCAAGGCAGGCTTTTTAGTGAAGGTTATATTGAAGCCAAACCATCTCATTTACTTCTATGTATCTTTTGTTGCATTACATTCCAAAAGCCAAATGGGTCAAGCCCTCAGAAGATCTATTGATCTGTCATCAAATCTTCTTTCCCTGCTGAGAGAAGCTTCCTTTGAGGAGCTAGTCTTTGCTGGGTAATCCCATCAACAGAAAAGCCTGCATTTCAAATCAGTCAGCGAACACAAAACACAAAATAGCTTTATTAGAAATCTCTCAGCTTCTATCATTTACAGCACTTTATGGCTGAGCTGCCTTATGTTTAAACAACAGAAAATGTTGAAGGGATTTTTACTTGTGAGGACTAGACTCAAACCCAAGATATGGTGGTTGACTCAGACTTCTTAATGCACTTAGAAAATGTAGGATTTTGACTGTTTTGAAACATCTTTGCGAATTATAGAGATAAGACTGAAAATAAAAATCATCTAAATTCTGTATTAAGAATAAATTTTGTGTTGTTCAAACCTGTAAAATATTCTGCCTTATGTTAAAATGCAGACGATCCTCTCCTATAAAGAACCAAACTTAGAGCAACAAATTTTTAGCTTGGGTTTTAAAGGGTGAAAGAGGACAGTTAGAAAGAAAAGAAGCCTGGAGCATTTTTGTGATGAAAAAATTTGAAATAATCAAAATCTTCTATTTTTGTTCCATGACTTAATAATTAAATTGTACTTTTCTTTTTCCAAAACAAAGAGGCAGAAACAATGATTGCAATAGTTAAATACTTATTTATTTCTTTAAAAAAGTTATAACACCTTTAGGATCAAATTACTTACAAATTTAACTTGATTACTTTCTGAGAGAAATACCAGTTTGAAATAAAAGTCTTGCATTCCAGAGAGCATTATAAATACCTAAAAACAAGGGAGGAAAACTGTACTGTTTTAAAGCATGCTGGAATAAATAAAAATATTTATTTTTTTTTTTTTTTTTGGTGCATGACTAATAGCGAATAGCATTTAGAAGATTTGGAGATGATCTGGTTTGCATTAAACATATTTAAACATTTTAAAATGTGTCATGAATTAAGTCAAGCTTTACCTCAAATAGATGCTGAAAATACCAAAATACACAGAGTTTTCCTGTATTTAAAATCGTGATTATCTAACAACCACTTGGCTTTTGTTTTTCCTCAGAGCACAATCAGATGAACTGGAAAAAATAGAAAAGCATGGCCGGTCCTCCAGACAGGGAAAATGACAAGTCTCTGGACGAACCTGAGCAGTGAGCGCATCATAGGACCCTGTAGATGGCATCCAGGCTATGGGTGGGCTCTTTCCATTTGGAAAATGCAGTATCTTCTGTGCACACGTGTCATGAATAATGTGAGGATAAACGTGTTTTGTGCATTGTCTTTTACCTCTTAACTTGGCTTACATCGGGCTTCTATGTAATGCCACACACTGTGCTTTCCCAAAATTGGGGAAGACATCATCCTTGCTTAGGACACCAAGAGCATGTAATTTTTGTGATTTTTTATGGTTATATTTGTTCAAATGCTGTTTATCTGTATGATACACAGTTTCATACGAATCTCCACTTTGTCAACCTGATAAATCACATTTCTTTAAAAACAAAAACTTTCTTCTAAACATATGCTAGCCCTTGAATAGTTTTTAACACTGATTTTTGAATTGAAACAAGTAGTTTTTGTAAATGTTACTCATAAAAATGGATCTGAAACAGAGTCTGAGAATCATAACTGTATATGAATAAAGGATTCTTTTGTATTGGTAAATATCTCTTATTCAATCCTCCAATAAGTTAAATTTCATTAATTTAAATAATTAAGAAGTAATCTGAATAAAAAGTAATGAAGCAAGAAGCAAGATTTTTGTATACTTTCACAACAGCTATGCAAAGTCTTTCTGATTTCATTCTTTTTCTATAAAACACATGTAACTATATTTATATAGTTATATATGTATATAGTTTGTACTATTGGTAGACCCACGTGGATGGAGCTGTTACTCCAATCACTCGGAATTAATTTTTGCTCAGCGTGCCTATCAGCAGGCATTTAATACATGTTTTGTTAATTGATTCAGGTATTGCTAATCATTTCACTGATGTGCAAGTTAGGAAAGACAAAGGAAGTCAAGTTGCTTAAATCATTTTACAAACAATCCAGTTTCTTAAATATATATCACTTTTATTACCATAGCTGTACATATATTGTATACAGATATGTTAGTAGTACAGAATATATTACTATATGGGTAATCTAATAGATATATTATCATGTCATGTCAAACTTGATTATAAAACCATGTTGCTCTTTTTATCCATGGGGGAGATAGTCCTGGCTGATTGAATATTATAGAAAACAAAGCTTGTATTACAGAGGGTGTTTTAAAAATATGTATTAGGTTTCACACATCCAGATTTTCAGCAATAAAATAAAATTAATGTCTCTAACTGTGCCAGAAAGAAGGTGAACAGCTTCTTCTTTGTTAGATATGAAACAATTTTACTTTTTTCTTTAGAACTACACACATTATGCATTATTTATAGCTACCTGGATGTTAATTTCTACATCTCAATTGCTAACATGATTTATAATATGTCTTTGCATTTTTTAAAGCTCCAGCTTACTTGAAATAATACTTAACTTAAAAATTTTCTTAATCCACATACTAACAAGCCTCGGTCAGACTCACTGTGGGAGTGGCACTGTTGGTCCAGCTGTGCAGAAATGCTGGAGAGACTTTGCCTTTTCAGTTTAGATGGTAGTTATACTTGTAATAATAAATCATAAAAATTAATGAGCTAATTTTCAGGTCTAGGAGGGTGAAAACAGGAAAGTGTACACAGTTGAGACTCCACCCTGAAACCGCTGTGCTTCCACTGGGAGATTAGGTTGGAACAGTGGGGAACAGAAGGTCTTCTGTGCTATTAAGCTAAAGTAACATGAAACAGAATTTCACCTTTCATTCTAAATATTCTCATCTAAATACGTGGATTTACTGGAATTAATTTTATTTGACACTGTATATGTAATAATTTGCAAAATCTATTCTTACTTACTTTGGTCTTTCTGCCTAGGACAATAGCAGAAGCCTTTTGTTGTACATTGTTTCCTATTATCTGTGCAATTTTGATGAGGTCAGATGGTTTTTAGAGAGTCGTGTTGTTCTTCACTGGATAGCGATTTGACAGTGTGTGTCATTGTTTTGTCACTGCTGCTGTTGTATTCTTCTCAATCAATTGAACATCATGTGCTTCTCACTGATTAGGATGCTGGAAAGGAACAGTATGTGTTTCCACTGCCTGAGCCCCAGGACCTCCTTCAGACCTCACAGATGAAGTTTGAAGATTTTCCAAAAGACCTCAGAAAACTAAAGAGAGACCTGAGAGGTAATGTAAAGTCTTAAAGCAAATCATGATTGATATTTATGCTTTTTCAGTGAGAGGACAGACTTCTGTCACATCGTTGTTAAAAGATAAGTATTCCCCCCACCCCGCCCTTGGTGCACCTGCCGAGGAACTAGTGGCTTGTGAACTTGCCTGAGAAGAAAATATTTTCTTTCACATATTTGGTCAAAAAACACACACGTGTGTAATGCTTTATTATTAGTTGAGAAACCTTATATCAAATCATTTTGAAGAGAGTTTGAAATTCTTTGAATTTGTAAATTCAGAGTAATATATAAAAGCAAATTGTTTATAATTTTTTTTTTGGTGAATAAAATCCCTTTCCTCCCCTCTCTGCTTTTGATGAAGTACAGTTGGCTTATAGTATTATATTAGTTTCAGGTGCACAAATTAATGATTCATTTTTTTATATTATGTACCATACAAAGTTATTATAATATTATTTTCTATATTCCCTATGTTGTGCCTTACACCCCTGTGACTTATTTATTTTATAACTGACAGCTTGTACCTCTTAATTCCCTTCACTTTTCTCACTCATCCCTTTTATCTTCTTTTCATGAGGCTTCTTCTTGTTATTGAGTTGAGACACCTCACCTATCTATTTAAGCCTCTTTCTAACTTTAAGTACAGACAGGGAGTGAATAAGTTTATATGAGATTTTCATTTCATGTCTCACTAGATGAGAAGAAGAGGCATGGTTACTGCTGCCCAGAAACCAAAAGGATGATAAAAAATTTTAAGAGATTCAGTCTCACTGCTAAAGTATTTATCCAAAGATATTGATCTATAATCAAATTTATGGAGTTGTTATATTCCAGTTACAGATGATTTTATATGGATTTAAATCAAAATAGTAACATTATATAGTTTACTTGTAGTTCTTAAACACTAAGCATTTATTATGGGCCTGATGCAGGATAGGCATCTGCTAGGTGTCTATCCTAGCACATGCCTGTAAACCTAGCAGACGCCTGTAACCCTACCAGATCCTGTAACCCTAGCAAAGTTACAGTCAACTGTCCAGGGAGGGTGAAGACTTGTCTTTAAGATGCTCCACCTTAGAGCCTCTAATATGAGTGCTCATTGACTGAGTCCAGGATTGATTGCCTTGTTTTTTAGAAACAATTAAAACTGTGTTTTCTTTATGTAATGCTACATTACTATGCATTTAAGTATGATTTCTTAAAGCAATATAAAACCCAGACTATTCATGTATAGTATTTATCACACTTCAAAATTTTGCCAGTTATCATGATTTGCTTCTGAAATTCCTCTCTCTCTCTCCCTCTCTCTCTCTTCCCCCACTGTCACCTCTGAAGTAGTGCTGGACATTTCTGGGGTATCTGAAGAATATTTAACACTTTAACCAATTCAGTCTTGCAAAGCAGGATTTCATAATTTACAAAAGATCTTATAAAGAAGTGTTGTGGTGAGCTCATTAACAGGCAATTTATGTTTAATTTGGTTGATGCTTCACTTTGGAATGTAATCTCAATTACTTTTCATATATACGTGCTTTCTTACTATAGTTACAAAAGGTCATGAAAATGCTCACATTTCTAACTCTCAAGACTCAGAACAAAAAAGGGAGAACTAACAGCCACTGGGAAAAAGATTTGGAAAGGGCGGGTAGGCAGCACTGATGAGAGCTACTTCCTCCTGCACGTCTGTCTTCTCGAGCAATGATCGCTTATTGAAGGAGCATCTTAGCAATTTCTGAGTGCCTCAGAGGGTTAAGAAGGTGACGATCTTAGCCCCAAGGGTTTATACTTTATATTGGGATAAGAAGAACTTTTCTGAATGGTCCGTTCCCTGAACTAGTCCCTGTTGCATGTACCCAGCACCACATTTCTCAAGTTTGTCCATAGGCTGTTACAATTTGGTGCCCTAGAAATGGGGGATTTCATGGATAAATGAGTATGAGAATTGCTGGGCTAAGATAAGCTTGAAGGCATTTCCAGGGCCTTCTGGACAAAGGGCGGCAGCAGTTCCCAGCCCACTTGACCATAGGGCACTTTTCCCAGTGTGTCTGGTAGGTGCTGTAGTCGGAGGAACTCACTTCAGGAAATGCAGGCCTGCTGCCCTGTGAGTAACAGAAGCATGGTGTGTGCCTCAGAGGGGCTTACAGTAAAGGTGGGGAATGAAACTAGGTCATGAAATAGTCTCATTACATGTTACTGTTCTTGTAAAATGAGATCAGCTTGAATGGCTGTTGACAAGGCTGTCAAACTCTGAGGGATCTTTTGAAAAACTGACAAAAATTGGAACAAATTATGCCTCTTATTTTTTGCTTTTCCAAAATGCTCTTTTTTTCCATAAAAATGAGATGTTTTGTGACACAAGGAAGGAAATCTTGTGATGTGGAATTTAAATTCCATTTCTAGAAAGGATCTAGCATGAAGGCAGCATTCCATATCAACGAGGCGTAGAATAAAGCTGCCTCATGTCCCTTTACGGAATGAGATGGGTAAAAATATACATTGATTTGACTAAATAGGAGTCAAATAGGAGGTTATTTTGGACACAATTACTTTAAATTAATAGATATGTTGATAAATGTACCCTAATAATGACCTCTTTTAAGTGACCAAATTAGATAATTCATTTCAGAAGATTCAATGGTCTGTCCACTTTTTTTCAAAAGCAACATTTTTAAAGAAGACAGAAAATTAGATGATATATGTAGAGAATCTGTCCCAATATTTTCCATATAATAACTATCTCAAAGACATTGGCTATTTATAATAAGGAAAATAGAATAAACAGTGTGATTAGTTTGATGAAGACAGATAAACTGTCAGCCCTAAGTCACCCATCTTCTGGCTCTGTCACTGTTTCTGCTTCCAGACTTAATTTTTGTTTCTAAAGAAAGACCGAGAAATAATGTGTTATGGCTCAGGCACTTATAGTAAGACAACTGAATCTCATTTTAGCACTTTATAAGAGCATCTGCTGTGTTTGGTATGTATATTGTTCCCACGCTTTCTCCAGCTCCCCTGGGAGCTCCCTGGCTTTCCGAACCCAGTGACGTGTAGTTGGTTTACCAGCCTGGTCAGCTTGTGCCTCTTCTGACTGTGAGCAGCTCTTCTTGATGCCATCGTGCCCCACTGTGGCTTCTGTTCCCGTGCCTTTCTTGGGTAGAAATGGTTCCACTTGCCACCTGACTTAGCATGAACAGAGCACTGAGTAACTAAGTTCCTGGAACTCGGCAAGCATGTTCTTATGCACATTCTTCTCTGAACCTCCTGCCCTCCCCCACCTTCAGCATCTGACTTCAAAGTATTTCAAATTCATTACCTATAACTTCAAGCTGAAATAATGTCTCTGTCCAGACATATACAGGAAAAATCAGCTCATAGACTTATTTGTATTGATTTATATTTGTTTAGAACACTTACATGAATAATTGTAGATGTGTGATTTTATTTTTGTTTGAGAAATGAAAAAATGATGTTATAAACTTAATTCAAATGCAACCCAGCAGCTTTTTAAAAGTTACTTCTTATTATGATTTTAGAATGAGTAACATTTTAGTATGGAACATCAGACAACATTGAAAAATGTAGAGAAGAAAATATATTTATTTTTATCAATGGAAATAATCAATAAACAATTACAGTAGGAATAGAGAACAGTTTTATTTGAGCCAATCTGAGGATTATAGCCTGGGAGACAGAGTCAGGAAGCACTTGGATTGTATCCTGCTGAACCACATAACGGGGAAGGCTTATACAGGCAAAAACTGCAAAATTACATATGTTGTTTGTCAAGAATTAGAATTGGAGCTGGCAAGGGGTAAGGGTGTTTGTTACATAAAGATTGGTCCAAAATGGTTGCATCATTACAAGGGGAGACCTTTAGACCATGAGGTAACAGCTAACAACTACTAGCAGATATTGTTCTGAGAATGACTGGTGGTGTCCTTGAGTTTGCTACAGTGCAGAAAATTCAAGTTTTTGGTAATATAGGAACGTATCTATAATGACAACACAAACAGATGGAAAGGTATACCATGTTCTGGGTTTGGAAGAATTAGTATTGTTAAAAAGAACATATTACCCAAGGTGGTCTACAGATTCAATGCAATACCTATCAAAATACCAAGGGCATTTTTCACAGACCTAGAATAAATTATTAAAATTTGTGTGGAAACACAAATCCAAATAACCAAAACAATCTTAAGAAATAGAAACAGTAGTAAGGGAAACATGCTCCTGGACTTCAGAGTATACTACAAAGCTATAGTAATTAAAACAGTATGGTACTGATCCATTTTGATTCTTTAATGCATTCTTTCCTTTAATAGTTAAAGCAGATGTACAGTGCATGTTTGAAAGCCCCAAAACAGTCTGTTGTAGCTAGCATAAACTTTAAACCAAATCATGTGTAAGCCAGAATGACTTATCCATATCTCAGCATGTGAAAATTTCCTCCATCATCTGTCATCCTGTAGTCCAATAATACAAGGTTAATATTTTGGCATGTATTTATCTAGTGTGTGTATATGTTGTACATGCACAAATTATTCCATCAACAGCATGATGCATACAGCTTTTGTAATTTTAATCCATTCTTACATTCTCTGCTCTAAAAGTGGATAATATATTTATGTTTGCATTATGTCTTTTTTCTGGCTTTCTATTGTCTTAAAATTTTGTCAACATTCTCTCCCTGACTCCTGCAATACATTTTGAAAGCTATAGACAGTATTACTATTAATTTGTTGGCTGATCTTAATTATGAACATATTTTCTTAATGTATATAGTTTTAATACATGCCATAAATTTACTCAATATATTTACCTTCCCAAAAAAGATGAAACTTTAAGAACATTCTGACTAATAATTAACTACTTTTTTCTTTCTTCTAATGTTTTTCTAGACTTTAACTACTATCATTTTTCTTTTTAAAAATTGCTGATATTTTATAATCCTTAAATAATAACATTTACCAACATATTTAATCACTCTGCCATCACTTTTGCATCCCATTTTTCCCTTCTCATTTGGTTGTTTGCTCAGTGAGGCTTGGTGGGTGTTAAGTTCTGAGTCTGGAAATGACTGCATAAAATTTTCTTTCTTATTTTTGAATGATTAGTCTGCTGGACATAGAATTGTAGATTGACACATTTTCATCAATATTTTGAAGATACTTTTTTTCCTCTGCCATCTCTTATCACTGATAAATCTGTTTTCAATCTGTCATGCTTTTGTAGATAATGACTTTTATTATTGTTGACTTTTGTAATTTTCTCATCCTTAATCATGTTTGGCTTTGTTTTAATATATATAGTATGACTTTATTTGTTTTTTTTGTTTGTTTGTTTGTTTATTTATTATCTTTCCCTGTACTTAGAACTTTTATTCTAAAGACTGATGTGTACCTTAATGTTTCAAGAATTCTTGACAATTACCTTTTCATATATTGATCAGTTTCTCCTCTTTTCCTGAATTTCCTCTTAGATGGGTATTGGAGCCATTTGGTCCAACACTCTGTCTCCTAACTTGTCTTTTATATTTTTAAAACCTACACTACTCCTTTTGCTATAACCGTCTTGTATTTCTCAACAATGTCTTCCAGTTCATTAACTCTCTCTATGACTCTGTCCAAACTGATGTTTATATTTTCAACGCAATTATCTTAAAATCATAATAATTTTTTGTTTATTAAGATTTATAATATTTTTTACCATATCTATGATTACTTTTAAAATAATTTTTTGTTCTTATTTTGAATATTATCTTTCCTTTATCTCTTTGATGCTTGTAAAAATATATTAAAATTCTGTTTGGATTTCCTATAGTTTTTGTTTATCTTTAATTTGTTAATAGCTGTATGCTTTGTTTCTACTCATTAGTTTTCTTTAAGATATTAGAATGTTGATTTAAAACAGGTGTCAGAAGATGTCAGAAGTTTACAGCCTGTAGGCTTTTTGTAAATAAAATTCAATTGGAACATAGCCTTATACATCCAATCATTTATGAATTATCTATCATTGCTTTTGTGTTACAACTGAAGAGTTGAGGAGTTCTGACAGAAACTGTCTGTCAACCTGTTTGTCCCTTGCTCTCTCCCGTCCCCTGACCCAACACATCTGCACTCTCTTAATTTTTTCAACTATTTTGACTTAGTCTGCCTGGGAGTCCTGCCATGTGGACATGTTTAGTTATTCAAGATTCGGTCATCAAGCTAGTGAACGACTTGTCTCAGGTCACGTCTGGAAAGCTGTATCTGTCTACTGTTGCTGCCCTAGACACACAGCTGTGTATGGACCATAGCTCTTTTCACCCTCCTTTCATGGGTCTAGAGCCCAGTCACAGCTCTGGGTTTCCAGTGGTGAGACCAGTTCCATTCCTTGCTGTGTGACCTCTCTCCCCACCAGTTTCCATGTAAGCCAAGATCTTTACCTTCTCCTCCATGTGCACAATCCCGTGACATCTCACCCCCACATTATTTATTAACTTAGGCTTCTCTGCTGTTTCTGGTCCAAAGAGACATTAACATGTTTTTTCTAAAGCACATTGTGTTGGTTTGATTTTCTCTTTTATGTTTCCATTCATTGCTATGTGTTTTCAGCAGAAGAAATGCTCAGCCTATGAATTCATCATTCCATTTGACTGGACATCTTTATTCACTTTTATATATGTTTTCCCACTGAAAGTTATACCATGAGCATTTCCTATGTCATTTACTATAATTCAAGAACTGTTTAAGATGGTTTGATAATTATCCATCTTATGATTGTGCTGTAATTTAGTAAGTCATTAGATTCTGGTAAGAAATTAGACTCCAATTTTCCCTGCTCTTAAGAAATATTTTGTTAAACATCCTTATTGATAGCCTTTTTTTTCACTATATTTCTGATTATTTCCTTAATATAGATTATTACAATTACAATTACTGGATCAGATTTAATGGACATTTTTTAACATTCCTGATACTTTTATTACCAAAATGCTTTCTAGAAGGGCAACTTATAAATTTAAAGGTTGGTTTGTCTCCTAGAATAGAATTGAATAATAAAAAATTATGAGATTTAGATCAGTAAGGAATCTCAGAGATATTATAGTCTAATTCCTATTATTCAACTACTGTTTTATTAAATTAATAGAAAATAAGAAATAGAAACATAGACCCTTCCTTCATAACTCATAGACTAGTAGAGAACTGATAGATGTCTGAGTAACCACTGCCCAGTATAAAGGTTTTTTTTTAGTTATATAAATAAGATACTATAGAAACACAGGAGAGGAATGATTAAATATACTTGTAGAATTATATTTAAATTGGATTTTGAAAAGTAACCAATAAAATGACAAGAAATGGATGGTAAAATCTGATACAGCTAGAACATAAGGTGCTTAGGGAGATGGAATCAGAAGATGGCAAGCCATCTTTGCAAAGGGTCTCAAGGGCCTGCTGAAGAGTTTGGACTCCATTGGGCAGTCACTGCTTAGCCACGGAAATGCTTCTAGGCCAGGATGCAGTGCACTCAGATAAGCTTTTCTGAAAGGCCAGCATGAAGCACTTGTGAATGATGGTTTAGAGGGGAGACTTGAAGATGGAGAACTGTTTGTCAGATATTATGGTGCAAGCTAAGGACCCTGGGTTAGGATGTAGAAGAGAAAGGGATCTGGGAGTCCTTGGAGATGAAATAGAGCAAGATTCTAACCAAACAGATATACACGGTAAGGAACTGTCTTGTTATTTCACACTCTGAAAAAACAGGCTTTTTCCCAAGCACAGTATATCAGGGACTACTGGGCACCCAAGTCAGGCACTGGGTCCCATGATAAAAAGTCAAACCCTGGGTGGGATGGGAAAGTACTGGTTACACCTGACCTACATCACAGCTCTATATCTGGTTAAAAGAAAATAGAGTATCGGGGGGGTCAAGATGGCAGTCGTAGGACCACGAGTTCACCTCTTCTCATGACTAAAAACAAAACCACAATGACTGCTAAACAATCATTGAGAAAAAAGACTGGAACCGAGCAAAAAAGATCTTCTTCAATGGGAAATGTAGAGAGAGACCTGCAGGGGACAGTAGGAGGGCATGCTCACAATAGAATCAGGCCCCATATCGCCTGGGTGGGTGACCCACAAGCTGAAGCGTAATTAAGTCACAGAGGCCCTCCCACAGGACTGAGAGCCCCATGTCAAGCTCTCCAGCCCGGGGTCCAGCATTGGGAAGAGGAGAGCCCAGGACATGTGGTTTTGGAGACCAGGGGGCTTACCTCCAGGAGCCCCACGTGACTGGGGCAAACAGATTTCATTCTCTTGGGACACATACACAGAATTATGCATGTGCCAGGTCCAAGGGCAGAGGCAGTGATTTCATAGGAACCTGGGCCAGACCTGCCTGCTGGTTTTGAAAAGTGCCTGGGGAGCTAGGGGACACCTGTGCCTCACCCTGCAGACATAAAAGCTGACAGCAGACATTCCAGGAATGTTCATGTAAGTGAGCTTCCCTGGAGGCTGACACCTTGATTGGATCCTTAGGTACCAAGACCCAGCCCCACAAAACATCTTGTAGGCTTAAGGGCGGGTAAGCCTCAGGCCAAACAACATATAAGATGTGAACACAGAAAGAGAATTATTGATCCAAGTATTTTTATAGAAGACAAAATACCCTGAATAGACAAAGCAATTTCAAGAAAGAAGAACAAAGCTGGATGAATCATACTTCCTCACTTCAAACTTTATACAAAGCTACAGGAGTCAAAACAATATGGTACTGACATAAAACTGGACACATACATCAGTGGAACAGAATAGAGACCAGAAATAAACCCATGAATTAATTAATTTATGACAAAGGAGCCAGGAATATACAATGGGGAAAATGCATTCTCTTCAATAAATGGCGTCTGGAAAACAGAAGAGCCACATGCAAAAGAATGAAGCTATACCACTAGCTTACACCACCCACAAAAACTAAATCAAAGTAGATTAAAGAGTTGAATGCAGATGTAAAACTTACAGAAGAAAACACAGGTGCTAAACTCATTGATATTGGTTTTCATACTGATTTTTAAAATTTGACACAACAAGCAAAGGCAACAAAAGCAAAAATGAAAAAAAAATGGGACTACATCAAACTAAAAAACTTCTGTACAGCAAAGGAAACCATCAACAAAATGGAAAGGCAACCTATGGAACGGCAGGAAATATTTGTAAACTCATGTATGATTAGTAGTTAATATCCAAAATACATAAAGATCTTCTACAATTCAGTAGGAAAAAAAGGAAGAAAGAAAAAGAAAAACAATCTGATTCAAAACAGGCAGAGGATCTGAGTAAGCATTTGTTCAAAGAAGGCACAGGGAGAGTCAACAGACACATGAAAGGATCTTCAAGGTGACTGAACATCGGGGAAATGCAAATCAAAGCCACAATGAGATTTCACCTCACACCTATTGGAACAGCTATTATCAAAAAGACAGGAAAATAACAAGTGCTAGCAGGAATGTGGTAAAAAGGGAACCCTCCTGCACTGTTGGTGGGAATGTAAATTGATGCAGCCACTATGGAATATAGCATGGAGGGTCCTCAAAAAATTAAAATAGAAAGAACTACTATATGATCCAGCATTCTCCCTCTACATATTTATCCAAAGGAAGCAAAAACACTAACTGAAAAACCTATCTGCACCCCTATGTTTACTGCAGCATTATTTACTACAGCCAAAACATGGAAGTGATCTAAGTTTCCATCAATAGATGATAGGTAAAGAAAATGTCATATATACATATGACACAAATATTCCACATATATGAAAATGTGATGAATGTATATAATAAATATCCGATTGAATATATATGGGATATTTTTCAGACATAAAAAGAAAGATATCCTGCCATTTGCAACAACACAGATGGACTTGGACGGTCTTTTGCTAACTGAAATGTCAGACAGAGAAAGACAGATATCACATGATCTCACATTGTGGAAACAAAAAAGAAACCCGAAACAAACAAAGAACCCACCAAAACTGTCAAAACACCAAAACTTGACTCTGAGTTACCAAGAACAGATTAGTAATTGACAGAGGTGGGGGCTGGGAGCTGCCTCAGACTCTATGGTTCTTCTCATTTTAAGTCAATAAGTTTTGAAGCTGAAGTGGACCCGGAAGCCAAGTCTGGCAGAAAGCGCCCTCCAGCACCTAGGGCTGTGATGCCTTCTGCCATGACCCGGGGGCTGGAGCAAATCCTAGACCAGCTCTCTTACCTGTTGCTGAGTGATGGTGCAGTGCTGGTGACACCTGGGGATTGAAAGAATGACAAACGGATGGCCAGCAACATCTCTGAGCAGGTCAGCACCACCTGTGGTTTCCACAGCACTGCAGGAACATACCCTTCAAGCTCCTGTCAGTGGTCTTTGGAGAACACACTTTGCTGGTGACCATGTCAGGCCAGAGAGTGTTTGAACTGAGGCCAGGAGCCCACTGTCATCTGTCCCTGCCTGTAGGGGAGGGGCCCTGAGCCTCTGTGATGAGGAAGACACAGACCTCGGCCACCTCTCTCCCAGCTTGCCTCTAGGACTGAGGCTGTGGGCTCACACACCTCCCCACCCCTACCTGGACCAGCAGAGGTATGAGTACTTTGCACTATGTTAGGGAGAGTGGGGGCAAGTGGATCTCACATTCCCCACCCTCCCATCTAACATACTTGAATTCGATGGTCCCAGGCCAAAACAAATGAAAAGAAAAGAATGAAAAAGTATATGAAAAAGATAAAAGGATCTGACTACATTGATAGTAAACTTTTCATACTCAAAGAAATGTCCCCCAAATGTCAATTCTCCCTTCTTAGTGAGATAAGTTTATTTATGTAATTGAAAGTATTTCATTTTTAGAATAATTTGAATATTCTCCTTTGAGCACCCAGGTATCCGACCACTGTCCCTTACTCCAGGATATTTCTAATTTTCCGAGGGAGGTGAGGCTCCTGCTCCAGGTTAAGACACCTGTGACATTGCTTGCATGGGCTCTAATATTCTGGCTAAAGGACGCTCAACCCCAGCCTTGGGAAGTGGCAGGTAATGGACTCAGAGGTTCATAGGATGATAGTGTGGAATTCACCCTCAGAAGCATAAGGAAAGTAGGATGTCTTACCACCCCAAGATCATCTCATAGAGAGGGGAACAGCGTGCCTGGAGGTAGACCCGGGTTCAAACCCCAATCTCAGGCTGAGTCACCGTGTCAAACACAGGATGCCATCATTTTACAAGAGCCAAAGACAACAGGAGCACTTCCTGTGCCATGACTCTTGTGTGATGTGTCACATTACGTTCCTTATTGCTCTCCAGGGCTCTATGACTACCTGAGGTGTCACTTCCCTTGTGAATACGGACCAGGGTGGGGATTCTGCACAACGCAAACCCCAGCATGTGGGGACAGACTCAAGGAGACCATCACTGTGGTCCTTTGTTTTATTGTTGATACTGAGAAACCCAAGTTGACCTGGGAGCACAAACAGGCCATTGGAGTTTCCCCTATGAACTTGACCCAGCCTTCACCTATGTCTCTGCTAGAGTAACATTCCTCCCTGTGTTTGTAGCTGTCCTTCTAATCCCTCCCTGACCCCAAGACATTTGTACCCCCTGAGCACTGGGCATTTGTACTCTGGTGTCATGGGACCTTGTCTAAAGTCTTCTTCAAGACAGTTGCTTTCCAATTTCTCTTCCAAATACACTCCTGTTTTTCATACCTATTTCACTGGAAGTTATCACCTCTGATGCAGATGCGTCACTTGGATTTCTTATCTCCATCCCAACTCTTTGCTTTCCTCAACCCACATACCCCTTTATGTCCCATGGTCTCTGCCTGCAGGACTCGAGGGGGAACCAGTTTCACTGCTCCACCTGCACTTCCATCGCTCCCCTCATCCAGTCACCACCATCATCAGCCTGAAATCACAGTCATGGTATCCTACTCACTTTATCATCTTTTCCAAAGTGGTAGCTAATAACCTTTCAAACTGAAGTCAAAGTGTAGTGGTATCAGCCCCTTCCATCTTCTGACCCCTGGTAGCCTTACCCTCCCTTCTCCCATTCTTTCACTGCATTCTGGAGACTCCGGATTTGACTGGTCCTCACACACACTGTGATGACAGCTCCTTCAGAGCTGTCACCTGTACTGTCCCCTCAACCTACAGAGTTTCTCTCCAGGTGACCTTCATGTTCAGGTGTCCTTTCCTAGAAGAGGTCTTTCAGGACCACTTCTGCCAAGGCTAACCCAGATTCCACTGCTTCCACTTTCCTCTTCATATTTATATGTGTATCACCTCTGAAATTCCATACCTTCTGTTTAATTTGGAATGTGTTTGGAATCATCCTTTCCTCCCCAACAGGAAGACAGGACTACGTTTTAGTTTTAATTTCTCTTCTCCAACCCAAGCACAATTTTTTTCTTTAATCAATTCAAGGAAATGCCATACACTTTATTATGATGCTCCCTCTGTCATTTATTCACGTGATTCCCTCCAGTTACAAAAGTGTTATGAGCTCCGTCCCTTCTACCATGATGAAAACCACTTTGCGCCCACTCCACTGGGAGAACACATCATCTGTGAATAACGGTACTAACTGCGGACCTAAAACTTAACTATGAAAAGAAAACCCTAACACTGCCCTAGCTTTCCCCTGACGTGTGAGTGCAAGATGGCAAGCGAGACATGAGGGGCAGGGATGTGGAGGTGTCCGCAAATTGTCCAGGTGGATTTCTTCTTGGTCAGAAAACTCATACTGTAGCATTACTGCAGGAAAAAGAAACAATCTCCATGAAAGTCACCAAATTTATTTTTAAATATATCTATTGTTATGACAGAATATAAGTATTCAATAAAAACTCTAATAAGTATACTCTATTATCATCTCAAAAGACATTGTCTTTTTTTTAAATACAAAACTCAGGCATAAACATTTCTTTTGCTTAAACTGATGACTTTTAAGATTTCAACTCTAGAAAAAATACTATGGCCAACTTAAACTCTATACTGATAAACTACATGTGTTATCAAATTATACTGCAATATTTATATACAGAAACTTATATATACATTTCTACAATTAATGTACAATAGCTACTAAAACTGCCTTAAGAAATGTGGTGCAAGGAAGGTTCAAACTGAGTAAAAGATCAGTCTCTTAAACACATTTCTTTCACTGCTAATTAGAGACAATCCGAGCATTCTGTGAATATTGAGAAAGTCCCACATTTCTTGGTGTTTTCTGGGAATTCCATACATTTGAGATGGAGAAGGTGACCATGAAGAAGTTCACTGCTGTGCTCACTTTTAAAGTTGGAGGGACTCTGGTCCAAAGGAGGGGATTCTCCTCCATCCACTGGCCTCCTTGCAGCACAGGTGGAGATCTGACCGGGTGAGTGAATGCAGCCCGGCAGCTTGGGAGGCCTGGGTGGAGGGGAGGGCACAGCATGGCTTTAACACGAGGGCCCACTCCTGGGAAAGGGATCATCAAGGCTTGGTGCCTGGTCCCCTGGCTGGTTTGTAACAGCTGCTTGTAATGTGCTGATTCCCGTGACCTCCTCCAGGAACATGCGCACTTTCAGCATCTCCGCCACCTCTGCTTGAATAGACTGCAGGGATCTCTCTTTCCTCAGTTCTTCAATGAGAAAAGTGATTTCCTTCCTTGAACTCAGGTTAACCATCATCAAGTGTCTGTAAGCCTTAGCGAGGCTGGGTACATTTACTGGCTCCTTCTCTCGCCTGGCGTTCTTTAAAGTCTTCTCCATGCTGGGACACTCCTGTTTAGCCACATACAGCTGGTCGATGAGGTGGCACTTCTCTTCAATCTGGGCAGCCAGTGTTTCAGCCCGCTGCATTTCATAGCTTTGATAAAGGTGACTTCTAACACACTGAATAAGTCTGCAGGTAAATAAGACACCACCAATGAGGTGAAGACAGGGAGACTCAACACTGCCTCTCACTGGAGGCTCTGGAACATGAGCTGAGAACACAGGCCATCGGGCAGCAGCACCACCAGGACCGCACTCAACTCCCTCAGGATCAGCCTGAAGCCAAGCTCCATGGAGGACAGCAGCCCCTCCATGGCACTGACCCATCCAGGGCTCTGCCCGGTTACCGTGGAGCCACCAGCCACAACAAGCCCCCAGGGACACCCGCAATGTTCCACCTGGAACCCAGCCAGCAACTGACATCCGAGATGGGTCAGTGTGTGGGGGAGGGGCTGTGCCAGAGGGGAGGGTTGTAACCAAAGTGTCATTCTCTCCATTACTGTCCAATGGTAATTTTTCTTACCTCTTTCTTTTTGTGTTTATATCTATATATAATTAAAAAAAAAGAGTGAAATGTATCAATGTTAAGTTACTGATTTCACAAATTTTTCAAATTCCTAACCCTCCACAGTCTTCAAAAAGTCAATGTATGAATCATATGTTTGAATCATATCCATTAACATAGAATATACACTTATGTCACATTTTAACTGAACCACACCCTCTGACAACATGCATCCATCAGTTTGATGGTGGCTGAACTTGATAAAAATGAAATAAATCACACTGCACACTGATGTCTGTCTCTTTTGCTCTAAGTAACATTTTTAAAGATACATGCTTTTAATTGAATCTGCCATTCATTCTGTTTGTAGCCCTGAATAATTCATCCTTCTAAGATTATATCACTAATTAATCCATTCTCTTTTTTTTAATAGACTTCATTCTTCTAGAGCAGTTTCAGGTTCACAGCAGAATTGAGCAGACAATACAGAGTGTTCACACATAGCCCTCCCACCCACACACACATACTCCCCTAGCCTCAACATCCTGCATCAGTCTGGTATATTTGGTACAATTGATGAACCAACATGGGCATATTATTATTAACCAAAGTCTTTAGTTTACATTAGGGCTCACTCTTGATGTACATTCTGTGGGCTTTGACAAATGCATAATGATATGTAGCCACTATAGAATCACACAGAATAATTTCATTGCCCTAAAAATCCCTTGTGCACCATCTATTCATCCCTCCCTCCCTCTCCCCAGGATCTTTTTATTGTTTCTGTAGCTGTGCCTTTTCCAGAATGTCATTTGGTTGGAATCCTACAGTTTGTAGCCTTTTCAGACTGGCTCTTTTCATTTAGTAATAGGTCTTTTAAGTTACTTCCCTGTCTCTCATGGTTTTATCTTTTTTTTTTTACTGTACCTATATTTTTAAAATTTACCTATATATACTGTTTATTGTTTGTAAGAATGTTTAGAGCTTTAGCTTTTTAAACTTACATCATTATCAAAGGAATAAAGCCAACCACAAAATAAGAATTAATTGAAAAAGATACATATGCCTTGCTATTAACAGCAACATTATTTATAATTGCTGAGATAGGGAAGCATCTTAAGTGCACATCAATAGTTGAATAGATAATGAAGATGCAGTATATATATATATATATATATATATATATATATATATATATATATACAACTCACTCATAAAAAAGGATATTTTGCCATTTGCCGCCCTTCATTCACTTTTCTTTTCACTTCAAAAACCAGACATTTTTAACTGGCAGAGGCAGTTCTATTACATGAAAAACAACAAAATACCTAGAAATAAACTTAACCAAGGAGGTTACCTATATCCTGAAAACTGAAATGACACAAAGAATTGGAAGACTTCTTGTGCTCTTGGATTTTAATAATCAATAATATCAAAATTGCCACACTGACCAAAGCAACCCACAGATCCAATGCAGCCCCATCAAAATATTGATGACATTCTTCACAGAACTAGAACAAACAATTCCAAAATTTGTAAGGAACCATAAAAGACACCGAAAAGCCAAAGCAATCTTTTCTAGGTCTGTCTTTTTTATTTTTCTCTCCACTTTCTTTTTTTTGTTTTCTTTTCTTATGGTTTGATGACTAAAGAAGTTCCTTTAACATTTGTTGTAAAGCTGGTTTGGTGGTGCTGAAATCTTTTAGCTTCTATTTATCTGTGACGCTTTGGATGGAAAGAGTATTCTCGGTTGTAAGCTTTCCCCTTTCATCACTTTAAATATATCGTGCCACTCCCTTCTGGCCTGTAGAGTTTCTGCTGAAAAATCAGCTGATAGCCTTATGGGAGTTCCCTTGTATGTTTTTTGTTGCTTTTCTACTGTTAATTTTAATATTTTCTCCTTATCCTTTATTTTGGTCAATTTGATGACCATGTGCCTTGGTATGTTCCTCTTTGGGTTGATCCTGTGTTGATCCTGAATATCAACAATTTTCTATGATTCAACATTATACAGTAGAGATTTAGACAATGATGAGAATATGACTCAATAACAAAAGTTACAGAAAGCAGCCATATCTACACTCATACATCTCCCTATGTATCTGTATATAGATATATTTCTATTATTAAATAAAGAGAATTAAATTCTGGGCTCAACTATAAGCTTCCTGGGGACAGGGCATCTTTATCTACTGACCACTGCATTCCCAACACGTGGCACAAAGCCTGGTGTGCAGAAGGTGTGCAATTGAATTTTCAATAAATGAAGATGCTATGAGATCAGCAAGATATACTAAAAGAAGGTAAAAGAAGGAAAAATGAAAACAGATATGAATGAATGAGAGAACTGAGAACTTAAGAAAGAAAGAAATCTAAGGGCTGGTTCCTTAAAAACAAACAAAACAAGCAGCTGCCTGATGAAACCAAGGGGAAAAGACAAGAGTATTAGTGGATACTGAACACATGCTAAGCACAGTCTGAAACATGTTTACACGCATTTTTTTTTCATTTACACCTCACGGCTCACACCACATACCAAGAAAAGCTCAGGATGGATTAACCACAATGTGTAAACTACACATATCATTGCAATGAACAGACCTTACTTAGGTGCTTGAACAAAACTGAATATCTGAACAAATGAAATGCCAAAACAAACAGATAAACACACTTATTGAACATCTGGAGAAATTTAAACACTGAATATTTGATATCAAGAAATGAATTAACACTTTTAGGTGAGAGAAGGGTCTGTTTCTTAGACCCTTTAAAATCCTTACCTTTAGCTGTACACATTTCTAGATGAAATAAGATTTGAAGCAAAAGTCCAACAAATGGAACTGATTAAATAAACTCTAAAATAGTAAATCAACTGAGTTTTTATTTTATTTATTTTTTAAATGGAGGTACTGATGATTGAACTGAGGACCTTTTGCATGCTAAGCATGTGCTCTACTACTGAGCTATTATCCCCTCAACTGAATTTTTAAACATCACATAGTGGAAAATTCTTTAGCAACATGCTGTAAAATACTTAAATATATGTAAAGATGAAAAATAAAATTCAAAACAGTATAATGTTAATTTGCTTAGAAATACAATATGTACTAAAATATCATTTAAAATAAATGTATATAGTGAGAAAGCAAGAGTGAGAATACATACATTCAAAAAATTAAGAATTAAACCAAAAAATATGGATTTGATGGTTGGCCTTACAGGCGATTTTTACTTGCTTTCCACAGTTCCAAATTTTTCAGATTCCACCTAATTAGATGTACTATGGTCAAGAAAATAAAGTGAAATTCAGACTTTTAAAGGCCCCAGGTAGCCCCTTCCTCACCCCTTCTGCCATTACCCTAACTCTACACCCTCATTATTTTGTGCCTGATTTGTGTTAACATAGTTCAATCTTATTTCTCGTTTCTCTCTGTGCCCCAAAGCTGGAGGTGCTTTCTAAAGGAAATAATCACATCCCGAGTCTCAGTGGTCTCTTAGGCACTGGAGAAATGCAAAATTAAAAAAAAAAGATTCCTGTCATCAAAAATATAGAGGACATAGGTTAGAATTAAGCCGAGTCTGTAACGGAGAAGTGCTAACATCAGTAGCTTGAACTGAGTTCCCCAGGCGGAGGAGGGGGGCTTGGAGGGAGCCCTCCTGGAGTCCAGGGTCCCGAATACCTGCTCAGGGCCAGCCTGAAAATCCATATATATTGGATATTTTATCTCTAGTTTTCTACATACCAAGGTAATAAAAACAACTTACTGGCCTTATTTTTAAGTGGTGAAAATTCAACAGTATATATTTATATAAATTCAATATATTTAAATTAGTATTTAATATATTTAAATTACTGTTTAAATAGATTAAATTTATATAAATATATAAATACACTTATATTGGTATGTTTAAACTAGCATATATTAGTATACATTATATATGTGTTAGTTTTATATATTTTAATATAGCTTTATATATTATATATATTAGTATATATATGTATAAATTACACATATATTTAAATTAGCAATTCATAAAACAAAACAAGTTCAACTATATGAATAATAGTTTTTTTAATTTACTTTTTTCTTATATAAAATTAAGAGCTAAAAAATGCCAATGTCAGTATTAACTTAAACCACTCACTATGGGTTAAAGCAGAAGGGAAAACAAAATTTACAAATGGAAAGTTTTGACAAATAAGCGTATGTGAACACACTCAGAGTAAATTACCTGAGGGCGAGAAGGCCTTCTATACCCAGGGCTTTACATCTTGGGACGTCTGCCAAAGCCTTAGACAGAAGCAGAATGGGGACAGCACACCAATGTCAACTTGTCATCCTCTGAATAAACTTAAACAGGAAACTACTTGAAGGAAAAAGTTTTAAGGAATCACTGTTGCCCATAAGCACATGAAGAGATGCTCAACATCATCAGACATCACACGGGGAAATGCAAATCAAACCCGTAAGGATGTAACTGCACAGCCACTAGGGCGGCGCTAATCCAAAGGACAGATAGTAACCACTGTTAACAAGGACGTGGAGCAACTAAACTCATCCACTGCTGGTGGGAATGCAAAATGGGGCAGATAGTGTGGAAAACAGGCAGCTCCTCTAAAAGCTAAACAGAGTTACAATACAAGCCAGTAATTCCACTCCTAGGTATATAACTAGGAGAAGTCAAAGATTATGTTCATACAAAAACTTGTTCTGTGAATATTCAAAGGAGTTATTCATAACAGTTAAAGCAGAAACAATCCAAACATCTACCAACCGATGAGTGGATAAATAGAATGTGAAGTATTTCTGCAGTGGAATATTATTCAGCCACAAAAGGGAATGAAATATGAATACATGTTACAGCACAGATGAATCTTAAACACATTATACTATGTGAAAGAAGCCAGACATAAAACAAAGGGCCACATATTACATGACTCCTTTTATATTAAATGTTTTGAATATGCAAATATGCAAATTCTTTTATATGAAAAATTTAGAATACAGACAAAGCAAATTAGCTGACAGCAGCTGGGGACACGGAGAATGAGATGTGACTGTTAATGGGCACAGAGTTTCCTTCTCCAGATGATGAAAATACTCTGGAATTAGTGATGATGGGTGTACAACTTTGTAGTTATACTAAAAACCACTGAACTGAACAATTTAAAAGAATACATATTGTGGTATGTGAATTATATCTCAAAAAGGCTGTTGGAAAAAAATCAACATTATTTCAATTTCATTCCTTTTAGTAAGATAAATATTCTATTATATTGTAGAGATTCTGATAACCATGCAGCTATATACATATATATATATATATATATATATATATATAATTTATTTATTATAAAGTTAAGGTAAAAGATACCTTTTTTTACTGTTGGCAGCCATTCTTTTGTTGCAGGTGTTAAAAAAAAAAACAGGATAAAAAATATCAAGGGCAACTGGCCACTGGTATCTGCAAACCATAATATTAGATCTTTCTCATAGGCTATTTCTTCCCTACCCTGGATTTAATCACTATAATTAAACTATTTTGAGATAACAAAGGGATGATGATTTATTGTGCATTCTCTGCTGATGTGTGATACCTTAAAGACCTTCACACCATGTAGTTAATGAACATCTGACTGCTTCCTCAGATCATCACTGTAGAATGACTTTTAGGAAATCCTTGGGAGCTCCTGGAAGGGTATTACCTGCATTTTATATTTCCCAAAGTGCCTAGCACAACACTGGATATGCTTAAGATATTCACTTGAAATTGTTGACTGAAAATCAAACTACAAAGTAAAAAGTGTAAGTAGACGTCTCACTTGCCCTCCCTTCTGGTGGCCTAACACCTCACTCATGACACGAGGAACGTGGTAACAGCCAAGCTTCCATTTCACAGTCTTCACTTGGACCAGAGTCTACCAGGTACCCGGCACTGCCACAGACACCAGGCCCCCTGCCTCTAAGGGGTGCTGACCACTATCCTTTTTTTTTCAGGTTCCACATATAAATGGTGTCATATTGTATTTTTGTTTCTCTCTCTGGCTTACTTCACTTAGACTGACAATCTCCATGTTCATCCATGTTGCTGCACATGGCATTATTTTATTTTTTTCACTGAGTATTATTCCATTGTATAAATATACCATGGCTTCTTTATCCAGTCATCTGTCGATGGACATGTAGGTTGTTTCCATGTTTTGGCTACTGTAAATAGTGTTCCTATGAACGTTGGGGTGCATGTATCTTTTCAAATTAGTACCTTTGGTTTTTTGGAATATAACCAGGAATGGAATTGCTGGGTCATAGGGTAGTTCTATTTTTAGCTTTTTGAGAAACCTGCATACTGATTTCCACAGTATCTGTACCAATTTACATTCCCACCAACAGTGTACAAGGGTTCCCTTTTTTCCACGTCCTGGCCAACATTTGCTGAGTTTTTTTTTTTTTTTTCTGGTAATAGCCATTCTGACAGGTGTGAGGTGGTATCTCATTGTAGTTTTGACTTGCATTTCCCTGATTATCAGCAAAGTTTAGCAACTTTTCACGTGCCTGTTGACCACTTGCATTTCCTCTTTGTAAAAATGTCTGTTCAGGTTCTGCCTATTTTTTAATCAGGTTGTTTTGTTTAATGTTGAGTTGTTGTGCTGATCATATATTTTGGATATTAACCCCTTATCTGTCATATCACTTGCAAATATTTTCTCCCGAAGGGAACTTCTTGAGGAGTATTGCTAACAGGTTGTGGGATTGACTAAATAGGCTTTCCCCAAAGTGATCATTTTGGTGAAACAACTAGTTTAGATGTCTGATCTGTTTCCTAGAGAACTGATGGAACAGATCACTGGTTTATGTTCACTAATAATAGCAATTACATTTATTCAGCCCTTCCTAGTGACTAACTCTGCACTGAGCAGGTTTATGTACATTTTACAGTTCATTCTTTATCACAGTCCTGTGATTAATGCATTATGCCCATTTTACAGATGTGTCAACAGACACTGTGGGAGGTGAGCACTAGCTTAAGGCCTCACTGGTAATAAGTGGCAAAGCCAAGAATGGAGCACAGGTCTGTCTGATCCCGGAGCTCCTGCCCATCATGTTGCACAGGACTGTTTGTTACTGCATGGTCCCTGATCTAGACAACAATGAGGATGAAAGCATCTGACATGTAGAACTTTTCAATGTATTTTAATTCCTGTTTATTGAGTTCCTTCTATGTGCCAGGCACTGTGCTAAGTACATAGTACAGAGTGAGTCTTACAAAGATGAATGAAACATGCTCTCTGTCCTCAAGGACCAAGGAAGGGACACATTGCCAATGGCTGCACCATGAATTTCACTAAAGCAGTGGTTTTCAAACCACAGTGCCTCTCATGGTCCCTGGGAATATGTTTTAGAAGAGTCACTTGCCTCTTCACTAGGGACCTGGTTCTGAAGGTCTGAGTTGTACCCAGTCAAATGACATCGTTGACAAGACCCCTCATAGAAAACCCCAGGTGATCCTGATACAGGTGATCCCTGGGACACATTTTGAGAAACACTGGATTGGGTTAGTGTACTGAGACGAAAACAGGAGATTGTCACAGCAGTTCAGAGGAAGAACAAATAGAACAAGATGTAGGACCAGGAAGGAGTTTTCAAGATGCGTCTTGAATGACAGATGGTCCTTTATGCTGAGGGGTCTCATCTGATTCTCCCAAGGACCTGAGGAGGCAAGTAGGACATGAGTTGTGCTTTCCCTCTTTCTCATGTTCTGGATGTGATTATCCCCATTATGAAAGGGGAAAACTGAGGCTCTGAGAGGCAGAATTGAAAATAAAAGGCTTTCCATCTAGACACAGCCTTTATGCTCTCTCACTGCCCCTCTGGTGACCGTGTGGTGATGCTCACCCCTGGAGGATGGGTAGCCCCAAGCCAGTCTCAGGGCAAGTTACAGGTTGCATCAGGATCAACCATCACCACCTTAGGTTTTCATTTTGGGCTTATGATTTGACAACAGAGGCCTCATAGTACAGACAGCCTGTCTTCCCCTACCCATTTTTAATTTTTCTAGACTTCATTTTATGATTTATTGCTGCTCTGGGGGCTTAACAGCCAATCCTTTTACAGTTTCATCTTTCCTTTCCTTATGTTTGTTGCAAATAACAATGAAATGTTTAGCTACCACAGTGCAAAATAAATCAAGGCTGTTCCATATTCACAGGCTCGTAGTGGCACCCGGATTGCCCCTGGATGAGATTAACTTTGTGCACATGTTACTCTTGTGTGGGTAATTTCTCCACCTCTACTCCATCTCTCCCCCTCCTGTCTTGGTGGGGGGATGTTGTGATCCCCCATTGATTGACCGCCCTGCAAGTGAACGCTGGCATGCGATGTGTGTAACTCACTGGGACTCACACACTCTGTGTTTATGAAAATAAATAATAATTTGCTATCATTATTTACTGCCATCATTATCTGATTCTATCTGTGTCATGGGTCTTCAGTGATGGGATCAAAACGCAATCCACAGGAACTTCGGGCACTACCCTCAGCAAAAAGCTTCTGTGTTTTGACATGTTTCACCTTTTGGGGGGGACAGCTGTGGATGTCCCTGGCCTGTTCTTTGGCTGATCTTTGCGAGACAGTGTTAGCTGTGTTCAGGGTGAGGCAAAGGAACTACTTCAGCTGGAATAAGAGTAAGAACACAGACACTTATTGAGCATGTACTGTGTTCCAGGGATGCTCTAAATACTGGCTGATTTAATCTTTGAGATAACCCTATCCTGTAGGGACTGAAATAAACCTTGTTTTCCAAAGCCAGGGATGTTAAACAACCTGTCTGAGGGTCAGACACAAGCATGCAGTAGTGCTTGGACTGGAATTCATGTCTTAAGGATTCCAAAATCCATACTGCTATCCTGCCTCTTGTACTAAATGTAATGCTTAATATATTTATCTGAATATTCAGCATAAACTAAAATATAAGTAAACAGGGACTAGAGAGGAAATTGTGAAGGAGATAGTAGAAGATTCTGGAACCTTGGGCACAGGCGAGGTTTTTGTTTTCTTTTGGAGGAAGATGGAGCTGAAAGGATGCATGGAACTAGATCATGGTTTACCAAACTTCCTGGATGATCATCGGAATCTGGGGCTATTTTTTTTTTTTGAAGTATAGTCAATTTACAATGTTATGTTAATTTCTGGTGTATAGTAGTGATTCATTTATACATATATGTATATTCTTTTTCATATTCTTCCTTTTCATTATAGGCTATTACAAGGTACTGAATATTGTTCCCTGTGCTATACAGTAGGACCTTGTCATTTATCTCTTTTGTATATAATAGACAGTATCTTAAATCGTCCCCAGCTAACTGACTCAGAATCTGCTGGAGAAGGGCTGAGGGATCTACCCATGTTTCTCAGCTATATCCCGGCCAGGTCTGAAGACCAGCTGGGCTTGAGGACATTGGCATAAAGACCTTTAAGTTCCCCTCTGAAGAGGAGGTTCCCTGATTTGATTTTGTGAGTTCCTCATTTGCCTGCTTCCGTCCTTCTACCTCAAAGTTCTATACGGAATAATCTGAGGGCAACAGTATTATCACAACATTTTATATTTGAATGAGTGATTGGGTTTGGAGTGTGCCTCTGCAAGCCAAGTAGGTTTAGGTTGGGTGTGAGTGGCTCTGCCCTTTATGACTCAAGTTCTTTCCCCCTCTTACTCCTGGTCACATCAGGGGGCAGCCCACCTAACAGCCAGCATGCCGTGGCAGTAACAGGAATGCAGATGTTAGTGAAATGTAAACTGGGTGCCCAGCCTTCTGCTTGGCACATTCAAGTGCCAACTTGTTGCAGCCTGATAGCAGTCCTATGGGGTGAGTACTGTTTTTATCCCCAATTTACAGATGAGGACATTCAATTCAGGAAGCTGAAGTTACTTGCCCAAGGGCTACAGCTACTGAGGGACAGTTTTTTTTTTAACCAGTTTCGGTCAGACTCCAGAGTCTGTGAGCTTAATACCACGCCCCAGAGTCTCCAGGAAAGGGCTCAAGCAGTGACCCATCTTACCCATCATATGTAAAATGGAAATCATGGTACATACTTCCCACAAAGGCTGTGTGAATAAGATAGAACAGCCTTATGCCTTGCGATCAGCACATGTTCTTTCACATCTTGTCTTTCACCTAGACACCAGGAGTTTCAGGAAAATCTGATAAATATACTGAAAATCAAAGCAGTATTATGTTTGGGGACCAGCAATCCTTCCTGCTTTTCCCTCAATGTGTGTTTGCCCTGGCTCTTCAAAGCTGCCTTGGAGTCAGAGCATATTCACTGTCAATAAAATATTTTCTTTCATCTCAAAGCTTCCTTTGTTATGCTGTGCTTACCATATGGTAATTAGATCCGAGAAAAATGTAAATAGAAGCAGAATCCTAAATCTGGCTTGAGATCAAGCTCTGTTCGTCTCTTGCTCCCAACGCCTTTGGAAGGCATCCATGGCTTACCACATATGGTAGGAACTCGTAAATGACACTCAGTGACAGTGGGAAGCTGAGAAGTCCACTAGCATCAGAAGAAGAAGAGGGTCATGTTAGAGAAGGAAATCTGGATGTTTCCATGGCTCCGGGGCATTTTATCTTGAGGCCGCAGTCAGGAGGCTCAGGATTCTAGACTCTGACCCACCTTCTTTTCCTAACTTTGGTCAGTAAATGGTCTGAATTTCAGAGATGTGAGAAGGTTGTCCCGGCCAGGGCAGGCTGGTAACCTTCACCAGCCTTGGTGTCATTGTGTGAAACCTAATTCACACGAACCCAGGCAGATTTTTCTCAAAAGAGAAATTATTAGCATGATTTTCTCCACCTTTTTCTTTAAAGAGCTCTCTGTATACTTTCAGTAGATGGAAAAACCAGGCATAATTGGATGATTCAAGGGGAAAAATTATCTCTATTTTCAGAATCCTTCAGATGGAATTATCTGAGCTATGAATGTCATGGGAAAGATGTTGTCCCCAGACCAGGTCCTGGCTCTGGATAATATGAGCTCACTGTTGCAAGAGTGATGGGTGTGAGTTCCAGCCCTTGAAATTGCTTGTGCACGTGTATGCATGTGCAGGTGTGCACGTGGCATGAAATACCAAGAAGTGCTTTGCTCAGGAAACCTGAGAATGTTACCACAGCCTGCAGCTGATCTATAGTATCTGTTTTTCAATTAGACTTATTTAACTAGAGAGCAGAACTGTGGATCTAGGTCCCTGCTGCTACCAAGTTATGAGAAGAACTTGCTTGAAATCGCAAGAGGAATTCCAGAGCCTCTGCTCATTATATACAAGATTCTTGCAGAAAATCATTAACACAAATGGATTTGGAATCAGGTTCAGTAGAAAACACAATCACTTTGATTTTAGGACATTGCAAACTAGGCTTCAACTGATGCGTTGATTTTTAAATATCTGTCCTTACCAGAGAAAAAGATTTTAAGTATTTTCTTAGAGATTATGTATAGAAGAACATACATTCTTTTCTTTGGTGCATAAAAATAAGAAATTGGTTGGAGGAAAATATTTTATAAGGGTAGTTTTATGTTAAAGGAGATTGTTATCAACTGGAGAAATGTTTAATTCTCTGGTGTCCTTAGAATGACTGAGCCATGAGGAAAGTATTTCTACATGAAAGGTGTTAGATGTGTATAGGTTTGAGTGGAGATGAGTGGATCGCACTCATAATTTGTTGATACAGTGAGATGATTGAGCTCCTGTTCTTCACCAGAAAAACATGTTAAAAGCAGTGGTGAAAAACAAACACACACACATACATGCTCTCAAATGTTTCTTGCTCAAGAATATATGGGAAATCCTAGCTTAATCGTATTTCAACAAATATATTTACTTTGGGGTTTCTTGGACTTCTCATGTACTAGTATATGATATCAAAGTCCAAGAAAGTTGCATGACATGCAGAAAGAAAAATACCATATGATATTACTCATAGGTGGAATCTAAAAAAAAAGAAGACAAATGAACTTAAATATAAAACAGAAACAGATTCACTGGCATAGAATACAAACTTGTGGTTGCCAGTGGGAGAGGAGTGGGAAGGGATAGACTGGAAGTTCAAGAGTTGTAGATACTGACAGGTATATATAGAATAGATAAACAAGTTTATACTGTATGGTACAGGGAAATATATTCAAGATCTTGTAGTAGCTCATGGTGAAAAAGAATATGAAAATGAATATACATATATTCACGTATGACTGAAAAATGGTGCTGTACACCAGAAATTGACACAACATTGTAAACTGCCTATAACTCAATAAAAAAATTTAAAAAATGTAAAGCAAAAATAAAAAAGGTGACAGACGGAAGCAGGACACTGTAGATACATTTTCGTTCTTTTTAGGATATGTTAAACCTTATATAACTATAAGTTTAAAGCAAACAAATAGAATAATGAATTAATATATTTGAAAAATATGGTCACCACAAACCAAAAGCATAAAATAGACTCACAAAAACCAAACATAAACCAGGATAATGAAAAAGAAAATTATCAAACCACAAAAAGAAAAAGAAAGGAACAAAGAAGAAATACCAAATCAGCTGCAAAACTAAGTTCAAAATGTCAAGAAACAGCCATCTATCAATAATTACCATCAATGTCAATGGACTATATGCACTCCAATCAAAAGACATATTGTGGCAGGTTAGATAACAAAATAAGAGCTTACAGTATGCTGCATAGAAAAGACCCACTATAGGGTCAAGGACACACAGAGATTGACAATGAGAGGATAGAAAATGATATTTCTTGCAAATGGAAATGACGAGAAAGCAGGAGTAGCAATACTGATTTCAGACAAAATAGAGTTTAAAACAAAGGCCATAAGGAAAGATAAAGTAGGAAACATTATAATGATTAAAGGAGCAATAAAGATGAGAATATTACACTCTCTAACATATACTCACCTGATATAGGAACACCTAAATACATAAAGCAAATACTAACAGCCATAAAAAATAAATTGATGGAAACACAATCACAGTAGGAGAATTTAACACCCCATTAACATCATTGGACAGATATTCTAGACAGAAAATCAATAAGGCAAAGGAGATACTAAATGACACAATAAAACAGTTGGACTTGGCTGATAATTTTAGATATTACACCCCCTCAAAAAAGAATATATATTCTTTTCAAGGGTGCATGGAACATTCTCTTGGATAGACCACATACTCCGGCACAAAACTTCCCTCAACAAGTGTAAGGGGACAGACATTATTTCAAATATCTATTCTGACCATGGTATCATGAAATTAGAAATCAATGACAGAATAAAAAATGAGAAAAAATGACTGTTTGGAGACTAAACAACATGCTACTAAAATACCAATGAGTCAAAGATGAAATCAAGGAAGAAACTTAAAAAAAAACTTTGAAACACAACCACACAAAATCTATGGGATGCAGCAAAAGCAGTCCTAAGAGGGCACTTCCTCAAAAAACAAAAACAATCTCAAGTAAATGCCTAACCTACTGTCTAAATGAGCAAGAAAAGGAAGAACAAACAAAACCTAAAGTCAGCAAATGGACAGAATAAAGTTCAGGAAGGAAATAAATAAAATAGAGTTTAAAAGAACAATGGAAAACATCAATCAATCCAACAGCTGATTTTATGAAAGAGTAAATAAAAAGAATCAACAAATCACTGGACAGTCTTACCCAAAAAAGAATAGAGGAGAAATAATTAAACAAAATTTTAAAAATGGAGAAATTACAACCAACACAAAAGAAAGAAAGAAAGAAAGAAAGAAAGAAAGAAAGAAAGAAAGAAAGAAAGAGGAAGGAAGGAAGGAAGGAAGATACTATGGACAACTATATGGCAACAAATTTTACTACCTAGAAGAAATGGACAAGTTTCTAGAAACAGACAGCTCACCAAAACCGAATCAAGAGGAACAGACCAATCACTAGATGTGAAATAGAATCAGCAATGGAAACTTTCAGCAAACAAAAGTCTAGGACTAGATGGCTTCACTGGGGAATATTATCAAACATACAAAGAAGAATGTATACCAACCTTTCTCAAACTCTTTCCGAATACTGAAGAGGCTGGAATACTCCAAAACTCCTTCTATGAACTCACCATCACCCTGATACAAAACCCAGACAAAGAAACTACCAAGAAAGAAAATTACAAGCCAGTATCATTGATGAACAGAGATGCAAAAAGCTTCAAAATAAAATTAGCAAACAGAGTCCAACAGCACAGAGAAAAGATCATACAGTAAGGTCAAGGTGGTTTCATCCCAGGGACACAACGATGGTTCAACATACAAAATCAACGTGGTACAGTACATCAGCAAGACAGGACAAAAATCACACGATTATCTCAATAGATGCAGTAAAGCATTTGATAACATTCAGCATCTATACATGATAAAAGCTCTTATCAACATGAGTACTGATGGAATATAACTTAAAAGAATAAAATCTAATTATGACAAACCCACTGCCAACATACTACTCAATGGTGAAAAGCTGAAAGCCTTCCGGTAAAATCTAGAGCATGACAAGGATGCCCATTCTCACCACTTCTATTCAACATAGTATTGGATGTCCTGGCCACAGTAATCAGGCAAGAAAAAGAAATAAAAGGGATCTAATCTGAGAGAGAAGAGCTCAAATTATCACTATATAAGGATGCCATGATACTGTACACAGAAAATCATAAAGGCTTCACACAAAAATTATTAAAGCTAATAAAACAATTCAGCGAGGTAACATGATACAGGATTAACACACACAGAGCGGAAGCACGAGCGGGAGGGGCCGCGGTCGCAGATTCCCCGCCGCCGCCGCCGCCAGGGCTCGCCGGGGGCCGTATGAGCCCGCGCCATGCGGCCCCCGAGCCCCCCGCGGCGGCCGTGCTCCCGGCCTCTGAGGGCCGCCGCGTCCCGGCGGCGCGCGCGGGCTGGGGACGGCCCGGGAGCGGCTGCCCAGGCTCCGCGCTTCCCTCATCGCCGCGGCCGGCGCTGGGCCGGGAGGATGCGTGGCGCCGGGCTCTGGAGCACGGAGGGGTTTCTGTACAAGTGGACCATCTCACAGGTTGGCAGCCTCGTTGGTTTGTTTTAGATGGAATCCTGTCCTGCTCTGATTCACCAGGTGATGTTTGCAAAGGGAGCAGAGGAAGTACGAAGATGGCAGTTTGTGAAATTCAAGTCCATTCAGCAGACAACACAGGAATGGAATCATCCTTCCCGGAGAGCAGCATCTCTATATGAAGGCAGTAAGTGCAGCCGAAAGACAAAGGTGGCTGCTTGCTCTGGGAAGCTCCAAAGCCTGTTTGACTGATACTAGGACTGAAAAAGAAAAATAAATGAGTGAAACCAGTGAATCTCTGAAAACCAAAATGTCTGAACTTCACCTCTCCTGTGACTTCCTAATGCAAGTTCATACAATCCAAGAATTGGTTCACCATGATGAGAATTGTTCATCTCCCAGCATAGAGAACATGCATGAAGCCTCTTCTCTACTTAGTGCCACATGTAATACATTGATCACAATGCTTGAGGAATGTGTGAAGATAGCAAGCACCAAGTTTAAACCTGAGATGTTTCAGCTGTCTCATCAGGATCCCTTAGTTTCTCCTGTGTCACCTTCTCCTGTTCAAATGA
This sequence comes from Vicugna pacos, assembly GCF_048564905.1. Classification (NCBI taxonomy): domain Eukaryota; kingdom Metazoa; phylum Chordata; class Mammalia; order Artiodactyla; family Camelidae; genus Vicugna; species Vicugna pacos. The sequence continues at coordinate 19,807,013 of NC_132997.1, read as the reverse complement.
TGAAGCGTTCTGTCAGCCACCTTGGTTTTTGCAGTTCAGAGAGGAGTGGCCACTCTATAAAAGAACCAGTGCCTACACTTCGACTCTCCCAGTGATGTCGAAGAACCTACCCAGATACAGACTCTTGTAATGATGTTCCTCTTGAAGACCCAGATAGACCTGTTCACTGTTCAGGAAATACACTTAATGGAGATTTGGCATCAGCAACCATTCCTGAAGAAAACAGACTTATGGCCAGAAAAAAAAAAATCTGAATCGGAAGATCCTCTTCCATCCTCATCCTGAGGAAACAGAAGTGTCCAACTTCCTCTAGGTATTGCTAGGCAAAAGCTACTGTAATTAAACTATGTTATGGGGAGTAGTATTTTCCTTCGGATTTCTCAGGACTTTATGCAATATTGTAAAACAAACAAACAAAACAACCCACATACCTCTGAAGTGTATTTTATCTTTATATAGTTTATTTGCAAGAGTATTTTCCTAATAACTCCACAGTATGAATGTGCATCTTTTTTTTTTAAAAACAAATGATGGTGTAACATTTTGACATCCATAAGGACAAATGTAGATGTTTTTCTAAAAAACTGTGAGGGACTGACAGTTTAGTCAGTGTGTATTGTAGCTTATAACATGAAATCTTATAAACCTAAGGTTTCAGTTTGACAGAAGTGTGATATACGTAACGTGTGCCATGGACCAGACGGTCACTTTACCCCAGCTGAAAATGAGTTTTGGTCTCAGCTTGATGATGATTGTATTATATTCCTTTAAGCAAAAAGGAAACAGTTAATATTCAAAGTATTTTTATCCCAAATATCATGACATTGAGGATTTTTTAAAAACCAGACTGCGTTGTCTTTCATATATGAAGTTGACACTATTGATTTATCAATACCAAATGTTGGGCTAAAATATTTAATTTTTATTTACTTATTTTTCTGTTGCATCAAAAAGATGATTGCTTCCTAACTTTTACGACCTGTCAAATTTAAGATATGTATACATTGCTATTTACATTGTTCTAGAAAAGAGGTTAATGTTCTAGTGACCTTGCTCACTTCTGCCAGAGGACTAAATGACTTGCAATGGAAAAAAAAAAAGATTAACATACAGAAATCAGTTGCATTTGTTTACACTAACAATAAAATATCAGAAAAAAGGTAAAGAAACAAATCTCCTTTAAAATCACATCCAATAAAATACAATACTTAGGAATAATCTGACCAAGGAGATGAAAGACTTACACATGGAGAGCTACAAAACATTGATTAAAGAAATTAAAGATGACTTTAAAAATAAGAAGATATCCCATGCTCTTGAATTGGAAAACTTAATATTGTTAAAATGACCCTACAAAGCAATCTACAGATTTAATGCCAACTGTATTAAACTACCCAGGACATTTTTCACAGAACTGGAACAAATAATCCTCAAATTTAATTCTAATCACAAAAGAACTAGAATTGTCAAAGAAATACTGAAGAAAAAGAAGAAAGCTGGATGAATAAACCTCCCAGACTTCAGACAATACTACAGAGGTACAGTAATCAAAACTGTAGTATTGGCACAGAAGCAGACATATGGATCAATGGAACTGAATAGACATCCCAGAAATAAAGCCACAAACCTTCAATCAATTAATCTTTGACAAAGGAGACCAGAATATCCAATGGAGAAAAGACCATCTCTTCAGCAAGTGGTGTTGTGAAAACTGGACAGTGACATGTATATTAATTTAGAACACTCCCTCACACCATACACAAAAATAAAATCAAAATGGCTTAAAGACTAAAACATAAGGCAAGACATGGTAAACCTCCTTGAAGAAAACATAGGTAAAACAGTTTCTGACATAAATCTTAGCAGTGTTCTCCAAGGGCAATCTACCAGGCAATAGAAATAAAAGCAAAAAACCCACAAATGGGACCTAATTAATCTTATATGCTTTTGCACAGGAAAGGAAACCATAAGCATAACAAAAAGGCAACCTATGCAATGGGAGAAAATATTTGCAAGTGATGGCCTAACTTCCAGGATATATAAACAGCACATACAGCTGAATAACAGAAAAACAAGCAACCCTTATCAAAAATGGACCAGAGACCTAAAGAAGCAATTTTACAATGAAAACAGCCAAATGGCCAGTAGGCAAAGGAAAAATGTTTAATATCCCTAATTATTAGAGAAATGAAAATCATAACTACAATGAAGTATCACCTCACACCAGTCAGAATGGTCATCATTTAAAAGTCCACAAATAGGGGGTGGAGGGTAGGAAGGGATAGACGGGATTTCAAAATGTAGAATAGATAAACAAGATTATACTGTATAGCACAGGGAAATACACACAAGATCTTATGGTAACTCACAGAGAAAAAAATGTGACAATGAATATATATATGTTCATATATAACTGAAAAATTGTGCCTGACACTGGAATTTGAACATTTTAAAATGAATATAAATCAATAAAAAATGCTAAAAAAAAGTCCACAAATGATAAATACCAAATTGGGTGTAAAGAAAAATGGAATGCTCCTACACTGTTGACGGGAAAGTAGTTTGGTGTAACCAGTATAGAAAACAATGTGGATATTCTTCAAAAAACTAAAAATAGACTTAACCATATGATCCGGCAATTCCACTCCTGGGCTTATTTCTGAAGGGGATTTTATTTTGAAAAGATACATGCACCCCAATGTTCACAGCAGCAGACTTGACAATAGCCAAGACATTGAAATGACCTAAATGTCCATTGACAGGTGACTGGATAAAGAAGTTGTGGTGTATTTATACACTGGAATAGTACTCAGCCATAAAAAGAATATAATAATGTCATTTGCAGCACCATGGATGGGCCTGGAGATTGTCATTTGAAATGAAGTAATCCAAAAAGACAAAGAAAAATACCACACATATGTGACATCTAAAGAAAAAAATAAGGACACAAATGAACATATTCACAAAACAGAAGCAATTTCAGAGACAGACAACACTACTTTATGGTTACCAGGGGGCAAAGAGGGTGGAAAGGGACATAGTGGAATCCAAATTTTTAGACACTATTATATATAAAATGGGTAAACAATGAGTTTCTTCCTTATAGCACAGGGTACTATATTCTATGTCTTGTAGAAACCTATAATGAAAAACAATATGAAATCAACAACAACCACACACACACAACTCCATACCTAATAGGATAATTTATACATGAAAATAATAACCATATAGCAGAATTTAGAACAAGAATACTACTATCACAATAGTTGCAGGAAAAGAATAGGACAACATTCAACATCTAATCATAGTGTAACCCTATACACTGGGAACAGACGGGAACTTCCATAGTTTGATTTAAAAAAAAAAAAAAGAAAGAAAAGAAAGAAAGAGAAAGCCTGCAGCTAATAACGGCACAGTTAATGGTAAAAAAACTTCCTACCCTTTAAGATCCAGAACTGGATAAGGATGCTTTTCTTTCCAGGCTCATGCAGGGGTCCTTGGGTTAGGGTCAGGGAGAGAGAAGAGGACTGATTAAAGGGATGCCTGGAGCGACTTTGGCTGGGAAAGGGCAGGGAGGCGGCCAATCACAGGCCCTGCTGACTCTCAGGCGCCACACAGCGCGCACAGGTGACGTCAGATAAGACGCAGGCAATCAGAATCCTTCCCGGGGGCCTAAACTGAAAGTGAAGTCAGGTCAGAGGCTGACACCGGTCACCTGGAGCCGCCATGGAAAATCTTGGGCCCAGGACGCTCCCGCAGAAGGAAGAGCTGTTACCAACATGGTGTCCCTGTCTCCCGGCATCCTGCTGGGATCCTCTCACCTGGTCCTGCTTCCAGTGAGTTACCTTTCAGAAGACCTTTCAGCCTCCTGGCCTTTCTTGTTCGCATTGTCTTCTCAGTATATTGTTGGGTCTTTGTGATAGTCTGACATTGATTGGAAGATGTATTTTTACATTTTCTGTTACCGGGAGTTGGGAGGCCCATGGGTCCAGGGCTTGGCAGCTTTGGGCGCCGGCTGACCTGGGCCGGCGTCCTTCCCAGTGGCAGCTGCGCAGGGAGGCTGAGGCCGGGTCCCCGCTGACCCAGAGCACAGCGCACAGCAACCCGGGCTGGACCCAGCCTGGCTGGGGAGACCACGCGGCCCCCTGGGTTCCAGGGCCCACCTGAGGCATCCAAGGTCAGTGTGCTTTTTGCACGTTTCCTTTAAGAGGTTTCATACTTTCAGTTGTTACGTTTAAGTCGCTAATCCATTTTGGGCTTATTGTTGTGTATGGTTTAAATAGGATTCAACTTTCTTTTCTTACACATGTATATCCCCTTTATCCAATGAAATGTATTGAAGAGAATATTGGTTCCCCATTGTGTGTTCATGATACCCTTGTCAAAATTGGTTGACTGTCTATTCGTGGGCATATTTCTGAGCTTTCTGGTCTATTCTATGTGTCCCCTTGTTTGTTTTTACGCCAGTAAAATTGTGTTTTGATGATGATGGCTTTTATTAATCATTTGAAATCAGGAGATATGTTTCTCCCATCTTTGTTTACTTGCTCAGAATTTCTTTAAGGATTTAGGGTCTTTTGTGGTTCTATATATGTGTATATATATACATATACATGTATATATATACACACACACAAACACACACACACATATATATATATATTCTATACAGGACCATTCCATTTACATAAAGACAGTTCCTTCCTATATGATTTCATTGCATTTTATTATTATGTTTTTTTCTAAAATGCTATAAATTTGACTTCCTGTATTGAATTGAAGTGGTGAGAGTGGACATCTTTGCCATCTACTAGACGTTAAAGGAAAAGGATGCAGTTTTCTCTTTGTTGGAAATGTAAAATTGGGCTTTCTTAAAGGTCCTTTAATTTGTTAAGGTAACTTCGCCTGTAACTATTTTATTGAGAATATTTATTATGATTTTTTAAAACTGTTGTATATTTGGTTTAGAATTTTATGTTAGTTTCTGGTATACAGCAAAGGGATTCAATTACATATATATATATTCTTTTTCAAATCTTTTCCATTGCAGGTTATTACAAGATATTTAACATAGTTCCCTGTGCTATACAGTAGGCCTTTTTGTTAATATATTTTATTTATAGTAGTGTGTATGTATCAATCCCCAAATTCCAGTTTATCCCTCCCCCCCACCCTTTTCCCCTTTGGTAACGATTGTATTTTTCTGTGTCTGTGATTTTAATTCTAGTTTGTAAACAAGTGCATTTTTCTGATTTTTTTACATAGCACCAATCATGTGGTGATATAACATTTGTCTTTCTCTGTCACTGCCTTCATTTAATATTATAATCTCTAGGTCCATTTGTGTTGCTGCAAAAGGCATGATCTCATTATTTTTATGACTGAGTAATATTCCATTATATATGCAATATATATATATAAATACCAAATATATATATATATATAAAAATACCAAAATACTACCAATTAATAACTTTTTGAAAATTTTAAAAAGTCAAAGAATGTGAAATATTGGCAAAAATGTGAATCAGTGAGAATTCTTTTACAGTGGTAATGGAAATATAAATTGATGCACTTTCTTGGAAAATTGTCTGGCAATATTTCACCAACTTTTAAAAATCCATATTCTCTGACCCAGCATTTGGTCCCTAGGTGTATATACCAGTGCAGAGGTGACCAGGCTAACTACATCGCTGTTTTTATTTATAGCAGCAACACCTAAACCCCTGAGATATTTTTTAATAAAATGATTGCTGAGTAAATTATGATATCTTCTTTCTAAGAACATCTATTGAAGAGTGAAACTAATTACACTACATTTATTCACATTAAAAATAGATAACTCTTATTAATACAATTCTAAGGAAAACAAGGCATGGAAAAATACAAACAGTATGATTTCAATGTTCAAAGCTGTATATATATATGTGTGTGTGTGTATATATATATAACTTATTTAGGGATAGCAAGGGGATGAAAAAGACAAACTTGAAGGTAGTGGTTGCCTCTGGGCCTGAGGGTGGGATGTAAGGAGCATACAGGACTCTTCCAAAGTACTAGTTATGTTCTGTTTCTTAAGTTGGAAATTGGGTACATGTTATATACATGTTATATATGCTCCGCTGTACATATACATCTTTAATCATTGTATTTTAGAAGAAATAAAAATAGGCAACCATCCAAGAATCTGTTTGAATTAGAGTTGAAATTTAATCATTGGGACTTACTAATTTAAAATGTGTGACCACTCAGCCTTTTTTATTGTTTATGAAGAAATTACATAGCTTAGCAAATTCAAGAGTAAACACAATCAAGGACCATATGAAATTTAATTAAAAGAACAAGCTAAAGCTATGTTTAAGAAGACTTTAAATGTACGTTTGCAGATGAACAGTACTATATATAAAACCTTTTTGGGGAAAGAGTAACTTGGAAAACTGGCATGTTATCTGGTGAACAGTTAAAACAGATATTCTGAATAAGCAATAAATAAAAATAAATTAAATACTAGTACCAGAAAGCTGTTAAGTACTTAGAAAAATATAATCCATTAAATTAATAGATTATTGTTTTTACTAGTTCTGAGTGAAGTCAGGGAAACAGAAACCATATTTGTTAGTGTAATGGAAATCATTTTACACAGGTAATTAGGTTACCACATGTTAGAGCAAAAAGGGACTCTCAGGTAACTATTGGGAGCAGCCATCATCCCTAGGGCTAGAGGAATGACATGAAGAGGTTGGAGTTGTCCAGGAACCTAGCACGAGAGGGAGAGCGTTCTGTGGGGCTCAGACCCAGATACATGTGAAGAGGATGCTGCCTATGCAAACAGTGCCCAAGGAGCTCAGAGAATGAGCCTTGCAGAGCTGAGACTGGGAGCTTTGAGGAGGTGGTACTGACTGGGCTGGTACTTTGGAGGGTGCTTTGATGCTGGGTTTGGGCCTGTAAAACCAAGCCAGGAACCAGAGCCACCTGCTGATTCGTGAGAAGTGTCTGGGGGCAGAGCTCACCAGAGCAGCAAACCCCCTAGTTTCCCGTCCCCTCCTCCAAGCCCTCACTTCCCTCCTCCTTGGTGAAACCTGTCAGGGAGCCAGATGGCAAAGGACAAAGGTAATTGGCTGACTCCCAGCTCCAGCATCCCAAGCCTTAGGAGTTTGGGACTAAGACGCAAAATCTTAATAACTTACTACTTATTTCATTCTTTTTTTCTTTTTTATTGAAGTGTAGTTGATTTACAATGTCGGATAGTTTCTAGTGTACAGCATAGTGATTCAGTTATACACACACACACGTATATATGTTCTTTTTCATTAGAGGTTATACAAGTTATTGAATGTAGTTCCCTGTGCTCTATGGTAGGACTTTGTTGTTCATTTATTCTGTATATAGTTGTTTGTATCTGCTAATCCCAAACTCCCAATGGATCTGTCTTCCCTCCCTTTCCTCTTTGGTAACCGTAAGTTTGTTTTCTATGTCTGAGTCTCTTTCTATTTTTAATTCTTTAACTTACATTTTTATTTCCATTATTCTAATGTGATCTTACCTGTCTCTCTTATGGTTCTCAAAGTTAATAATAAATGAAAGAAATGTATTGCTTGTGGAGATTTTATGCCACACTATGCCTTGTCTTCTCCTGGTTAACATTTCTTCGTGTTATCGTTACACTTTATTTAGTCCTTTCATTGTTGCTTTGTAGACAGCCTCACAGATGACCATACCCATTGCTAAAACTCAGAGAAGAAAAAGTCAGAACAGAGCACGGATGGAGGATTCTGACCAGTGTCTGGAGCAGTAGAAAGGCGTTGAGCTTGTTTGAGTAGCACATCTCACGTAGCCATAACATAACCCACATCCTCTTTGGTTTTAATAATAGTTACTTGTTAACTCAATTGTCCACGTGGTTTGCAGGCCATTCTTATTATACCTCTGCCACCTTTCTGTGCTACCTGTGGTCTTGGTTTCTGTATCTTAAAACTTTGGCACAACATTGTAAAATGACTATAACTCAATACAAAAATGTTAAAAAAAAAACCTTTGAATGTATATATGTTGGAACTCATGGCTTCTGATAAGCCCTTATCAATTTTTCTAAGTAATTCATAATTTCACAAAAACATCTAAAGTTCTTGTGCAGTGTTCTAAAAGTTGCAACTTCACTGAGGTTTCTTTTTTCAAATTTTTTATTTAATTAACATTGGTCTGTAACATTACACAAGTTTCATGTATACTTCTAATTCTTGGTGCCCTACAGTGACGTCATCACCAAAAATACTTTCCATGTGTCACTATCCAGTTGTCCCACCGTTACCTATTTTGTCCTTCCCCTCTGGTAACCACTACTCTGTTCTCAGTAGCTACATGTTTCTTTTTAGTTGGTTTGGTTTATTCATATGTTTTGCTTTTATGTTTGCTGGTTTGTTTTTTATATTCCACATATAAGTGAAATCATATAGTATTTGTTTTTCTGCACTGACTTATTTCACTTCACATAACACCCTCAGGGTGCATCCATGTTGTTGACAATGGTGAAATTTCATCTTTTTATGGCTGAGTAATACTCCATTGTGTATATATGTACCATATCTTCTATATCCATTCACATATTGATGGGCAATTAGGTTTCATCCATATCTTGGCAATTATAAGTAATGCTAGTGAATGTAGGGGTGCATGTATCTTTTTGAATTAGTGTTTTTGTATTCTTAGGATAAATACCCAGAAGTAGAAAAGGTGGGTCATATGGTAATTCTATTCTTAATTTTTTGAAGAAGCTCCCTGCCATTTTCTGCATGAATTTACATCCCCAGAAACAGTGCGTGAGGTTTCTCTTTTCTCCACATTCTTACCAACACTTGTTATTTCCTATTTATTTGATAATCGCCATTCCAATAGGAGTGAGGCAATTGTGGTTTTGATTTTCATTTCCCTAATAATTAGTGATGTTGAATGTATTTTCAAGAGTCCGTGGGCCACCGGTATCTCTTCTTTGGAAAAATGTCTCTTCAGGTCTTCTGCCCATTTGGATTGTTTGGTTTTTTATGTAGATTTGTATGAATTCTTTGTTTATTTTGGGTACTAACCCTTTACTAGATATGTCATTTGCAAATTTATTCTGCAATATATATTCAGTAAGCTGCTTTTTGTTTTATTAATATTTTCCTTTATTGTGCAAAAGCTTTTGAGCTTGATGAAGTCCTATTCATTTATTTTTGCTTTTGTTTCCCTTGCTTGAGGAGACACAACCAAAAGAATATTGGTAATACCAATATTCAAAGCATAGTGCCTATACTTTCTTTTAGAAATTGTATGGTTTCAGGCCTTACATTCAAGTTTTTAACCCATTTTGAGTTGATTTTTGTGTATGGTGTGAGATAGATGTCTAGCTTCATTTTCTTTCTTTTTTTTTAAATCTGGCTCTCCAGTTTTTCCAACAGCATTTAATGAATAGACTCTCCTTTCTCCACTGTGTGTTCTTTTCTCCTTTGTCAGAAATTAATTGCACATACATGTGTGAGTTTCTTGGTGGGCTCTCAATTCTGTTACATTGCTCTATGTTTCCAGTTTTTCTGCCAATACCATGCTCTTTTTATTACTATGGCCTTGAATACAGTTTGAAATCAGGGCATGTGAAGTAAATGACAGTGGTGTCTCTTTCAGTTGATGGGTGTTGCTCATTGCCATTTGATTGTGTGGAACATTTACTAAACTCCTTTACGTCAGTGAAAACATGCTGGGTCCAATACTTATTCCAGTTGCAGCATCGGTGCATTTCAGAATTATAAGACATTGGCAACTAGAGTGACAGAACTACCCCAGAAGGTCTGAAGGAGACTCTGAGGTTTCTAGGCCAGTCAGAGATGCCTGTATTTACACTTTAAGTCATTATTAATGACACTTTTAGGGGCAGCCGCTATGTGGCCAAGTCCCTGGCCAGTATTATGAAGATCCTTTGTAAGCTCCTGGGATAGTCATGCCTGCCCTTGGTAAGCATTATCACCTCATTCTAGAAGTATGAGTTTACTAAAAACATAGAAAATGCCAGGCTTCACTTTGAGTGCATTTATATATGTAGTGTGCTGGTGTACATTGTATAAAATTTTCAATTTTATATAAATCACTTTGATACTCAAAGCATTATACCGTTTTATTTGTAGATTTTTAACCAAAGAATTCATTTGTACAAGTCCTAAATGTTAAAGCAACTTTTTACTTTTTTGAAATATTATGGTTAAGGATGGACATATTTGAAGAATTTTAGAGCCATATGTGAAATGTTATGAGCATTTTTGTGGTAAGAATGTTTTAATTTTATTGTAAGATGTTGTATCTGTCATCTTAAATATGGCTTAAATCAGTGAAGTAATAAGTTTTTATAACTACTTTAGGAAAGTTGAATATGTTTACTTATTTAGAAGAGTAGAGCTTGTAAATCATCTTTCATACTATGCCTTCCCAGTGTGTCTGCTGTCGCTCTGAAGTGGCAGCCACACCATCAGTTAAAGAGATACTTGTGTCCGCAGCTACAGCGCCCTCAGCCTGTAAAACTTATGTCAGATGCAGATGAAAGCCAAGCCTTACACTGTCTGTGAGGCGTGTTTGACTGTCCTTAACTCTAAACCAGGAGTTCTGCAGCAGCTCCCTGGCCTCAGGACCTTTGGTTAGAATTTGTACAATTCCAGGTTAGACAAACTGGGACTCCTTGTTATTTACTATTGTTATTGTTTGTATATTCCTTTTTATTTTGATGTAACTCAAGCTTAGAGGAAATTTGCAAGCTGGGACTTGGAAATCCTACGTTTGTTTTACCTGGACAACCAGTTGCCTTATTTTCCTATTTCCCATTTTTTCTACCATTCCCTCTCTCCTGCCCCTCACATCCAGACATGTATGTATGTGTGCTTCTATGTACATATGCAGGTGTGCATGACTTTTTTCCTGAACCAACTGCCAGCAAGTCAGAAATATCACAGTCCTTTACCCCAAATACTTTAGTGCATATGTTCTGAGAACGGGGATGTCCTTTGACATGTACACAGTATAATGATCAAATTGGACAAATTTGACATCGATCATTACTCTTATCTAATCCACAGCCCGCTTTTAGAAGTGTTCTTTATAGCTGTTTTTGCAGATCTAAGATCACACATCACGTTCAGTTGTCACGTCTCCTGAGGCCTCTTGAAACTGTAGCAGGTCCACAGTCTTTGTCTTTCTGACGGTGCCATCGGGGCATGCACACCGGCTTGTTTTGAACACACACGTCTCTTCTTCTGGGTTTGTCTGCTGAGCGATCCGTGTCCAGTCTGTTGGCTGACTTGTGTCTGAGGGCTGTCGGTCTCATTACTGCTAATGAGGATAAACACTTTGGTCACTTTGTCTGGGTGGTGTCTGCCTGTTCCTCCACTATGAAGTTATCTTTTTTCCATTTAGAATCAGTAAGTCATTTGTGTGGTGATTCTTTGAGGGTATCTAAATACCCTGTCCTCATCCTCCTTCACCCACTAGACTGAGCATCTGTTTAAACTTCTAACTTCCTTATTCCTCCTCTATTGGTTGAAGCTTGTCATTCTTGTTTCTTTAAAGCAAGTCTGGTATAGCTTTAATTCCATTTTTAGCTACTTTGGTCTTTAATGTATTATGAGAGGCTTTCATCAGTGTTAACTAATTAATTATATTTATAGCTTATAGGCAAGGTTAAGTTTATAGGAAAACCCAGTTTACCTTTCCTTGTAGTCTCTCAGTGTCATCTTTAGAATTCCTGTAATCTTCTACAATTTATTTGCTTTCCTATGAGAAGTTCTGAGCTAATAGTAATGTTTATTTAACAATTTGTTTATTCTCAGAAATCAAAAGTTGTTCCCATGAAGAGCCATATGATTTGGAAAGGGAAACGGCTAGAAATAGTCCTATCCTATTTTCAGTAGGAAACAGTCTTTAGTAAGTGACACATTATGTCATGATTTATCACATGAATGTATTCAAAGAGCAGTATTATTTTTAAAAAATTAAGTTGAATTTATGTATGGACTTAGGTATAGAGCTCTATTGTTGAGTATCAAAATTCCTTAAGACCTTTCGTTTGGCTAGTTTGCTGATGGCTGTAATTCAGAACAGGCACAGTGATGGAAATATAAATAGAAAGTTTTTGATTTTGTAGATACTATTTTTCATTTCTTTTCTCATAGTATAGGTGATGCATGATCCATTCTAGTGGCAGAAGTATGTGAGTATTTTATATATGTAACTTTGAAGGAAACATGTGGCAAAACATCTATTTTTAAGCGGGACCATGTTGCCTTCTGAAGTTAAGAAAAAGCAAATATCCAACACCGAGAACTGCTGTGATTTGTAATGCTTTTACCTTCTTGATTGCATTGTTGACCATTAAAAAGATAAATATTTAGAAAATGGGAGAATATATATATATATTTAGTGAAGTATACTCGATTTACAATGTTGTATTTTTGATATACAGCATAATGATTCATTTATATGTGTGTGTGTGTGTATATATATAAATATATATATAGTCCTTACCATATTCTTTTCCATTATACATTGCTACAAGATATTGAATATAGCTCCCTGTGCTATACAGAAGAAATGTGTTGTTTATCTACTTTATATATAGTACTTAGTGAGTGCAAACCTCGAACTCCCAATTTATCCCTTCTTTTACCCCCTGGTAACCATAAATATGTCTGAATCTGTTTCTGTTTTGTAAATAAGTTCATTTGTATCTTTTTTTAAGATTCTACACATAAGCTATATCCTATGATATTTTTCTTTCTCTTTCTGGCTAACGTCACTTCAGCTGACAATCTCCAAGTCCATCCATATTGCAGCAAATGGCATTTTATTCTTTTTATGGCTGAGAAGTATTCCATTGTATAAATATACCACTAATTCTTTATCCATTCATCTGTCAAGGACATTTGGGTTGGTTCCATGTCTTGGCTGTTGTAAAGAGTGCTGCTATGAACATTGGGGTGCATGTATATAGTCAAATTAGAGTTCCCTCTGTATGTATGTCCAGGACTGGGATTGCTGGATCATGTGCTAAGTCTATTGTCACTTTTGAGGAATCTCTGTACTATTTTCCACAATGGTTGCACCAAACTACATTCCCAACATCAGGGTAGGAGAGTTCCCTTTTCTCCACAGCCTCTCCAGCATGTATCATTTGTGGACTTTTGAATGATGGCCATTCTGACTGGTGTGAGTAGATACCTCATTGTAGTTTTGATTTGCATTTCTCTGATCATTAGCAATACTGAGTATTTTTTCATGTGCCTGTTGGCCATTTGTGTGTCTTCATTGGAGAATTGCTTGTTTAGGTCTTCTGCCCGTGTTTGGACTGGGTTGTTTGTTTTTTCCTTGTTAGGTTATATGAGCTGTTTATGTATTCTGAAAATTAAGCCCTGTCAGTCTCATCTTTTTCAAGTATTTTCTCCAATTCCATAAGTTGTCTTTTTGTTTTGCTTATGTTTTCGTTTGCTGTGCAAAAGCTTATAGGTTTAATTAGGTCCCATTTGTTCATTTTTGCTTTTGTTTCTTTTGCCTGGGTAGACTGCCCTAGGAGAACATTGCTGAGATTTATGTTGAGAATGTTTTGCCAGTGTTTTCTTCTAGGAGATTTAGGGTGTCTTACGTCTTAATTTTAAGCTGTTTTGAGTTTATTTGTGTGTATGGAGTGAGGGAGTGTTTGACTTCATTGACTTGCATGCAGTTGCCCAGCTTTCCCAATACCACTTCTCAGGAGATGATCTTCACTGTATACTCTTGCCTCCTTTGTGGAAGATTCATTGACCATAGTCTATGGATTTATTTCTGGGCTCTCTATTCTGTTCCATTGATCCATATGTCTTTCTTTGTGCCAGTACCACACTGTTTTGATGACTGTAGCTCTGTAGTATTATATGAAGTCTGGGAGGGTTGTTTCTCCAGCTCCGTTCTTTTTCTTCCATACTGTTTTGCCAATTCTGTCTCTTCTGTGATCCCACATAAATTTTAGGACAATCTGTTCTAGTTCTGTGAAAACTGTCCTGGGTCATTTGTCAGGAATCACATTAAATCTGTACATTGCTTTGGGTAGTATGGCCATTTCAACAAAAATTCTTCTAATCTAAGAGCATGGGGTATCTTTCCATTCCTTTAAGTACTCTTTAATTTCCTAATCAATGTTTTATAATTCTCTGTGTATAAGTCTTTCACCACCTTGATCAAACTTGTTCCTGAAGTATTTTATTTTTGGATATGATTTCAAAGGGATTGTTTCTTTTCTTTTGTGTTATTTCATTGTAAGTGTAAAGAAATGTGACTGATTTGTGTATGTTACTCTTGTGTCCTGCTACCTTGCCAAATTCTTTTATTAGCTCTAGTAGTTTCTGTGTGGAGTCTTGAAGGTTATTTATATATAGTTTCATGTCATCTGCATTTAGTGGCAGTTTTACTTTTTCTCTTACAATTTGGATCCTTTTTCTTTTTCTTGTCTGATTGCTATGGCTAGGATTTCCAGTACTGTGTTGAATAGAAGTAGTAAGAATGGGCATCCTCTTCTTGTGCAGATTTTAGTGGGAAAGCTTTCAACTTTTCACCATCAAGTATTAGTTGCCTGTCAGTATGTCATAAATAATTTATATTATGTTGAGATATGTTCTCTTTATACATACTTTGGTAAGAGTTTTTATCATAAATGGGTGTTGAATTTTATCAAATGCTTTTTCCACATCGATTTAGATGATCATGTAAATTTTCCCTTGTCTTTTGTTGATGTGGTCTGTCATGGGGATTGATTTGCATAAGTTGAACCATCCTTGTGTCCCTTAGATGAATCCAACTTCATCATAGTGTATGTTTTTTTAGGTGTTGTTGGATTCTCTTTGCTGATAATTTGTTGAAGAGTTTTGCATCTATGTTGACTAATAATATTGGTTTATAGTTTTCTTTTTTGGTAGAGTCTTTGTCTGGCTTTGGTATCAGGGTGACGGTGGCTTCATAGAATGAGTTTGGCAGTGTTCCATCCTCTTCAGTCTTTTGGAAAAGCTTGAGAAGGATTGGTATCAGTTCTTTGTATGTTTGATAGAACTCCCCAGTGAAGCCATCTGGTCCTGGACTTTTGTTTCCTGGGAAGTTTTTTATTGTTGATTTGATTTCATCTCTAGTGATCTGTCTGTTCAGATTATCTAGTTTTTCTCAATTCAGTTTTTGCAGACTGTATGTTTCTAGAAATCTGTCCATTTTTGTAGGTTGTACAGATTGTTGCCATATAGTTGCTCATAGTATTTTCCTATTATTTTTGTATCTCTGTTGTGTTGTTGCATTTTCTCCATTTGCAGTTCTTTGCTTGTTTGTTTATTTTTGACCTCTGTATTTTCTTCTTGGTGAGCTTGGCTGAGGTTTATTGATTTTGTTTACTCTTCAAAAACCCAGCTCTTGGTTTGTTTGATTTTATTTTTGTCATTTTTTAAAAATCTCTGTTTTATTTATTTCCCCCCAATCTTTATTATTTCCTTCCTTCTGCTAACTTTTAGTTTTATTTTTTCTTCTTATTTCTAATACTTTTAGGCAGTGGGATAGGTTGTTTATTTGAGATTGTTCTTGTCTTTTGAGGAAGGCCTGGTTTGCTCTCAACTTTCCTCTTAGGACACTGGCTGCATCCCGTAGATTTTATGTGGTGGTGCTTTCATTGCATTTTTCTCAAGGTATCTTTTAGTTTCTTCTCTGAGTTCATCATTAACCTATTTTTTAACATGTTTATGGTGGTATGGTTCCTGTATAGTAAACTACACATGTTTCAAATGTACAATTTCATGAATTTTGATAGATGTCTACACCCATGAAACCACTAACACAATCAAGAATGCCAACATTTCCATCACTCCCCAAGAGATGCAATTTTCAAATTGTCAGTTTATCCCTTCCCACCCCTTTTACCCCCTGGTAACTATAAGTTTGTTTTCTGTGTGAGTCTGTTTCTGTTTTATAGATATGTTTATTTGTGTCCTATTTTTAGATTCTACATATAAGTGATATCATTTGGTACTTTTCTTTCTCCTTCTGGCTTACTTCACTTAGAATGATGATCTCCAGGTCCATCTATGCTGCTGCAGATGGTAGTATTTTATTATTTTTATGGCTGAGTAGAATTCCAGTAAATATATGTGTATATATATATGTATATATATACATATATATATACACACACACACCCCACATCTTATGTATCCAGTCATCTGTTGATGGAAATTTGGTCTGCTTCCATGTCTTGTCTACTGTACATAGTGCTGCTATGAAAATTCAGATGTATGTGTTTTTTGAATTGTATTTTTCTCATGGGAAACGATTTGTTTTTTGAAGAAATATTTTCTGATATAATCAACATTGTTTTTTGTGTCTGTTATGTGGTTCCTTCAAATGTGCTGGTGACAGACTTATAGATACCAATGATCTGGAAATTCACAGAAAAGCACTGACTGGAAACTTATAAACATTGACTGAACTTGGAGACTTGTAGATGTTAGAGCTGGGATATTTCCATTTCCTAAAAAAAATCAGACTCCTCATGATAATGGTTCAGTTCAGAGAATGGCATGCAGTGTGCCTGCTTTAATGACATATTAATGAGATGATATTTGCTCTGTCCCCCTAAACATGCCAATATGGTGGCATTCATGTATTGGAACCAGTTTTCCACTGGGAATGCCTGAGACATTTTTGTTCTTATTATCTTCTGGCTGGATTTTTCTCTGTATTTGGAAGCCTAACTCATGCTTACCTTTCTAACATACTACATAATCATTTTGGATCAGAAAGTTCTTTAAATGGAACAAAACCTAACATGATTGTAATTACTCAGTTACATCAACAGCCTTTAGAGTTGACTGTAACACAAGTTTTCCAGGAACTCTGTCTTTGATATGTGCCGTTTTTTTGTTTGGGGGTTTGGTGATTTTTGTCTTTTGTTTCCCCTCTATCTAGCTGGACGAGTGCTGGTGGGCACCATTTCTTATTCTCACATCTAAAGTAATAGCATCCTCACCCCACTGCAGTTTGACCTATAGACTTAACCCAGCCTGCACTCCTCCAGAGTGGCTCCCAGCTCTGCCAGGCCAGTGAGCATCCTTAGCCAACACCAGTGCCCCCAAAAGTGGCTCTGTATTCGCACAGCAGTGTACCTGCAGCAAGCACATCCCAGCCAGAACAGGAAGGCACCTGCAGCCTTCACAGGGGACACTCCTGGAACACCTGGCTCTGGCAACCATGGGGGACCATGCTCCTGGCCACATATAACACCTTCAACAGAAAATTGGAAATTGTATCTGATCTCCCTAATACATAGAAACAAACTGATATTAGGCAAAATGAGAAGAAAAAGGAATGCCCATGAAAGACCAAGATAGATTCTCAGAAAAAAAAAACTGAATGAAATCTTTAAGTAGACTTATCACAAAAATTTTGAGATGGCCCAAATAAACAAAATCAGAAATAAAACAAGGAAAGTGGCAAGTGATATCACAGAAATACAAAGGATTATAGGAGATTATTACAAATGATTATATGCCAAGAAACTGAACTAGCTAAAAAAATGGATACATTCCTAGAAATATCAATCTTCCAAGGCTGTGCAAGTATCACTGGAACAGAATAGATAGTCCAGAAATAAATCCACAAACTTTTGGTCAATTAACCTTTGACAAAGGAGGTAAGAACATACAATGGATTAAAGACAGTCTCTTCAGCAAATGATGTTGGGAAAACTAGACAGCTGCATGTAAATCAATGAAGGTAGAACAATTCCTCACTCCATACACAAAAATGAATTAAAAGTGGATTAAAAATTTAAACATAAGCAAAACACTCTAAACCTCTTATAAGAGAACATAGGCAAAACATTCTCTGACATAAATCTCAGCAATGTTCTCCTAGGGCAGTCTACCCAGGCAATAGAAATAAAAGCAACAATAAACAAATGGGACTGAATTAAACCTATAAACTTTTGCACAGCAAAGGGAACCATGAGCAAAACAAAAAGACAACCTACAAAATAGGAGAAAATATTTGCAAAAGATGAGACTGACAAAGGTTTAATTTTCAGAATATAATCAGCTAATATAACCTAATAAGGAAAAAACAAACAACCCAATTCAAAAATAGGCAGAAGACCTAAACCAGCAATTCTCCAATGAAGACATAAAATGTCCCACAGGCACATGAAAAAATGCTCAAAGCACTAATTGTCAGAGAAATGCAATGAAAACTACAATGAGGTATCAACTCACACCAGTCAGAATGGCCATCATTCAAAAGTCCACAAATGATACATGCTGGAGAGGGTGTGGAGAAAAGGGAACTCTCCTACCCTGTTGGTGGGAATGTAGTTTGGTGCAACCATTGTGGAAAATAGTATAGGGATTCCTCAAAAGGGTAAAAATCGAATTAGCACATGATCCAGCAATCCCAGTCCTGGACATACATACAGAGGGAACTCTAATTTGACTATATACGTGCACCCCAATGTTCATAGCAGCACTCTTTACAACAGCCAAGACATGGAAACAACACAAATGTCTTTGACAGATGAATGGATAAAGAACTTGTGGTATATTTATACAATGGAGTACTTCTCAGACATAAAAAGATTAAAATGCCATTTGCCATACCATGGATGTCCCTGGATAATATCACTGTGAGTGAATTAAGCCAGAAAGAGAAAGAAAAAAAGTATCATATTTTACCAATTATATGTGGAATCTTTAAAATATATAGGAGACAGATAAACTTATTTACAAAACAGAAAGAGATTCACAGCCATGGAAAACAAACTTACCAGGGAGGAAGGCAGGTGGGAAGGCACAAATTGGTAGTTCAAGATTTCTTTGTCATAATATATGTAAAATAGGTAAACAACAATTTTATTCTGTATAATGCAGGGAACTATATTCAACATCTTGTAGTAACTTATGGCAAAAAAGAATATGAAAACAAATATACGTATGTTCCTATATGACTGAAGCATTATGCTGTACAGCTCAAATTGATAAAATACTGTAATCTGATTCTAAAAAAAAAAAGTATATAAATAAATAAATCTTCCAAGGCTGAATCAGGAAGAAATAGAAAATCTGAACAGGCCAGTTACTTGTAATGATACTGAATCAGTCATCAAAAACCTCCCATGAAACCGAGGTCTAGAAGCAGATGGCTTCACAGGGGAATCGACCATATATTTAAAGAAAAGTTAATACCTATCCTTCTCAAGCTCTTCCCAAAAAATTGAAGGGGAAGAAATGCTTTCAAGGTCCTCCTTCAAGGCCAGAATTACTGGCCAAAGCCAAAGATACCACAAAAAAAGAAAACTATAGGCCAATATCTTTGATAAATATAGATGTAAAATTTCTCAACAAACTATTAGCCAACTGAATTCAACAGTAAAAATCTTATGCCTGTGGCTGTCTAGCATTAAAAAATTAAAAGGATCATACACCATGGTCAAGTGGATTTTATCACAGAGATGCAAGGATGTTGCACTATTTCAAATCAGTCAATGTAATACATCACATTAACAAATAGAATAAAAAACATATGTTATCTCAGTATATATGGAAAAATCTTTTTACAGAATTCAACATCTGTTTATGATAATAACTTCCCAGAAAGTGGGCATAGAGAGAACATACCTCACCATAATGAAAGCCATTTATGGGTAAGCCACAGCTAACATCATACTCAATGGTAAAAAGCTGAAAGCATGTCCTATGAGATCAGGAGCAAGACAAGGATGCCCACTCTCGCCACTTTTATTCCTCGTAGTATCAGAAGTCCTAGTCATAGCAATCAGAGAAGAAAAAGAAATAAAAGTCATCCAAATTGGAAAGGAAGAAGTAAAACTGTCACTATCGTACAAAGAGTAGAACACAAAGCTACAGCATCAGAACAGTATGGTATTGGAAGAAAAACAGGCACACTAATCAATGGAACAGAATGGAGACCCCAGGAATAAACCCATAGTTTTATGGTCAATCAATTTATGACAAAGGGGTTAATGCTGCACAATAGGGAAATAATAGTCTCTTCAATAAATACCTTTGGGAAACCTGGACAACCACACACAAAGATTGAAACTGGTCTTACAAGATTCACAACAATAAACTCAAAATGATTAAAGACATAAATGTAAGAACTGAAATCACAAAGCAACTACAATAAACCATAGGTAGGACATTCTTTGGTATTAGTTCTAGGGATTTTCTTTTGGATCTGTCTCCTCAGGCAAGGGTAAGAAAAGCAAAAATAAACAAATGGGACAATATGAAAGGAATAGGCTTTGCATAGCAATGGGAACCATCAACAAAATGAAAAGACAGCCTACTGAATGGGAGAAGATATTTGCAAATAATATACTTGATGAAGAGTCAATATCCAAATTGTATAAAGAAATCACAAAACTTAATACCAGAAAAACAAAGAATTCGATTTAAAATTGTGCAGAGGACCTGAATAGACATTTCTCCAAAGGACAAAAAGATGGCCCACAAACACATGAAAAGATGCTCAGTATCACTACTCATCAGGAAAATACAAATCAGAACCACAATGAGATGTCACCTCACACCTGACAGAATGATTATTATCAAAAAGGCAAGAAGTAACAGGTACTGGGGAGGATGTGGAGAGAAGGGATCCCTTGTGCACTGTTGGTGGGAATGTAAATGTGTGCAACTGTGATGGAAAATAGCATGGAGATTCTTCAGAAAATTAAAAATAAAACTAACATATGACCCAGCAATTTCACTTCTGGGTATTTCACCCCTTAAAAATAAAACCACTAATTCAGAATGATAGAGGCACCACTCTGTTCATTGAAGCATTATTTATAATACTAAGAAATGAAAGCCAACTAAGAGTCCACCACAGGTGGATGGATGAAGATTAGTTTTACATATATATATTTCATATACAGACACCCACAGTGGAATATTACTCAGCCATAAAAAGGAACGCTTTCCACTTGCCACAGCATGGACTGACTTAGAGGGTATTATTCTAAGGAGAATAAGTCACACAGAGAAAGACAAATACCGCATGATGTCACTTATACATGAATTCTAAAATGCAAAACCAATGATTAAACAAAACCAAACTGAAATACACTCATAGATACAGGGAATAAACTCATGGTTGCCAGGCGTAGGCGTGCAGATACAGCTGAAAAAGTTGAAGTGGTTAAGAGGTACAATCTTATATTTAATATAAAATAAATTATAGGGCTCTAATATACAGCATAAGGAACATAGTCAATAATACTGTAATAACTTTGTATGACCGCAGATAGTTACTAGATTTATTGTGGTAATAATTTCAGAATGTATATAAATGTCCAATCACTATGTTGTACACCTGAAACTAACACAATGTTGTATGTCAAATATATTTTTAATTTCTTAAAAAAGGTATTTTCACAATCCCCTAGAAGGTGAAGTCTTGTTCATAGGCTTCCTTTGTCAGTATTTGGATGTTTCCAAAGTATGTCTGGACTTATGTCAATTATTGGGATTACAGGATTTTCTAATTCTGACATATGTTTTAGTTGTTTTAAATGCACCATTCACAGTGTGACACTCTGCACAAGGTCTCTCTCTAATTTCAGCCTGTGAGGTTGAATTAGGGAAAGTGTACCAGGTATCCTCAAAAGGGCACATCCGGCCTTTCAAAGAAAACACAGGACAACTTATTATTGAAGATAAATTCTGAAGTGAAATGTTTTGTTTCCCCCCTCTTTTCAGCAGAAAGTTAGGAGGCATTTTTAAAAATAGGCATTGGTTTAAAGGGATTATTCTGACATCACAGAAAAATAAATTATGTTTAATCATGAATCACAGAGTTTCAAGAGCCTAGCATTTAACTGAACATGCTATTTTGTGGATTTTGCTCATAATTACTGGCTTTTTTTTTCTGACAGTAAATACAAGAATTATTGGTTAAAATAGCATAAATTTATAAAGGAATCAAAACATTATGCTTTTGATAGAAAGTTAGATATTCTTGTAACTTTTATCTACACTTATGATTTGAGTTCAACCTGGTATTTATTAGCTTTCTCAAAACATTGTGCTCCAAAACAAAGTATATTGATATTTTTCAGTTCTTTAAAACATTCTATCCTATTTTTATAGGCAACACAAATATCTCTGGATATTTAACACATTTTTCCAGTAACTTTAAAAGCTTTCTAAATATTATTTTATTGATTCTTCCTATATTCCTATGAAATAAGCAAGGATGGAAAATTTCAGATAATATTAAAGCAACAAAAGATATTTTTAAAAGAAAACATCTATGAAAAGTCTTTCTCTCTGAAATCATTGGAACTTATCATTATATGAGAGCATTAACTATTCCAAACATTTCTGCTCTGAAATGTTACACATCTTCTGAAGTTCACATTTTAGTATCATCCCAGGCTCTGGGAACGTTCTTGCTGTTTCAGGACTTCTCGTAGAGGCTGACATGGCATGAGACTGAGGCCAAATGGTATTCTGAAAACTGGCTCCATCCTTTTTATTAGGCCATGGTTTTTATAGGTTGTTTAAGTGTCATTAATGATGATACACACAATAAGTGAGTTATACCCAAATTTGATTAAATGTCAAGCACAGCCCTTTTTTAGGTGGGAAAATATTATTTAATCTTTTAAGATAATCATGAAGATAGAAACAGAAACTTGGTCAGTCATAAATCAGAGTGATTTTCATTTCCACATTCTGAGGTCCTCATGACTGAGAGTGGAAAATCTACTCATTGAGTCCTAAATAGTCCTTGACCGAAGTCAGAGTCCTATAGTTATGGATTAGAGTTTCCTGTAAGCTCAGTCCACTGTTAATACTGAATACAAATGAGTCTTGCTTTTTCCATCCAGTGGGGTTTTAGGACCAAGAACATGTAATTTTAGCAAACTATATAGGGAAAGGATGAAATATTCTTTTTTACACAAGGGTAGAAATGACTCCTTAATTCTATAACTCATTAAAGAAAGAAGTCAAAGAATTTGCTAGATTTTTGCATCTAAAACATTAATGAGTATGTCATTCATATGGTTCACATAATATGTGGTATATTATATAATATTTTGAATCTGCATTTTTTAGACCAGGCATTGAAATTATCTTTTGATTCTATCTCAGTCTTTTTTTTTTGAATGAATAGCAAAACTATGTTTTTCAGCCTAGCTGGAATTGAGGACTTGTGCTTACATACCACACATGGTCAGCCATATCTGATACCTTTGGAAATCATTCATAATGACTCCCAGGGTGTGCATAGGCCTTCAGGATTTGTCTAGCAATTCACTTGCACAGAAGACCATATCTGGCCATTGTAAATGGATAAGTATTTATTCATATTTTAATGGTATTCCATGAAGATATTTTAACCAATTTACTATGAAACTGAGGTGTCAGTAATTCTTATAACTCTCCATGACAAATGAAACCATAACTATTATAAGGGAAATAACCTATATATTCTTATAGGTATTAAATACTTCACCATTTTGCCATTAGGTTAGCCCCAATTATGAGTCTTTCTTCATGTCTCTTCTTCTGTCACTTTCATTTGCTTTTTTATTTCTTCCCTAATCCACTTTAAGTGTTCTGTGATTATATGTTCATTGAAAAAAATTTGAATGCCTACTATCTGCCCAGACATTCTTTGTGGTACTCAGTTAGAGAAGTGAAGAGGAAAATGTATGTGTCTCAGTGGACCATATGTTGTATGTTATCTGAATGACATAATGACAGCAGCAATCCTTTAGAAACACTTATGTAGATCAAATGTGTCCAAAATCTGGAAGAAAAAGAAACCAGTCCAGCTTTAAATATCATTGTTCATGAGCCTGTGTTCTGCGACATATAATGAAAACAATGGATTTCAAAATACATTTCTTTAGGAATGTAGCCAATTTTTTGGTCCTACATTTCACCTAGCCATCAGGACAAAATTCTAAAATTAAATTTATATAGTAAAATAACATTCCACTTTAGTACAAATAATATATGCCAAATGTTTGGCTCCAACTGGGCTTTCTTCACTATTGAAGTAGTTTTCTTACAGTAACCTATGTGCTCAAATTACCTTACAGAGATATATTTATGCTTTTATAAATCCTGTCAAAGTCATTTTTTTTGGAGAGGAGGTAATTAAGTTTCTTGATTGATTAATTTAATGGGGGTACTGTGGATTGAACCCAGGACCTCCTACCACTGAGCTATACCCTCCCCCTGTAAAAGTTTTTTAATGCACCTCATTTTCAAAAACTAAACAATGTCTCCTACAATTTAAGACTGTACCAGATATTTTCATTTCATTAGCTTCTGAAATATAATAGAAACTTCTCTTATTCTTGTAACTAAGCTATTATGTGGTTTTTGGACCACTCTCTAAGAGTCTCAGATTTCATCTAACCCTATGGATCCACTGATCCACCCACTTCTGCACTCCCTGTCTTCCCAGTTTTAGTCAAGCCAAGATTTTGTGGCCTCCACTTAAACACCTCTTAGGAATGTCCCTCATCTCTGCTCTAAAATAGGCAGTTGAGTCCTACTGCCATAAGGCATTCATTGTTTGTACTGGTGCTAGCTGAGGACCATCCTTGGCAAAATTGAGAATATAATGTTAATGATTAATGTTCTTGGCAATCTGTGAATTTAAGGCAATCCCTATCAAATTACCAAGGATGTATTTCATAGAACTGAACAAAGCATATTAAAATGTATATGGAATCACAAAAGACCCACAATTGCCAAAGTATTGCTGAAGTAAAAGAATGAGGCTGGAGGAATAACCCTCCCATTTTTCAGACAATACTATAGAGGTACAGTCATCAAAACAGAATGATATTGGTACAAAAACAGCCATATGGATTAATGGAACAGAATAGAGAGCCCAGAAATGAAGCCACAAACTTTTGGTCAATTAATCTTTGACAGAGGAGGCAAGAACATACAATGGAATTAAGACAATCTCTTCAGCAGATGGTGTTGGGAATACTGGACAGCTGCATGTAGAGCAATGAAGTTAGAATACTCTCACACAATACACAAAAATAAACTCAAGATGGCTTAAAGACTTAAACATAAGATAAGACACAATAAAACTCTTAGAAGAAAACATAGGCAAAACATTATCTCTCATATATCTCAGCCATGTTCTCCTATGGCAGTCTACACAAGCAAAAGAAAGAAAAGCAAAAATAAACAAATGGGACCTAATTAAACTTACAAGCTTTTGCACAGCAAAGGAAAGAAAACAAAATGACAACCAACAGAATCGGAGAAAATATTTGCAAAAAATGAAACTGACAAAGGCTTGATCTTCAGAATACATAAACAGCCCATACAACTTAATAAGAGAAAAACAAACAACCCAATTCAAACATGGGCAGAAGACCTAAACAAGCAATTCTCCTGTGAAGACATATGAATGACCAATAGGCACACGAAAAAATGCTCAATATCACTAATTATCAGAGAAATGCAAGTCAAAACTACAATGAGGTACCTACCACCTCAAGCCAATCAGAATGGCCATCATTGAAAAGTTAACAAGTAATAAATGCTTGAGCATGTGTAGCGAAAAGGGAACCCTCGTACACTATTGGTGGGAATGCAGTTTGTTTCAGCCATTGTGGAAAACAGTATGTAGATTCCTCAAAAGAGTAAAAATCAACCTATGAAAATATACAACAATCCCACTCCTGTGCATATGTCTAGAAGGAACCCTAATTCAAAAAGACATCTGCACCCAATATTCGTAGCAACACTAATTTACAATAGCCAAGACATGGAAGCAGCATAAATGTCCATCAACAGATGACTGGATAAAGAAGTGGTGGTATATTTATACAATAGAATATTATTCAGTCATAAAAAACAACATAATGTCACTTGCAACAATATAGATGTCCCTGAGAGTGTCATTCTAAGTGAAGTAAGCCAGAAAGAGAAAGAAAAATACCATATGACATCACTCATATGGGGAATCTGAAAAAACAAACAAACAAGCAAAGAAACAAACAAATAAACTTAAATCTAAAACAGAAACAGACTCACAGACATAGACTACAAACTTGTGGTTGTCACAGGGGAGGTGAATGGGAAGGGACAGACTGGAAGTTATAGATCTGTCAATACTGACAGGTATATATATAATAGAAAATCAAGATTATACTGTATAGAACAGGGAAATATATATAAGATCTTGTAGTAGCTCATGGTGATAAAGAATATGAAAATGAATGCATATATATAAATGCATTACTGACAAATTGTGCCCTACACCAGAAATTGACACAAGATTGCAAACTGATTACAGCTCTATAAAAAATAAAATAAAATAAAATCACATCCAATAAAATAAAATACTTAGGAATAAATCTGACCAGGGACATGAAAGACTTACACATAGAAAACTACAAAATATTGATTAAGGACATTAAAGAAGACTTAAAAAAATGGAAAGATATCCCATGCTCTTGGATTTGAATAAATATTGCTAATGATCATATTGCCCAAATCAATCTACAAATTGAATGCCATCCCTATTAAATTACCCAGCACATTTTTGACAGAACTGGAGCAAATAATCTGCCAATTTATATGAAATCACAAAAGACCTAGAATTGTTAAAGAAATACTGAAGAAAAAGAATGAAGCTGGATGAATAAGCATGCCAGACTTCAGGCAATACTACAGAGGTACAGTCATCAAAACAGTGTAGTATTAACACACAAACAGATGTACGGATCAATGGAACTGAATAGACAGCCCAGAAATAAAACCACAAACCTACAATCAATTAATCTTTGACAAAGGAGATAAGAATATCCAATGGAGAAATGACCGTCTCTTCACCAAGTGGTGTTGTGAAAACTAGACAGTGACATGTAAATTAAGTTAGAACACCCCTCACACCATACACAAAAATAAAATCAAATTGGCTTAAAGACTTAAACGGAAGGCAAGGCATGATCAACTTCATAGAAGAAAACATAGGTAAAGCAGTTTCTAACATAAATCTTAGCAATGTTTTACCAGGACAATCCACCAGGCAATAGAAATAAAA
Source organism: Vicugna pacos (assembly GCF_048564905.1). Classification (NCBI taxonomy): domain Eukaryota; kingdom Metazoa; phylum Chordata; class Mammalia; order Artiodactyla; family Camelidae; genus Vicugna; species Vicugna pacos. The sequence continues at coordinate 19,779,890 of NC_132997.1, read as the reverse complement.
GCCAAAAAAACTACAAATGGGACCTGATTAATCTCATACGCTTTTGCATAGCAAAGGAAACCATAAGCATAACAAAAAGACAACCTATGGAATGGGAGAAAATATTTGCAAATGATGGGAATGACAAGGGCCTAACTTCCAGAATATAAGAACAGCACAGACAGCTGAATAACAGAAGAACAAACAATCCAGTCTAAAGTGAACCAAAGACTAAAGAAGCAATTTTTCAGTGAAGTAAGCCAAATGGCCAATAGGCAGATGAAAAATGTTCAATATCCCTAATTGTCAGAATGAAAATTAAAATGAAACCTATAGTGATATATAACCTCACACCTGTCACAATGGTCATCATTAAAAATCCACAAATGATAAATGCCAAAGAGGTATGGAGAAATAGGGAATGCTCCTACACTGTTGGTGGGAATGCAATTTGGTGTAACCATTATAGAAAACTATGGATATTCCTCCAAAAACTAAAAATAGGCTCAAACATATGATCCAGCAATCCCACTGCTGGACATATTTCTGAAGGGGATTCTATTTTGAAAAGTTACATGCACCCCAATGTTCACAGCAGCAGAATTTGAAATAGTCAAGGCATTGAAATGACCTAAATGTCCATTGACAGGTGACTGGATAAAGAAATTGTGGTGTATTTATACAATGGAATAATACTTAGGCATAAAATGGATAAAATAATGTCATTTGTAGCACTATGGATGGGCCTGGAGATTGTCATTCTAAATGAAGTAATCCAGAAAGAGAAAAAAAAAATGCCACTCATATGTGAAATCTAAATTAAAAAATAAAATGACACAAATGAACTTATTTACAAAACAGCAACAGATTGAGAGACAGAATATCAACTTATGGTTACCCGGGGACAAAGGGGATGTGAAGGGACAAACTGGAATCCAGATTTGGAGTCATTAACTACTATATATAAAATAAATAAGTTTCTTCCTTGTAGAACAGTTACTATATTCTATATCTTGTAGAAACCTATAATGAAAAAAAGTATGATATCAACAAAAACCACAAAAAATTCCATACCTAATAGGGAAAATTCAACTATTAAATGCCGAGTTGATATTTATATATGAATATAATAACCATATAGCAGTATTTAGAACAAGAATACTACTATCACAATAGTTGCAGGTAAAGAATAGGACAACATTCAACGTCTAATCATAGTGTAACCCTATACACTGGGAACAGACAGGAACTTCCATAGTTTGATTAACAAAAAGAAAAAGTAAAAGCCTGCAGCTAATAACAGCACAGTTAATGTTAAAAACTTCTAACCCCCTAAGATCCAGGACTGGATAAGAATGCGTTTCTTTCCAGGCTCATGCAGCAGTCCTTTGGGTTAGGGCCAGGGAAAGAGAAGGAGACTGATTAAAGGGATGCCTGGAGCGACTTTGGCTGGGAAAGGGCAGGGAGGCGGCCAATCACAGGCACTGCTGAGTCTCAGGCGGCACACAGTGCGCACAGGTGACGTCCGATAAGACGCAGCCAATCAGAATCCTGCCTGGCTGGGTGGTGGTGACCTGGGGTCGTAACTGAAAGTGGAGGCTGATGTAGGTCACCTGGAGCTACCATGGTGGCTGGGACTCTCCCGCAGAAGGAAGCGCTGTCACCTGCCCGGTGGCCCTGTCTCCTGGCGTGCAGTGCTGCTGGGATCCTCTCACCTGGCCCTGCTTCGGGTGAGTTACCTCCCAGAAGGTCTCTCAGCCTCCTGGCCTTTCTTGTTGTTCGCATTGTCTTCTCACTATACTGTTGGGTCTTTGTGATCTTCTGACATTGATCGGAAGATGTATTTTTACATTTTCTGTTACCGGGATTTGGGGGGCCCTTGGGCCCTGGGCTTGGCAGCGTTGGGCGCCGGCTGACCTGGGCCGGCGTGCTTCCCAGTGGCAGCTGCGCAGGGAGGCTGAGGCCGGGTCCCCGCTGACCCAGAGCACAGCGCACAGCAACACGGGCTGGACCCAGCCTGGCTAGGGAGACCACGCGGCCCCTTGGGTTCCAGGGCCCAGCCCACCTGAGGCATCCAAGGTCAGTGTGCTTTTTGCACGTTTCCTTCAAGAGGTTTCGTACTTTCAGTTGTGATGTTTAAGTCTCTAATCCATTTTGTGTTGATTATTGTGTGTGGTGTAAGTAAGGTTCAACTTTCTTGCACGTGTATATCCCCTTCAGCCAATGAAATGTATTGAAAAGAATATTGGTTCCCCGTTGTGCGTTCATGATACCCTTGTCAGAGTTAGGTGACTATTCTTGGGCATATTTCTGAGCTTTCTGGTCTGTTCTGTGAGTCCCCTTGCCCGTTTTGGTGCTAGTCAAATCGTGTTTTGAGGAAGATGGGTTTGAATACAATCTGAAATCAGGAGATGCGATTCCCCCATCTTTGTTGTTCTTGCTCAGAATTGCTTTAAGGATTTAGGGTCTTTGGTGGTTCTATATACATATATACATATTTTCTATATAGGATTATTCCATTTGCATACAGACAATTCCCTCCTTTATGATTTGGTTCATTTTATTATTTTTTATTTCTAAAATTCTATAAATTTGACTTCCTAGATTTAATAGAAGTGGTGAGAGTGGACATTGTGCCATCTACTAGAACTTAGAGGGAAAGTATGCAGTTTTTTCTCTTTGTTGGAAATGTAAAATTGGGCTTTCATAAAGCTCCTTGATTTTGTTCAGGTAAATTATCCTGTAACTATTTTGTTTAGAATAATTATCATGAGTTTTTAAAATTGATGTATATTTAATTTAGAATGATGTGTTAGTTTCTGACATACAGCAAAAGGATTCAATTATATATATACACACTCTCATATCTATGAATATATATATTCTTTTTCAAATCTTTTCCATTATAGGTTATTACAAGATATTTAACATAGTTCCATATGCTATAGAGCAGGCCTTTTTGTTTATATATTTTATTTACAGTAATGTGTATATATTAATCCCAAAATTCTAGTTTATTCCTCCCCCCACCATTTTTCCCTTTGGTAACCATTATTTTTTTCTGTGTCTGTGAGTTTAGTTCTGGTTTGTAAACAAGTTCACTTTTATCATTTTGTTTTAGATAGCACTAATCATATCATGAAATAACATTTGTCTTTCTCTGTCAGACTTATTTCATTTAATATAATAATCTCTACGTCCACTTGTGTTGCTGCAAATAGCATAATCTCATTCTTTTTATGCTTGAGTAATATTCCATTGTGTGTGTGTGTGTATATATATATATATATACACAATCTTCTTTATCCACTCATCTGTTGATGGACATTTAGGTTGCCTCCATATCTTGGCTATTGTAAATAGCAATGCTGTGAACACTGGGGTACATATGTTTCTTTGGGTTATAGTTTTACCCAGATACATCCCTAGGAGTGGGATTGCTCAGTCATATATTAACTCTGTTTGCAGTTTTTTCAGGAACCTCTGTCCTCGTCTCCAAAATGACTGCACCAATTCACATTACCACCAACAGGATAGGAGGGTCCCCTTTCCTCCACACCCTCTCCAGCATTTATTCTTTGTAGAGTTTTTTAGGATGGCCATTCTGACTGATGTGAGGTGACACCTCATTGTAGTTTTGATATGTATTTCCCTAATAATTAGCGATATTTTGAATCTTTTCATGTGCCTGTTAGCCATCTGTCTGTCTTCTTAGTGAAATGTCTATTTAGGTCTTCTACTCATTTTTTGATTGGGTTGGTTGTTTCCTTTTATATTAAGTTGTATGAGCTGCTCATATATTTTGGATTTAATCCCTTGTCAGCCTCATCATTTGCAAATGTTTTCTTCCACTCTGTCAGTTGTCTTTTCATTTTGTTTATGGTTTCCTTTGCTATGCAAAGCTTTTAGGTTTAATTAGGTCCCATTTGCTTATGTTTGCATTTATTTCCATTACTCTAGGCACTGCTGGGAAAAAAAAAAAGTTATTGCTGTGATTTACCTGCCTATGTTTTCCTCTAGGAATCTTAGAGTATCTTGTCTTATGCTTAGGTCTTTAATCCATTTTGAGTTTATGTTTGTATATGGTACTAAGAGATGCTCTAGTTTCATTTTTCACAAGGAGCTGTCCAGTTTTCCCAGCAGAGCATTTATTAAAGAGACTGTCTTTTCTCCATGATATATTCTTACATCCTTTGTCCAGGTTAATTGATCAAATGTGTGCACTTATTGCTGGGCTTTCTCTTCCATTCCATTGGTCTTTGTGTCTGACTGTGTGCCATTATCATCCTGTTTGATTGGTGACCATTGTTGTTTGAATGTTTTGAGACTTCATCCATGAACGTTCTGGACCTGGGCTTTTCTTGTTGGGAAGTTTTTTATTCTGATTTCAATCTTCTTCTTTCTTATTGGACTGTTTAGCCTCTCTATTTTTCTTTATTCAGAAAAAAAGGTAGAATGGTAGGATGTATGAGACTAAGAACTTATCCATTTCTTGTAGGTTCTCTAATTTGTTTTTGAATAACTGTTCACTGTTTGAGGCATCTGTTGTAATTTCTCTTTTTTTAATTTCTGATTTTAATTATTTGAGACTTTTCACTTTTTCACAGTCTAGCTAAAGTTTTTTCTGTGTTGTTTATTTTCAAAAAAAAAAAAACCAGAACCTCACTTTTGTTGATTTTTTTTGACATTTTGATTTCTCTATTTTCTTTGTTTCTGCTCTAATCTTTACATTTTACTTCCTTCTAACTTCAGGTATATTTTGTTTTCATTTTCTAGTGCCTAAGTGTAAAGCTTGGTCATTTATTTGAGACATTTCTCCTTTTTATAATAGAAGAAATTATCCATATAGACATCCTGCTTTTGCTGTATCCCATACCTTTTGGTAAGTAGCGTTTTCATCTTCTTTAGTCTGTGGGCATTTTTAAGCTTCCCTTTTGATTTTGTCTTTGACCCTTTGTTGTTCAATGGTGTGTTATTTAGTTTCCATGTTTTGATAATTTTTTATCAGTTTCCTTGCTGCTATTAATTTCTGCTTTGTCTCTGTTGTGGCCAAAATAGATATTTGGAATGGTTTTAAACTTTTTAAAATGGTTACGTCTTGTTTTGTGACCTGGCATATATTTTATCATGGGGAACATTCTGTGTGTGCTTGATAATAAACACGTGTATTTTTCTGCTGTTGGGCAGAGACTTCCGTATATGTTAGTCAGTCTTGTTTTCACTATAGTGTAGTTCAAGTCCACTGTTTCTTTATGAACTTGCTATCTGGTTAAACTATCAAAGACTCAAAGTCAGGCATTGAAGTCTCCTATTACTGTTATAGTGCAGACTGTTTTTCCTTTCTGATTTGTCAGCATTTGTTTTAAATATGTGCTTGCTCTGATATTTGGTGTATGTATATATGTACAGCTGTTTATTTTCCTGTTGAATTATCCATTTATCTTTATGTTATGACATTCTTTTCTTTTAGAGGCAGTTTTTCATGTAAAGCTGATATTTTCTGTTATAAATATATCCACTTCTGTTTTCTCTCAGTTACATATGCATAGGATATAAATTTCCATCGCCTCACTTTTGATCTATTTGTCCCTGAATCTAAAGTGAGTTTCTTAAAGACAGGGTTCAGTTGGCTCTTTTTTTTCTTATCCATTTAGCTATGCTTTATCTTTCTATTGGGGAGTTGAATTCACTTCCATTTAAAGTAAGTATTTATAGGAAAAGTTTTGAGCTTGCTGTTTTGCTAACTGTTCCCTGTCCTGCATTCTTTATACCTCTTCTCTTTTGCTGTCTTATTTTGTGTTTAATGACTGTTTTTACATGGATAAGTTTTGATTCCTCTATGTTTTTCAGTTGTAAAAATGATGTAGGCAGTTATATTGGAATTACCAAGGTTCTTATATAAAATGTCTTATAACAATGGCTTCTTTTAAGCTGGTAACATCTGAACATCACTTGCATAAAGTAATGATAAAATTTACCTTTTCACCCCCCTCGTATTATATGATATTGCATATATATTTATACATCTATATTATATATAGTATATTTATATCTATTTTCATGATGTTTCCATTATTCTACATATGAGTGATCTTATATACCAGTTGTCTTTTATTTCCAAATTAACTCATTTACATAATGTGCTTAAACTCCATTCATCTTTTAGCAAATTGAAGAATATCCTTCTTTCTCTTGGATGCATACTGTCCAGTTGTGCACATTCCACATACTTTTATCCATTCATCTGCTGATGGGCATTTGGGTTTCCCTAATTTGTGCTGTTGCACATAATGCTGTAACGTGGGCATGCATACACTTCACCAAAATGCATATCGAAGTTCTCATACTCTTTGGGTGTATATATGCAGAAAAGGAAATGTTAGATTGTATAATAGATCTATTCTTAATTTTTTTGCTACAGTCATATTGTTTTCCAAAGTGTTTAGGCCATTTTACATTCTGAACAACAATTTGTAAGGTTTCTCTTTTCACCACATTCTTGCCCCACCTGTTGTGTCTTCTTGATGATAGATATTCTAACAGATGTGAGGTTATATCCCATTTTGGCTTTGGTTTGCATTTTTCTGATCGATAGAGTTATTGAGCATCTTTTCATGTGAATTTGGAGCTCTTTGCAACAATATCTGTTTATTTATTCCATCTACTTTTTAATTGAATTTGTGGGTTTGTTCCTTGTTCTTGTTTTTCTGGTCTATGAGTTTTTATATATTTTGGATATTAACCTCTGCTTGAATACACATTTCCAAAATTTTCTGAAATTCTGTAGATTATCTTTTTTGAATTTTTACTTGTTCTTTTGTGGTGCAAAACCTTTTGAGTTTGATGTGGTCCCGTGTGTTGATTTTTGCTTTTGCTGTTTGTGTTTTTGTCGTTATGTCAAGACAAATCCTTGCAAAAAGCAATATCATTGCGGTTCTTTAGGATGTGTTCAAGGAGTTTTATGATACCAGTGTTTAATCCATTCTGAGTTAATTGTTTGTGAATGGTGTGGGACAGGCGTTCAATATTTTTATTGCATGCATTTGTGTAGTTTCCCCTGCACCTTTGTTGAAGTGACTATCTTGTCTCATTGGGTGTTCTGGGTTTTCTTGTCTAATATTAGTTGACCATATGTAGCCGGATTTAACTCTGGCATCTCCTATTCCATTTGTCCATGTGACTGTTTTTTTGACAGTACCATATTGTGTTTAGTAGTTTGGGTTTGTAGTATAGTTTGAAGTCAGGAAGCATGATACCTCCATGCTTCCTTTTCTTCTAAGCATTGCTTTGGCTGTTCAGGGACTTTCGCATTTACACACAAACTTTAAAACTCTTTCCACTATTTCTGTAATGATTGCCTTTTCTATGTTGCTTTGGATTGCAGTGAATTTGTAGATAGCTTTGGGTAGTAAGGCCATTTTAATAGTACTAATTCTCCAGATCTACATACATAAAGTGTGTTGTTGTTTTACTTTTTACTTTTTTTTGGTATTTCTTTCAGAAAGTTTGCAGTTTTTGTTGTATAGATCTTTCACTTCTTTGATTAAATTTATCCCTATGATATTTAATCTCTTAAAGTAATCTCTCTGCTCATTACTGGTTTTGTTTGATTGTTTTGCTTTCTTTTCATTTGCTATACTGAATGAGATCATTTCCTTTTTTTCTTTTTCAGCTGCTGCATCATTAATATGAAACAATACATTTGGTCTCTGTATGTTGATGTTTGTATCAAGCCGCTTTTTTGAAATCGTTAGGTAATTCCAATAGTGCTTTATTTGGCTCATTGCGATGTAACATCATATCAGCAAATAGTGATGATTTTATTTCTTTGTTTCTGACTTGGATGCCTTTTATTTCTTTGTCTTGCTTTATTACTCTGGCTAGGACTTTCAGTACTATATCTACTGATCAGAAGTGATGAGAATAGGCATCCATTTTTTTTTCATGTTATTTGAGGACCCACTTTCAATTTTTCTTCACTGAGTATATTGCCAGCTCTGTGTTTGATATATATTCCCTTTATGATGTTGAGGTATCCTTAATTTGTTAAGGGTCTTTATTGTGAAAGGCTGTTGCATTTTGTCAAATGCTTTTTCTGCATCATCTGAGATGGTTTCTTTAACTCTTCAGTTATTGATACAATATTTTACATTTATTGATTTGCATATGTGGAACCATCTCTGGATCGCAGGGTGAAATCTCACTTGGATAATGTGTACAATCCTATTAAGATGTACTTGAATTTGATTTTCTACTATTTTGTTAAGAAATTTTTTATCTACATTCATCAGTGATACTGGTCTATAGTTTACTTGTGGTACCCTTATTTATTTACTTTTGGTATTCAAGTAATTCTTAATTTGTAGAATTAGTTTCGATGTGTTCTTTGTCCCTTGATATTTTTGAGGAATTTGAGAAGAATGTGTATTAATTCTTCTTTAAATGTTTGGAAGAATTCTCCAGTGAAGCCGTCTGATACTGGGATTTTGTGTTTTGGTAATGAGTATTTCCCCCCACCTTTTTTCCCCAAAGTTTTACTGTAGCATACGTTTCTGGCTTCTCTTACTAGAAGTGATTTGTTACTAAGAGTGGGAGCATGTAAAAAAAAAGAAAAGCTCATGGAGGGAAAGATAAGGGGGTGCTATCCAGTAGTAGGAAGATGTGTGTTTGGGGCTTGGGTTTTGGATGTGCCCATATACCAATAGGTAAATCCTAGTTTGGGGATGTGGTCCCAGAAGCCAATGGGATGACCTTTGGGATCATCCAAGGGTGAACAGGAGGGTATTCATTCAGTTTTCTTTGTCTGCCTTCTTCCCTTTTGTTCCTCTCCCAATGTGGCTGCAGTCTCTCCTATGGAGAGAAACAGATTCTTCCAGCTGCAGCATGCACAGCTGACCTCTGACTCACCACCTTCCCCTTCCACCTGCTTTCCCGGAAAGGCTGAGCTGTCCCACTGCCTCCTGCTGCTTCCACTTGTGCTGCTGCCCCCATCACTGCCACGCCCCTTCTCTCCAGTACATGTTGAGATGCCATCCAACTCTTTGAAGATCTGTAGGTGAGTGGCTCCCTTGTATGCTCTGTGGAGGCACATTTTTTTTTGTTATGAATGTCCCATGCTTTTTATATCGTAGGAGAAAGAACAAAATATACAAATCTCACTGTTGTGATGCTTATGTAACTTTTCTGTTTGGTCTTTTAAAAGTATCTTCTTTCTACATTTGAAATTCTCACTTTGCTTATGCATTGATCTCATGATTCTGATGAACATCTTTATGACCATTATGTTGAACTCTCTTTTGGGTAAATCAGTTATCACCATTTTTATTAGAATTTGGTTCTGAAGATTGACTTTATGCTTTTCTTTGGGCCATATTTCCTTGTTTCTTCATTTTCCATAAGTGTCTGTTTTGGTTTCTGTACATTTGACAAATAACCACCTCTCAAATATTCACAGACTGGCCTCGTATGGCAGATAAACCTCACTAATCAGGTAGGCCATAAATTTTGTTTTCCTCAAAGCTTTGTGCTTGTCCAAATGGCCACCTATGTTCATAGTGTGCACAGGGTACTAGGTTGTGCTAAGTCCTGTAAGTATCCTTAGCAAATGAGATAGAAACCTCTCTGTTCAGTAGCTGCCAGAAAAGTTGATGTCCTGTGTGCCATCCATCTTCTCTTCTCCTCAGCCTTAATTACAGGGAACTGGAATTTTTCTCCTATACGTTCTACAATAAACTGGGGGCAGGACCTATGGAAAATGCCTGCACGTTTGTTCAAACCACATACTCTTTCAAGACGTTTCTTTGCGCTTGGTTGCTGCCAGGAATCTGGAGGCTGCTGGGTTCTGTGGGCTCTCAGAGGTGGGCGGGGCAGCTTCAGGCTGGGCTCTTTCTGTGGAGCTGGGTGAGGAAGGAGCTGTGTCACGTACTCACCTGCGCATGAAAGTTATCAGAGGACTGGGTGTTGTCTTTTTCATCATTTCCAGAGAGAGACAAACTAGGAGAGGACCCTTTGCTCAGAAGCTGGAAACGCTGCTGCCGCAGTAGTGAAGGGAAGCATCTTCCCGGAAAGGGCTGTGATCTTGCAGTCACTTCAGACATGAGCCGGGGAAGGGAGTCACAGGAGAGGGCATGAGGCTGATAGAGACCGCTGAGTTGTTCTCTGTACACGCTGAGCAGCCTAGTGAGTGCAGGGCTTCATGAGCTCACAGTGAAAAAAATAGCTAAGTTAGAAGTCAGACCCTCAGGTGGCAGCCAAAACAAGCAGAGTAACATAGTTCTCCTCCTCCTAGGGAAAAACTCAAAGCCTGATCCTGCTCTGTACACACACACATGCACACGTGCGTGCACACACACACACTGAAGGAAGGATTAACACGAAGTGCTCCCATGTGCATGGTCATTTGATGTCTTGACTTTCAGGCAGCATTTCTAAACATTGGACTTACATGTGTAGTCTACACCCTGCACTGGAGAAAATGGGAGCTGTGTTTTTGCCCGCTTCCTCTGTTCTCAGATAGGAGAAATAACCCCTGAAGGACCTTGTGCACCTGTTTTAAATCACCGCTTTATTACCTGTGGTCCCTGGGTGACTCATGAATATTCAGCCCTCTGACCAACAAGAGCAAGGTGATCTAGGGACCTCAGAAGGCACCTATAAATGTTAGTGCCCTTGATGTCTTGTCCGAATCCTGTGTTTCTTAGAATGAAGATGAGAGCCAGGGTTTACATCCTGAATGCAAGGGCCACTGCTGGGCCTTGGGTTTATGGCCCTCGTGTATGTTGGCTTTTCCTAACATGTCAGTATTTTGCCCGTCATCCAGTGTGTAGGAGAACCAACCCATTTTTACATTCCTTTCACAGGAAATTGATTCTTGTATCGCTGTTTATTTAGTGCATCATGGGAGGAGGGAGTCAGGAGTCAGGAGCCTCCAGTTCTGCTTTTGCCTTGATGTCCAAATTGAATACTTTAAAATAGTTAATATTTTGAATTTTATCAAAAAATAGTAATTAAAAAGAAACCTTAAAGCCACTTTTGCCAGTAACGGACATGAGCTTATTGCCTCTAAATGTAGCAAAACCCCAGAAACAGTAAATTAGCTGCGAAGAGTAAAATTAAGAAGACAGAGTCAACCAGTTGCTTTTTGTTCTTTGGACTCACCTTGGAGAACCAAAAAGTAACCCATCTGGGCTTCAGCCCTGCTCGTGGGGCACTTTCCTGTCATCAAGACTTCCCTGATCCCGGGAGATGAGTCAATGGGCAGTGTTTTTTTTGAGGAAAACACAATAAAAACAAAAGTAACATACTGACCTTTATGTTAAGTAAGACTAGCAACATGATACATTGTAACAGCTGAGAAGGAAAATACCAAGCATTGGGAATGGTATGGAGCAATTTCAGTTTTTTATTGGTGATGAGATGTTTTAATGGTACAAACATGTTGGAAAAAATCAATTTAAGCACACAAACTCTGCATCAACAAGCAACTCTGCCCCCAGGATTTTGCTTAAGGAAAAAGTAGGTAAACAAAAAATGTGTCCATAGATATTTATAGTAGATATTTTTTTCATTCCCTCCAAAACTGGAGACACACTAAATATCCTACAATGGGAGAATACATAGGTGTTGTACAGCCATATAAAGTTTTAAACTGGAATACACATGATTAATATGTTCACAGCTTTATAATACAACAAAATGGTAAAATCTCATTAAAATCATGCTGAGAACAATGGTGAGGTAACAGGATATGCTGTCCTGTTGAAAATAAGAGCCTTCATTACAGATTGTAAACTGAATCCTCACCTCACCTTTCCGGATTAGCCTCCAGGATCCTGGCAGACTCTCTCGGCCCTGCCACAGAAGGTCACGGATCGCTTGCTGAGACACCTGGGGCCATCCAAGGCACAGCCTCACAGTTCCGTGTGCGGCCCATAAGTAACGCAGGGAGGAACACTGAGGGATGCATGCCATTATCCAGGCGCACAGAAGTCATGTGCAGCTAATTTCCACTAATCTCATAAACATGTAAGTGCAGGGTAGGACTATGTGTTATGAGAGCATGTCTTCTAGTATGAAAAATGGAGGAAAAATCTACATTGAAGGAAGGTAACAAAGGAACAGAAAACAATGAAAAGATCATAGGAAAACATGAAATAAATGATCTGTTAATATATCTCATGCAAATAGAGAAGGTATTTTATACAATGACACTGTTGTTTACATACAAAACTCTATATGTTACATATATATGTGTATATATTCATGTACAGATATATATATATATATACACATAATATGTGTATGAATAAGGTTTGCCCAATCACCCAGAAATTTCCACCAACAGGCTTGTTATACTCAGTTGAGCTCTCCATCCCTGCATTGAAAGAAGTCTCCTGGCCTATTGGGAGAATTTGAACAGAACAATCTGGATTTACGCTCCCTAAAAGGATTCCCCAAATGCACTCTCAGTACATATATCATCTTCAGTTACCCCCATGAACATAACCACAAATGCTTCTAATGTCAACTTTACTTTTCAAGATAGTTTAGAAAACCTCTCACCACTTCTATTTCCATCGGCTCCCACTGGATACATGAGTTCAGAATTCACAAGCAGAGTATTCATCACACAGCCCTGTGAATATCAGCCCTTTCTTGGTTAGTTAGGAATGAGTGAATTTTCTTGTATCTCAGTTTCCACCGGGGTGTTATGAGGTCACAGCAGATACTGCCTTGTTTTGTCCTCATGAGGATGGAGTGGGATAATGCAAATAATGGGTATGTTTTTAATCTGTTCTCACTGCAAGGCTAGGCAGTTTCTGGCTAAGTACTAGGCAGATGTGGCAGACTCCTGTGGCCTGCATGGGCTCTGACTTTCTGGCTAAAGAGCACTGAACCCCAGCTCTGAAGTGAGAGGTGATGGTGTCAATGGTTCATAGGATGACAGTGCCTGAATTCACGCTCCTAAAGCACAAGGGTAGTTAGTGTCTCTTAGGGTGTGAAGTTCACTTGTTAGAGAGGGGAACAGGGTACCTGGAGGCAGATCCCAGAGTTCAAAAGCAATCAATGGCTGAGCCTCCAGCTCAAAAACAGGTTGGCATCATTTTACAAGAGCCAAAGACAAGAGAAGCACCCTGTGTACCATGGCTCTTGTGTGATGGTTCCAGCCATGTTCTTCATTTCTCTTCAGAGCCCTGTGACTATGTGAGGTGTCCCATCCCTTGTGGTGAAAAGGGACCAGGTAGGGGATCGTGCACAACTCAAGCCCCAACATGCGTACAGACTGAAGAATACCACCATTGTGATCACTGGTTTATTTTTGATCCTGAGAGACCTAAGTTTACTTGTGAACACAAATAGGCCCATGGAATTTATCCAGTGACATCAACCCAGTGCTTGGACTCCATCTCTGCTAAAGTAACTTCACTCCCCAATGACCCTTCATATTTATAGCTGCCTCTCTGATTACTGTACGACTCTTGCATCCCCATTAGCACATCTTATTTGTACTCTGGTGTCATGGACCTTGTCAAAAGTCTCCTTCCAAACTCTCACATTTCAATTTCCCTTCCAAGTACACCCCTCTGAATTCATCCGCATTTCACTGGAAGACACTGGTTCTGATCCTGATGCTTAAATAAGAATTCTGTCTTCATCCCCACCCCTCTCTTCCCTGGAACCCACAACCATCATCTGTCACATGTTCTCTGCCTGCAGGGCCCCTGGTTGATTTGATCCCATCTCTCAATCTCTACTTCTTTTGCTTCCACCGGGTCCTGTCACCTCTGTCCTCAGCCTCAAATCAGTGTCACATTCTCACACCTGGTTTATCCTCTTTCCAGAGTGGCAGCCAAAGCCCAATTTACTTGAAATCAAGCTATTTACTGTGGTGACAGTTCCCTCCATCTTCTGATGCCTGGTCACATTTACCCCATTTCTGCCATTCCCTCACTGCATTCTGGCCAGCCTACATTTTGACAGCTCTTCACACCCAGCATGATCAGCACTGTATCTCCTGTTTGTGCCTTCATCGCACAGGGCTTCTCTCCTGGTGTCCTCCATGCTGAGGTGTCCCCTCCTCAGAGAGGCCTTCCAGCTCCACTTCTGCCAAGACCACCAGCCCCCACTCCACCGCTGCCTCTTTCCCTGTTTCTATTTCTTACACAACTTATGCCATCCTGACAGGCACTATCTTCTGTTTAATTTTCCTCTCTAGAATCTTTTTTCCTCCCTTCAGTGTCAGCGCCACAAAGAAATGGACATAGTTTTAATTTTAATTAACCTTCCCCAGCCCAAGCACCATGCATTTATCAATTTGAGAAAATGTCACATAACTTATGATGCTACCTCTGCCATTTTTTCATGTGATTCCTTCCAGTTACAAAAGTATTTTGTCTCCTTCACTTCTGACATGGCAAAAACCAATTTGTGCTGATTGCCTTATAAGTGTGCATGATGTGTAAATAAAGATAGTAATTGTGGGCCTCAGACTAAATTTTGCATGAAAAAAAAACTTTTACACTGCCCTAGTTTTCCACCACATTTTGAGTGCAAGATGGTGACTGAGAGGGGAAGGGCAGGGATGTGATGCTCCTCCCAAAGTGTCCAATTGAATTTCTTCTTGATCAGAAACTCATGATGCAGATTTCTTGCAGGGAGAGAAATGAAACAACCTCACATAATGTAACAAACTTATTTCTAATATGGATATTGTTATAGCAGAATATAAAACTTAAATAAAAAATTTCTTCTAAGAGTACAATTTAACTTCATCTTAAAGAACATTTATTTTTTTTAAAATTACACATACTAAGGTGAGAAAAAGGCTCTTTGACTTAAACTTACAACTTCAGAATTAAACCCTAGAAATAAATGCTATGGCCATCTAAAACTTTATATTGACAAGTTGCGTATGATTTCAAATTATAATGTAACATTTGTGCACAGAATAACTCTGTGTATACTTCACTTACATGGCTGGTATATAATAGTTACCCAAACTGTCTTCAGAAACGAGGCTTAATGTAGATTCCAGCTAAGTAGAAGATCAGTCTCAGTTACAACATTTCTTTCACAACGAATAAGAGAGAATCCACACATTTGCTGAATATAGAGAAAGCCCCATGCTTCGTGCTGTGTTCTGGGAATTCCAGTATATTGTAGATGAGAGATGTTGACCATAAAGGAGTTCACTGCTGCACTCACTTTTAAAGTTGGAGGAACTCTGGTCCAAAGGAGGGGACTGCCCTCCATCCACTGGCCTCCGTGCAGTGCAGGTGGAGATCTGACCAGGTGAGTGAATGCAGCCCGGCAGCTTGGGAGGCCTGAGTCGAGGGCAGGGCACAGCATGGCTTTAACACGAAGACCCACTCCTGGGAAAGGGACCAGCAGGACTTGGTGCTCGGTCCCCTGGCTCATTTGTAACAGCCCCTTGTGATGTGCTGATTCTCATGACCTTTTCCAGGAATGTGTGCACTTTCAGCATCTTCATCACCTCTGCTTGAATGGACTGCAGGGATCTATCTTTCCTCAGTTCTTCAATGACAAAACTGATTTCCTTCCTCGAACTCAGGTTGAAAGTCATCAAGTGTCTGTAAGCCTTAGTGAGGCTGGGTACGTTTACTGGCTCCTTCTCTAGCCCGGCGTTCCTTAAAAGGCATCTCCATGCTGGCACGCTCCTGTTTAGCCACATACAGCTGGTCGATGTGGTAGCACTTCTCTTCTATCTGGGCAGCCAGTGTTTCAGCCAGCTGCTTTTCATAGCTTTGATAAAGGTGACTCTTAACAGACTGAATAAGCCTGCAGGTAAATAAGACACTCACCAATGAGGTGAAGACAGGGAGACTCAACACTGCCTCCCACTGGAGGCTCTGGAACATGAGCTGAGCAGACAGGCCATTGGGCAGCTGTACCACCAGGACCACACCCACCTCCCTGAGGATCAGCCCAAAGCCAAGCTCCATGGAGGACAGCAGCCCCTCCATGGCACTGACCCACCCAGGGCTCTGCCTGGTTACCGTGGAGCCACCAGCAACAACAAGCCCCGGGGGGCACCCCAAGATTCCACCTGGAACCCAGCCAGCAACTGACATCCCAGATTGGTCAGTTACCAGTGTGTGGGGGAGGGGCTGTGCCAGAGGGGAGGATTGTAACCAAAGTGTCCTTCTCTCCATTACTGTCCAATGGTAATTTTTCTTGCCTCTTTTCTTTTTGTGTTTAGATCTATATACAGTAAAAAATAGAGTGAAATGTATCGATGTTAATTTTAGATTTTACAGATCTTTCATTTTCCTAATCCTCAACAGAAGATACACCCTCTGTCATATTTCAGTTGAAGTACACACACTCTCAGGACATAATCCATTAGTTTGATGGTGGCTGAACTTGACAAAAATGGAAAAAATCACAATGTATTCTTTGACTTCTTTATCATTTGCTCTAAGTAATGTTTTTAGAGCTAAATGTTTGTATTTGAATATGCCATTCATTCTGTTTGTAGGGCTGAATACTGTGACCTTGTAAGATTATATCACAAAATATTTATCCAGTCTCTTAATAATAGACATTTGGTTTACTTCAAGTGTGGGTTATTATGAATAAATTTTTTGTATATATATGCATGCATCTTTTTTGTAAACATCTGTTCTCATTTACCCTGTGAGACGAGTACCTGGGAGCAGCTCTGCTGGGTAGATACATGCTAAGTGCTCCTTCATTTTGAAGGAGATTTCTTGGGGTATACTTTACATGCCATAAATTCACTCATTTAAGCACATTTTTTTTTTTTGGCTTGTGTGTGTGTAAATGTGCAGAGTTGTGTCTCCCTCACGATCCCATTTTAGAACAATTCTATCACAGGAAAAAGTTTTCTCAATCCACACTTTTCTTTATCAGCCTCATCTGACACAGTAAGTCTCTCTCCCTATTTGAAATGCTTCCATGATATAGATTCTAGTTCAATACATTGTACCATTTTTATATGTTTTTTGTTGTTGTTTTCTGGGTTTTTTATTTTAAGAACTCACTGGCCTTTCCTTCTGTGACTCCACTGATGGTTTCTACTTTTCTTTCAAACCCTTTAGCATTAGTTTGCCTCAGGAATTAGGTCTTGATTCACTTTTCTTTCTCAGTCACTCGTCTCCTTGCTGACGTCATCCAGACTTGTGGCATCCATGACATCTAGACTGTCATGATTTGAAATTCACTTTTTTGTTCCAAACCTTCCCATACATTCTAGATTTATGCCCACCCAGCTGTCTCCATACCATCTGCAGGTGGACATCTAACAAGCCAAAAACAGATTAACCATCTCCCCTGAACCTGCTCTCCCTCATTCTCCCCATTTTGTGACACTATCTCCAAACTGACAGGAGCTCAAACCCCAGTTTTGTGGTCTGTCTTGACTTCTCCCCTCTCTCCACTTCATCTCTTCCCCATCAGCAAAGCCTTCATCTTTAACTTCTGACTATGCCCCTCATTGGCCTCCCTCTATTCTACCTGAGCAGAGCTGCCACCACCTCTTGACAGGATGGCAGTGGCTGCCACTAACCATGCTCCTTCCCAGGCCATCACTCCTATAGGCTGTTCTTCACCCAGAATCAGAGAATCCAGTCAGGTCACTGCTCAGTTCATTCTGCCCACAGCTTTCCATTCTTCACAGATGAAGCCAACATGCACACAGCACCCATGAGTCCTACATCACCTGTCAGGTGGTTCCCTCTCTGATCTAACTGAGCAGTCTGGCCGGGCCGCACTCTGCTGCAGCCTCACAGGCCTCCTTGCAGCTCCTTGATTGTGACGGGGTGCTCCTGCCCTAGGGCCTGGCATTAGCTCTTCCCTCTGCCTTGAATCCTCCCTGGACACACACGTGGTGGTCTCCCTCCTTCCTTCAGGTCTCAGCTCAAATGCCTGCTTGTCAGTAAGATCTCCCCAGATCCCTTGTAGTGATCATGCAGTAGGAACAGTGATGACAGCCCTGTACATCACCATCTGTCCCACCTCCCTGCCTCATTTCCCTTCAAGGTTTTCTTACCATTTCCATGTAAAGTACAGGCTTGTGAATTGTCTGATTCTTAACTGAATTGGAAGTTTCATGGGGGCAGGTGTTTTTAAGCTGCTTTGTTACTGCTTTATACTGAATGTCATACTGACTACATGATAGATGCGGTATGAATGCAAATGAAAGGAGGTCTGAATTGCATGGGAATCAAATATATATTTCATTTACTTTAATGGGTTTCTCATGTTTTCCAAATCTGCATGTGGACACATATGCCAGTAGAGTTCAGGCGCTCTGCAGTCCACTGATATAAAGTTAATTTCTTCAACATCTTCTTGGGAAGTAACTGTAGGGTCTGGAAAATTTAATGAAAATATTTGAGGAAAATCTAAAAGAAATGAATAAATGATAAAGACTTAAGACAATTTTTAAAAATAACAGTAGAGTTAATAGGCCACGGCTATTTATGTTTAAGTATATAAACTTAATAACGTACAATAATGTTTACTGCAGCACAACAGGCACTAAGGGTCAGCAGTTGGAACTAAATTCTCTACAAAACCGAAACAGACTCACAGACACAGAGAACAAACTGATGGTATCCAGGGGGCAAAGGAGGTGGGGAGGGTTAAATTGGGAATTTGAAGATTGCACCTCTTGAGGAGCGATGGGAATGTCAGCTGTCCTGACCGTGGTGGTGGTTCATGGGTGTGTACATCTATCACAGTTCATCAAATTGTATATGTGAAATATGTCTCATTTACTGTACAGGACTCGTGCCACAATAAAGCTGTTTAAAATACAGAAATAAACTTGAAAAAAAAGAGCTGCAGCTGACGGCGCTGCGGGAGCGGAAGTCCGGTGCTGAGACGGCGCAAGTGGTCGCAGCAGCCCAGGCCTGACGAGAGCGGTGATGTGCGCATGCTCTGTCCCTGGACATGGAGTTGCCATATATGCTCGCCCTACTTGCTGAGCTGGATCAAGAACCCTGACCTGCGCCTGCCTTTGCACTGGAGCTGGGTTTGGTGCAGGTGGTTGTTCTAGCTCTTGACATTAAACAAGAGATCTTGCTGGAACGTTTGTTGGCTCTGAATCTGAAGCTGGTGTAGGGGGTTGTTCCATGTCTTGAGTTTGCTTGGAAGCTGTGGCATGAGCCCACTCTGGGTCTGGAGGAGCTGATGCTGGTGCCTGTTCTGGGCACTGGGACTGAACGGGAACTGTGGCTGCAGCCTGCCGTGGGTCTGCAGCTGTCAGGGGCACTAGATTTGGAGCTTGTGCTAGCTCCTGAGGTGGTTCTACATCTTGCTCTGGAACTGGTGCTGCAGCTCCAGGACAAGAAACCATCATCGACGTGAGTGCCTTTGCCTGTTCCTGCCAAGTACATTCATTCCGGTCAATGAAGCGTGAGGCTGAGATCCCACCCCTAGGAAGTCTTCTAAGACTGCAGTCCATGGGAAGAGTGATCTGAGCCTGATCACTGCTCCTGACCCCACCCCTGCCTCTGGAGGCTCGAGAACAGCCCTGTATCCCTGACACATGCCCACAGCACCCACCCTGTCTACCTCACCCTCATTCTCTGCCTCAGCAAGTATGAGTTGCTCCATCAGTGGCAGAAGACTGTGGACATGGTGTTCCAGGCCCAAGTTGGGAATATTGAGACCTGAGGGCCATGTAGGACAATGGCAATGTTCTCATGGGGAAATTGGGGAGCTGGTAAAAGTCCACAGTGAACTGGTATGGCCAGGATGGAGGAGATGGCCCTGGGGCAGACAGGTGGGCAACAGAGTCAGAGTCCAGGCCTCTCTTTCCTCACTAACCTTCCAGGGCCTGTGGGGACCAGGGCACCTGTGCTTGTTGCTCCTGCCCATCCAGGGGCCAGTCCTACCCCCTGTCCACCTGTCACCTGGCAGTCCTGGCAGAGGCAAGCCTGGTCACCAAGGAGGGGCTGGCAAAAAGCCTCCATTGAAGGGAGGATTCATCAATGGGGTGAGGGCTTCTCCCCTTCTTCAGGGAAGCCTGGCACACTGCTGTCTGTCTCCCTGGTCTCCTTCCCACTGGAGTGTCGCCTCTGGTGTCGGCTCTGTTCATGGCTCTCACTGGCACACTAGAGGTGCTCCATGAAGATCTGATGGGCCAGGGAACAAATGGTCTCCTTCTCCTGCCCAGGCTTCCAGGTCCTACCTGAACATCTGCAACATTTACTCCTGTGTCTGCATGTTGCTGAGCCTACAAGGTTTCCCATGCGGGGCTTCTCCTCCTCCCACTGACACTCATCTTCCACAGGGAGGGTTCAGCCCGCCACTGAGTAACCACTGAGCCCTTGCTGCAGATGTTCCACCAGATCAGTGAGAAGGACGCTCTCCACTCCCCCTATTATAGCTCCCAGGATGGGGAGGCATGCCGGGATAGGTATGGACTCTGTCCTCCAGCCCCTCTCTGCTTTTCTGGAGCAGCCAAAGCCCCAGTTACAGCTTTGACTTCTTTCCTCAGACCTTTGCCTTCTCTCAAGATCCATGATGTGTGGGATCCAAGATTCTGCCAGCACCTCCCATCCACAGTCCCCACACTCCTTTCAGCTCTCTGGAGAAGGGAACCCCTCCACTTGATCCAAAGCTCACTCACATGGCAGCTGGTCCAGGGCTCTGCTGCCCTCAGCAGAATGCATCAGGGTGCACCAATGTCTGGAGGAGGCGGCCAGCTGGGGGCACACGGACTGCACCGTGGGCACTACCTGCTGGTAGTGTGTCCAGGGACTGTGTGATTCCCAACTAGGGTGAAGCCCTGAGGGCAGGGTTGTCTGCTCTGTGCACTGGGTTATGGTTTGTGCTTGGAAAAGGGCCTGCACCCAGCAGGGCTTGCTGTACATTTGATGAATGAATGAGGCCCAACCAGCCCCATGTCAGCTGTCTGAGTCAGCCTGAGGCCTCTCCAAATGTCCCCAGGGATCCCTGAATGGCTTCACCCAGGACAGGAGCACCCTACTTGGAATCTCAACTCTCCTCTTCAATAGGAAAAAACAGCTCAAATCCAAGACCATGAAGACAGCGATGGATGAGGCCAAGCCCTCGGGAAGAAAATACATTAGCACAAGAGCTCCTCCAGCAGACCTACCGCAGGGCCAGGAACCCAGAAAGCGCTTTCAAGGAGGACGTCACAGTCCCCACAGTAACCCTATGAGGTTAACCCTCTATTCACCCCACTGTTCAGAGGAACAGCCTGAGGTTCAGAGAAGTGTAGTGACCTTCTGAAGACTGCCAGCTGGCAGGTGTCTGAGTTCCCACTCTGCTGTGGAGAGACAGCGCCCTCAACTTTGGAACAGCAGGTGTCACACCTGATGGGAGATGATAGATGCTAGGTAAGTGCATGGAAGGTTGGGGACACAGGGGATCACTTACCATGAAATTGGGTACCAGGTGACCCACTAGCTTTTCCAGCCTGCCTGGCTGGGTGGTCCACACCATCCAGGCTTCATTCCTCTTCACTGTTGATCCACTTTTGCCCTGGGGTGGGACAGAGGAGGGACATGCAGTCAGGGAGAGCACCATGGGCCACCAGGAAGGAGGGTTAGGGGCTGGAGCTCAGGCTGAACCCCCGAGCCTCATGTCTTGTCACAGGAAGTGGGCCAATGAGAAAAAATTCCTAGTATTAAAGGTAGAATTTGAGGTGGAGAATGACTGAAAATGTTAGTCCTGAGGTCATTTTGTTAGCTGAGTACTGACAGCACCTCCCTGTATCAAGCGCATCATTTCAGTGAGTCCTGATGAAACATCGCATTGTGGAGATGAGAACCCAGGGGCTTGTCCTGGGGAGGAATCAGGTATCAGGACATGCAGGACGCTTAGGGCAGCGCTGTTGAAATGGCAGCAGAAGGAACCACATCATGGCCCCACATCAGGGAAGCACTGGATGTAATGGTAACCGGTCTCCCTTATGGAATCTTGTGCAGCTCACTGAGGCCGCAGACATCACTGGGTCTTTTGACCCTGAAAGTTCTTGGAGTACTGTTTAAGTAGTAATAAACCTTGATGTCTAAAAAACAAACAAACACAAAATATAAAAACAAACAAAAAACAGGATCAGCAAAATGCAGAGAAAAAAACATAGTTCCATGGGCTCCATCTCCTGGGTAAAAGCACTCCTGCCAGTCACAGGGAGGGGTCAGACTTGGAGACGAAGTGGAAGGATTGTCTCGCCAACAAGGACACCTAGGGGTAAGTGTTAAAATAAGAAAATCCATAGAAAAATGCAAAAATACTCTTGACTTAATGTGAGATGGCTGCATCTTGCAAGTCTCTTTTCTGACATTTATACAAACACGTGGGCAGTGACTTTCCATCTGGCTAAGGGGGGGGGGCTGGGCAGTGAGGGCAGGTTTGGGGAGAAGGTGGGGCCCCAGGTTCCTTTTGGTGAAAGACTCTAGGAGGGCGCCCTGGGGAGCACAGCATGGTCTGGGGCCCCCTAAGCACCAGCACTCACCCTGAGCCAGTGCTGGACTTGGGGGGTGGGCACCTGCCCCTCCAGCAGGGAGATGGAGCAGGTGAGCAGACGGCAACATGGACCAGGTCCTGTCCGATCTCCTGTGTGGATCCCAGTAAACCCAGTGCCCAGCAGCCAGGCAGAAAGCCTCAGAGCCCTGCCTGGCTGTCTTTGCTGGTTCTCAGACCCACAAGATATGTCCATCCAGACACGAGTACACCACTGTCTGCACAAATCTCCACAAGGAGGGAGAAAGATGACAGCCTGAGGGTCTATGGTTCTCACTAGGATAGATAAGAGGTCCCTCGAGAATCCTCCTTCCCCCACGCCAGCCTGTCCTGGGGGGTGAACATGACAGAACCACCCGCATTTCAGCTGCCCACCTACCTGTTCCTACCCTGAAGACCCTCCCCTCCTGTCCCTCTTCCTGAGACATGAAGGGGAGGGGTAAGGGCACCCAGGGGGGCTCCCAGAAGTGCCCTAGGGCACCCTGTGCTGCCTTAGGGGACATCCCAGGAAATGACAAGAGGCATCTGAATGAGGGTTTAGCCAATATCTGCAGCTCTGCAGCTTCTGAATAGCCTTTCACTCCAGGGTTTCCTGAAGCCAAAGCCCTGACAATTCGTGACACAGCAGGAGGACACTTTTCACTATGCAGTGTCTCTGGCCCTGTGAGCTGGGAGTGAGTCTGTTGCTAGAATGTGGGTGCCTGTTTACAAGGGTTCCAAGTTCTGTTAGGGCCCATTGTCATGAGAGTGTCTTCCCTTCTGGGGTCCCCTTACCTGAGTCCTCTCCTTGGACAACATCAATCCAAACAGTCCTCCCCACAGACCCCTGGGAAAGCCTGGGTGCAGCCAGGGCCCCGGCTTTGAGACAGGCCTGGGTGCAGACTCAGCTCCCCATTCTTACCTGCTCTTCATCCTGGAGAAGCCGCCGTGCCTCCCAGGGCCTGTCTCCTCACCTGCACAATGCGGACCATTCCAGCAATACTTCCCAGGGATGTCTTCTCATGTATGTGGGACAAGACCTATAAATCTGGAGGAGTTGTGCCACATGCAGGTAGGAGCCTCCAACCTCTTTTCTTCCTCTTGTCACCTCCCCTGTGTCTGCCCCTTTTCTGACCCAAGGCTACAGTCCTTACATCTAATGTCATCTAGTGTGTGCATGTGTGTGTGTGTGCGCACGCACACATGCCAGTGCTCGTGTTCTGGGTGCCTGAATGAAAGTAGCCCCATGTAGGGAGGAAAGGGCAAGTGCTTTCAAGATCTTAGGCATTCTAATTTCCACAGCAAACCTTATAGAAGCGGGTGGAGCCCTGGCTTAGGAAGTCAGAACATCCCATTACCTCGTGGCTCTGCCTGCTGTGCTCCCTGGGCCAGTGTCTGCCTCTCTATGGGCTTTAATTTCCCAGTTATCCAACAAGGATGAGATTCAGAGCTGCAGGAGTGCGAGCTCAGAAGTTTCATGGCCCCAGGGCCCTCGCCCCTGGGCGGGGTGTGTGTGGGAACGCACTGAGGAGGCTCCCCTCACCTGGGCTCCTCCTCAGAAGAGAGCTGGCCAAATGCCCATCTGGGCTGCTGGAGGCTCATCGTCCCCCCCAAGGCCTTCTGCACATCTGTGCACAGTTACACCAGAGCCCCTGTGACAGCCTGGATGCAGCCAGGGCCCAGCTTGAGGACACAGAATTGGGTTCATACCTGCTCCGCCTTCTTACCAGCTGTGATTCTGAGCAAGGCCTCTCTCAGGGTCTTCCCTTCTCCCCTCAGTGACTCCCCACAGTTCCCACCTCCAAGCACGCACATCCCTGTGCAATCCCTTCCCTTCTGATGTAGACTGGACTTAAAATTCCATAGAAGCTGACAGAGTGAGACAACATAAGTTACTTCCATGATTTGTTTATAAAAAGCCAGTGTCTGAGCACATCCTCACTCTGATGTGAACTCCCTGTGTAGGTGTGTGTCTCTCTCACTCTATGGTTTCCCACGTAACAGTGCTGGGTGGCTGTTCAGGTAGGGGGCAAGACTGTGGCTTATGAGTTGTGGTTAGAAAGGCCCACGTGTCCCAGCACTGAGGAAGAGCGACAGACAGAGATGGACTCAGGCCTTCAGCCCAAACTGAGTCCCACAAATGCCCACTGCGAGGGCTCCAGGCCTGAGTGGCGCAGATCCTGCCGCAGTTCAGGCCCCAGCCCCAGCCTCCTGAGAGACTCTGCACAAGCTCCCAGCTGGGGCCTGCGGGGCTCCTGGCCTACAGGGACTGGCAGTAATAACTGTTCGGTGGTTAAGCCACTACGTTCGGGGAAGCACTGTCACATAACAATAGACATAAGTCACTAATGCTGTCCTCCTGCACCAGGTCCTGACCCTGCCCTCCCTAGTGCCCCCTGGCTCTCCTCCCCAGCTCCTTCCAGCCACACTGGCCTCCTTTCCAACCTTCTCTCTGGCCAAACTCACTTCTGCCTCCACATTCCTGCACTGTTGTGCCTTCTGCAAGGCTACATATCCCCAGGCTGTTGACCAGCTGGCTCCTTCTTGTCATGCTGCTGGAGATGCAGATGTCACCTCAGTGCAGCCTCTCCAGAGCCCCTCACCTAGTGGACCCCACTTCAGGGCAGCACCTTGCTTTGGTTCCACTTAGCATTCACTCTTCTCATTCACGTGTTTGAGGTGTTCTCATGGTTCTACCCATCTTCTCCAAACTGTGAGCTCCGGGAGGGCAGGACCTTGAGGGGGCTTTCAGCACTGGCCCCAGCTGAGTGCTCGGGGCACCGACGCTAAGTGGATAAGAGGATCTGCCCTCGTACTGACCAGCTCGGCTATTAGAGCCAAACTGACTTCAGTCTTTTAAATCTACTAGGTTCATCATGAGTTAAATTAATCTTGTGACTTAAACCTATTGGGGGTATATTATAAGTTTCTGGTGAATTGCTAAATAACCCCCCAAATTTCAGTAGCCTATCACTCTATGATTTCCCATGTAACAGTGCTGGGTGGGTGTTCAGGTAGGAGAGACTTCACTCCTTGGTGTGGTCCTTCAGGAACCCAGAGTTCTTCCATTTTGTGCCTTCTCCATCCCTAGGACCTCACCACATCTGCACCCATCAGCATAAGGGAAAGAGTTGAAAGAAATTCGTGGAGCAGGGGGATATTATCAGTCAGGTCTAGAATGGCACATGTCACTTCTTTCTTCTCCCACTGGCAATGACATCAAATGCCTGTGATGGGGGCCGGGGCTGGACACAGAGCCCAGCTCTGTGCTGCAAGAATGGGGAAATGGATTCTTGATGGACAATTAAAGCAACAATGAGTAACTCATTTAGGTCTACTGTGTTTTTCAAATCTTCATTGAGTTTACTGATGACAAATTGAAATTAGAATGGAGTAATCTCAGTTCAGGCAGACAAAAATGGATCAGGGCGGCCACTGGAGTTTTGGTCTCAGATATGTCCTTGCACCACTGAAAACCTGAATCTTCTCTGAGCTGTATCAAACTCAAGGATGCCACTAGCGGTTTCCCAAACAGTATCTGCCAGCAGCTGCTAGCTGCAAGCTTGTAGTTCCAGAGTTCACTCCCCTTCACAACTGTGTAACCATTTCAAATCCCAACCAATCCTTACTTAATAAACACCCTTACATCTGGTGAGCTCCAATCCTAATTATTTTTGTTTGAGTTTGTGTTTTATTATACAAATACAATGTTATGAATGATTATTACTTTAATTATTTTAACTTCTATGTGTCTGAGATCCCCCAGCCACGGCAAAATCATAAAATGAGGTGTTTGAGTTTCTTCAAATGGTAGAAGGAACACTGACCTGCTTACCAGCAGAATGGAATTCCTGATTCTGCCACCAGACTAAGCTGAACATATTTAATCCTCTTTGTGTTTAGATCTAAAAAGAAAATCTGGACCACGCTTTCTAAAAACCCCTTGTCTTTCTAATATTCTTTGATTTTATGAGGGTCTAGAAATGAGTTTCAAGACATGGACATCAGTTTTCAAGACTATCTGTAAATGGTCCAAGCTCTTCTATTTACTCTACCAGCACCACAGGTCCTTTTTCCTTTCTGGTGGCCTGATTTAAGGATAGGACATGGACTTCTATAGAACATCTGGGCAACTGGAGTGTAGGTGTCTTTCTTTATTCAGATACAGTTATTTATAATATTACATTAGTTTCAGGTATGCAATATAGTGATTCAAAAATGTTATGGATTATATTCCATTCATAGCTAATATAATGCTTTGGCTGTGTTCCCAGTGCTGTACAATGTATCCTTATAGGTTGTTTATTTTATACCTAGTAGTTTGTGCCTCTTAATCCCCTATCCCACCTTGTCCCTCCCATGTTCATCTCCCCACTGACAACCACTAGCTTGTTCTTTATACGGATGAGTCTGTTTCTAGTTGGTTATAGTCGCTACTTTGTTTTATTTTCTACATTCCAGATCCAAGTGATATCAAATAGTATTGTCTTTTTTTGTCTGACTTCTTTCACTAAGTATAATATCCTCCAAGTCCATCCATGTGGTTGCAAATGGCAAAATTTCATTCTCTTTATGGCTGAGTAATATTCCATTGTGTGTGTGTGTGTGTGTGTGTGTACACAATGAAGATATATATATATCTATATATATATATATATAGAGAGAGAGAGAGAGAGATATTCATTTTCCTTTAATCTGTTGATGGATATTTAGTTTACTTTCATATCTTGGGTATTGTAACTAGTGCTGCTATGAACAGTGGAGTGCATGCATCTTTTCAAATTAGTGTTTTCATTTTCTTTAGGAAACACAGGAGTGGAATTGCTGGCTTATAGGGTAGTTGTCTTTCTAGTTTTTCAGGGAAACTTCATACTATTTTCATAGTGGCTTCATCAGTTATACTCCCACAAACTGTGTGTAAGTGTTCCTTTCTCTGCACATCCCCCCCAACATTTGTTACGTGTGCTCTTTTTGATGATAGCCATTCTGACAGGTGTGAGTGGTTTTGATTTGTATTTCTCTGATGATTAGAAAGGTTGGCCATCTCTATGTCTTCTTTGGAAAAGTATTCAGGTTTTCTGCTCACTTTTTAATCAGGTTTTTTTGGCTTTTTGCTTTTGAGCTGTATGTGCTGTTTTGGTATTTTGGATATTAACTTTTTATCAGTCATATGATTTGCAAATATTTTCTACCATTCAGTAGCTCGTCTTTTCATTTTGTTGATGGTTTCTTTTGCTATACAAAAGCTCTTAACTTTAATTAGGTCCCATTTGTTTATTTTTGTTTTTATTTCCTTTTCCTTAGGAAATAGATCCAAAAAATATTCCTACAATATGCACAGAGTGTTCCCACTAAGCTTTCCTCTATGCGTTTTATGGTTTTCAGTTTTAGATTCAGGTCTTTAATCCATTTTGAGTTTATTTTTGTATATGGTGTTAGGGAATGTTCTAACTTCATTCCTTCCCATGTGGCTCTACAATTTTCCCTGCACCACTTATTAAAGAGACTGCCTTTCCCCACTGTATATTCTTACCCTCTTTGTCACAGATTAATTGACCATAAGTATGATTTCTTTCTGAGTTCTCTATTCTGTTCCAATGATGTATGTGTCTTTTTTCTGCCAGTACCATACTGTTCTGTTTACTGTAGCTTTGTAGTATAGTCTGAAGCCAGGGAGTGTGATTCCTCCAGCTCTGGTCTTCTTTCTCAGGATTGTTTTGGATACTCAGGGTCTTTTGTGTTTTCATACAAATTTTAAAATTATTTGTTCCAGTTCTATGAAAAATGCCATTGGTATTTTGATGGGAATTGCATTGAATTTGTAGACTGATTTGGATATTATGGTCATTTTGACATTAATTCTACCAATTCATGAAAACAGCATAACTTTTCTTCAGACAAATAATGAGAAGCATGTTTTAATTGGTCTCTAGAGGCCTCTAAATGTAACACCAATAAAACTGCCTCCCTCCAGGCAGTAAATGAAGGGTTGACTCACACTCTCCCTAAACTTGAAAATTCAACTGAACTTTCTTGTCTCTCTTCTACCTGCCTCCCAATTCTGCATCTTCTCCTCCATCCCTTTACCTGCCTGTTTTCTAAACCCTTTTTCTTTATTTGACTGCCCCGACCTTGTCCTCCTCCACTACACCCTCTTCCTCCTCCTCCTCTTCCTTCTCCACCATTGACACCCAAAGTCCCTTTTAGAACTAAACCCACTAGATGGGGAGAAAACCCACCCATGTCCTCAGTGATACCCCCAGGGTCTCCTAGAAATAAATCAGCAGGAGGCCAATATTCAAAGGCTAATGTCAACAACTGTCTTTGTCTTGCAACTATCTGCAAAACTAGAAGTACAATTCTGGAAACAAGTCAAGTCCTACTAATCTTTGCCAGTCCCGAGGCCTCGTGTAGTTCTCTCAGAATGCTTGTAGGTATTAGGAAAGATCAGGATTTTAGGGCAAAATTGTCCTGTACTTAAAAAGAAAACTAGCCAAAGTGTTTTCAAGTTCACATGGTCTAGCATAAACTCTAAAAACTGAAAGCTAATTTTAAACTTGGTTTAATTAATTCACATATGCCTTCAAGGTTAGCATTAAATATAGTTGAGAGGAACAATTTTTGTTGTACCTGCGTTTACTAGTCAAATGGGATAATGTTGTTTTTGTTAAATGGGAAAAGAAGCAAAGGACAAATTAAAATAGACACAGAAAGTTGTCAAAGATTTGTGAAAAAAGGAAATTTAAGAAAGAAACTTTAATATGAAAATGAATATATGTATATTCATGCATGACTGAAAAATTGTGCTGTACACCAGAGATTGACAGAAGATTGCAAACTGACTATATCTCAATTTTAAAAAAATGGAATTTGTGTGTAGTGAAAAATTGGATAATGCTGGGATAAAGTTAATTGAGGTTTAATATCAAGAATATAAATTTGGATTTCTCTTTGTAAAGGAGAATTGTTTTTCTGTTATGCTCTTGACAATAAGAGATTAGGATGGACTTCTTTTACCTTTAAACAATCCACCTAGGGTGGAAAAAACCAAACGGATTGTATCTCGTCAAAGTATCACTTACTTTCTGTGTTCCATGTGTCAGGCTTTGATTGCGCAGGCAAAACCAGCTCTCTCAGTAGCAGAACTGAGCTTTGCTCAAAGCCGTTTAACCTTCTACATTCAAAATTTTTGTTATTTTGCTTCAGTGAATAACTAAGCACTATTTCATAGTGACCTGTTTGGCTACATGTTTTAAAACATTTTTGATATTATTGACAAAATTCCCCCAAATCAAATTCTAAATGAAATGCTTTTGACTTAGCACTCACTTTGAGACATGTTCTCTCTCCTTCTAAAAAGAAAGATATTAAACTAATTAGGCATATTTAATGTATTAAGTGGAAAGCATTATCAAATAAGGAGTAACATTAAGCATTTCCATGTTGTGTCTCTATGGGTATGTTTCAAGCTCCAGAAATTGTATGAAATTCCTAAAAATCTTATATATCCTGACATAAAATGTAACTTGTCATCAAAATTAAGGCTCATGCTAAAGGGACTCTGATCAAGCATCAGGGAAGGACCCTCGCTAGCTTTCAGGCAAAGGCAGCAGTAGCAGAATCTGTAAGGATAATGGCCTGTGCAGGTAAAACCCATTCTGCTTCTTTAAAAAAAAAAAAATTGAGCCCTCATTGTAAGAATTTGCCACCCTGATGTCCTTGTAACAGAACAGCAGTCTGCTCCTAAATCAGAGATATTAAGGTGGGTCAACAACAACTGTGAATTACACACACAGCAGGAGCTACTGGAATCCCACGAAGGCCGCTGGGCTCCTCCTAGTTCCCTGGCAAACTCCATGTTTCACTTGATGGGTTAAAATGTCCCTATGCTGCAAGGCTGATGCCCTCCAAATGGCAAAGAAGCCGTTAGAAATTATGTTTCCACAGCCTTCAGTGACCGAGACCCCCACTTCACAGGGCAAATTTACAGGCCTTAAGGGAAAACACCTTACAGATGTCTTGGAATTATCGCTGCCCCATCACCCGCAGTCAGCAGGCGAAGTACACAGAGATAATGGAAAAACCGGACTTGAGCAGAATGAGAATTAAGTACATGGGACTGAATGAACTGATCAATATAATTCTATTTTTTATGACTTTTTACCTAAAATATTACTGGTTTTTAGTCTTTGTTTACTAGATATGAGAATTTTGGTCACACGGGACTATGACTAATGGAGAAAGGATTAAACAAAGTGTTACATGAAGAGGCAACAGACCCAGGAGCCTGGGCTTTATCTGAAGGGGGCCTGTTAGCTGCTCATCATGACTGTGGCCTGAGGAGCCGGCTTCTAACTGAACGCACAGCTGGGGGCTGGGCATACTACAGAGGGCAGGAGCGTCATCCCCCCCCATGCTCCAGAGCAGCGGTGTCTCCCCGAGGGGTGCATTACATGTGCCAAGTGTCCTGCTTTTTATGGCTGGTGCTCTTGTTTCTGTGACAGTCAGCGGTGACACTGCTTGGTAACCTAGCCCTGGAGCAGGGCGGGGCTGCTTTCCTGAGCCCCACAGGACCTATGGCATCAGAGCCTGGTCACTGCCAGGCTACCTCCCCTAGGGCATGGCACAACAGTGCGCTGAGTCAGACTCCCATTTTTCTGTGAAGGAGGCCTCCCATCTTGGAGCTTCTACCGCAGGGAAAGGTTTCAGGTTTGGCGGAAATTCAGTGGCTGATGGAGCTGCTCCAAGGAACGTGGATTGTGGGTGCTATTGTGGTGCCCTCTTTGTGCCCAGCTCCAGCCCACAAGAACCACCCAGAAAAGTGCTTATTCACTTGTTTGGAGTCCCAGTCTTGGCAGTAGCTTTGGCTCACTCTGCCGTCGTCTATGGAGTTGTAAGCCCAGTCGACACCTGAGGGGAAAGGATTGCACAGGGATGTGCGTGCTCGGAGGTGGGAACTGAGAGGAGTCACTGAGGGGAGAAGGGAAGACCCTGAGAGAGGCCTTGCTCAGAATCACAGCTGGTAAGAAGGCGGAGCAGGTATGAACCAAATTCTGTGTCCTCAAGCTGGGCCCTGGCTGCATCCAGGCTGTTGCAGGGGCTCTGGTGTAACTGTGCACAGACGTGCAGACAGCCTTGGGGGGAGGATGAGCCTCCAGCAGCGCAGATGGGTGTTTGGCCAGCTCTCTTCTGAGGAGGAGCCTAGGTCAGGGGAGCCTCCTCAGTGCGTTCCTACTCACACCCCGCCCAGGGGAAAGGGCCCTGGGGCCACCCTACTGCTGAGCTCACACTCCTGCAGCTCTGAATCTCATCCTTGTTGGATAACTGGGAAATTAAAGCCCATTGAGAGGCAGGCACTGGCCCAGGGCTCACAACAGGCAGAGCCCCAAGGTAATGGATTGTTCTGACCTCCAAAGCCAGGGCTCCACCCGCTTCTATAGGGTTTGCTTGGAAAGTAGAAGGCTTAACATCTTGAAAGCACTTGCCCTTTCCTCCCCATGTGGGGCCATTTTCTTTCAGGCACCCAGAACACGAGCACTGGCATGTGCACACACACACACATGTACACACTAGATGACATTAGATGTAAGGACTGTGGCCTTGGGGCAAAAAAGGGGGAGACACAGGCGAGGTGACAAGAGGAAGAAAAGAGGTTGGAGGCTCCTAGCTACATGTGACACAACTCCTGCAGGTTTATAGGTCTTGTCCCACATACATGAGAAGACATCCCTGGGAAGTATCGCTGGAACGGTCCGCATTGTGCGGGTGAGGAGACAGGCCCTGGGAGGCACGGCAGCTTCTCCAGGATGAAGAGCAGGTAAGAATGGGGAGCTGAGTCTGCACCCAGGTCTGTCTCAAGCCGGGGCCCTGGGGGCACCCAGACTTTCCCGGGGGCTGTGGGGAGGGGTGTTCACTGTGACTGCACAGATGTGGTGCTACGTGGAGAGCGCTGTTAGGATGATGTTGCCCAAGGAGAGGCCTCAGGTAAGGGGACCCCAGAAGGGAAGACACCTTCTTCACAACAGACCCTAACGGAATTTGAAATCCTTGCTAACAGGCACCCACATTCTAGCAACAGCCTCATTCCCAGCTCACAGGGCCAGAGACACCGCATAGTGAAAGGGTTTCTCCTGCTGCGTCACAAATTCCCAGGGCTCTGGCTTCGGGGAACCCTGGAGTGAAAGTCTTTCCAGAGGCTGCAGAGCTGCAGACGTTCACCCAACCCTCACCCACGACGCCTCTGGTCATTTCCCTGGAGGTCCCCTGGGGTAACAAAGGGTGGCCTAGGGCACTTCTGGGAACATTCCCTGGGTCCCCTCCCCCCTCCTCTTCATGTGGCAGGAATAATGACCGGATGGAAGGGTCCCCTCAGTGTAGGAACAGGTAGGTGGGCAGCTGATAAGCGGGTGGTCCTGTCATGTTCACCCCCCAGGACAGGCTGGCGTGGGGGAAGGAGGATTCTTGAGGGGCTCCCTATCTGTGCCAGTGGGAACCCAGGCCCTGTCATCATCAGGCCGTCATCTTTCTCCCTCCTTGGTGGAGGTTTGTGCAGTCAGTGGTGTGCTTGTGTCTGGATGGGCATATCTTGTGGGTCTGAGAACCAGCAAAGACAGCCGGGCAGGGCTCTGAGGCTTTCTGCCTGGCTGCTGGGCACTGGGTTTACTGGGATCCACACAGGAGACTGGAAAGGACCTGGTCCATGTTGCCTCCTGCTCACCTGCTCCATCCCCCTGCCACAGGGGCAGGTGCCCATCCCCGCCCCCCAGAGTCCAGCGCTGGCTCAGGGTGAGTGCTGGTGCTGAGGGGACCCAACACCCAGGGTCCCCTCAGCAAAGGGGGCCCCAGACCACCCTGTGCTCCCCAGGGCTCCCTCCTAGAGCCTTTCACCAAAAGGAACCTGAGGCCCCACCTCCTTCCCAAACCCGCCCTCACCACCCAACCCCTCCTTAGCCAGATGGAAAGTCACAGCCCGCATGTTTGTACATATATCAGAAAAGAGACTTTCATATGATGTCATCTCACATTAAGTCCAGAGCATTTTTGCATTTTTCTATGTATTTTCTTCTTTGAACACTTACACCCGGGTGTCCATGTTGGCCAGACAATCCTTCCACTTCTCCAGCTTTTACCCATCATTGTGACTTGTGGGGATGCTTTTACCCAAAAGGACATGGGGGTCATGGTACTATGTTTGTTTCTCTGCATTTTGCTGACCTGAGGAACATATCCTGTTCTTTGTTTGTTTTTATAATTTGTATTTTTTGTTTGTTTTTCAGACATTAAAGTTTATTTCTACTTGAACAATACTCCAAGAACTTTCGGAGGGTTAAAAGACCCAGTGATATCTGGGGCCTCAGTGAGCTGCACAAGATTCCAGAAGGGAGACTGGTTACCACCACATCCAGCGCTTCCCTGATGTGGGGCCGTGATGTGGTTCCTTCTGCTGCCATTTCAGCAGTGCTGCCCTGAGCATCCTGCATGTCCTGATACCTGATTCCTCCCCAGGACAAGCCCCTGGTTTCTCATCTCCACAATGCGATGTTTCATCAGGACTCACTGAAATGATGCGCTTGTTACAGGGAGGTGCTGTCAGTACTCAGCTAACAAAATGACCTCAGGACTAACATTTTCAGTCATTCTCCACCTCAAATTCCACCTTTAAACCTTAGGAATTTTTTCTCGTTGGCCCAATTCTGTCACAAGACATGAGGATTGGGAGTTCAGCCTGAGCTCCAGCCCCTAACCCTCCTTCCTGGTGGCCCATGGTGCTCTGCCTGACTGCATGTCCCTCCTCTGTCCCACCCCAGGGCAAAAGTGGATCAACAGTGAAGAGGAATGAAGCCCGCATGGTGTGGAGCAGCCAGCCAGGCAGGCTGGAAAAGCTAGTTTAGCACCTGGCACCCAATTGCCTGGGAAATGACCCCCCTGTGTCCCCACATTCCCTGCACTTACTGAGCATCTGCCATCACCCAACCGGTCCTACACCTACTGTCCCAAAGGTGAGGGCCCTGCCCCTCCACAGCGGGGTGGGGACTCGGCCACCTGCCAGCTGTGAGCCTTCAGAAGGTCACTACACTTTTCTGAGCCTCAGGCTGCTCCTCTGAACAGTGGGGTGAATAGAGGGTTAACCTCATAGGGTTACTGTGGGGACTGTGAAGTCCTCCTTGAAAGCGCTTTCTGGGTTCCTGGCCCTGCGGTAGGTCTGCTGGAGGAGCTCTTGTGCTAATGTATTTTCTTCCCGAGGGCTTGGCCTCATCCATCGCTGTCTTCATGGTCTTGGATTTGAGCTGTTTTTTCCTATTGAAGAGGAGAGTTGAGATTCCAAGTAGGGTGCTCCTATCCTGGGTGAAGCCATTCAGGGATCCCTGGGGACATTTGGAGAGGCCACAGGCTGACTCAGACAGCTGACATGGGGCTGGTTGGGCCTCATTCATTCATCAAATGTACAGCAAGCCCTGCTGGGTGCAGGCCCTTTTCCAAGCACAAACCATAACCCAGTGCACAGAGCAGACAACCCTGCCCTCAGGGCTTCACCCTAGTTGGGAATCACACAGTCCCTGGACACACTACCAGCAGGTAGTGCCCACGGTGCAGTCCGTGTGCCCCCAGCTGGCCGCCTCCTCCAGACATTGGTGCACCCTGATGCATTCTGCTGAGGGCAGCAGAGCCCTGGACCAGCTGCCATGTGAGTGAGCTTTGGATCAAGTGGAGGGGTTCCCTTCTCCAGAGAGCTGAAAGGAGTGTGGGGACTGTGGATGGGAGGTGCTGGCAGAATCTTGGATCCCACACATCATGGATCTTGAGAGAAGGCAAAGGTCTGAGGAAAGAAGTCAAAGCTGTAACTGGGGCTTTGGCTGCTCCAGAAAAGCAGAGAGGGGCTGGAGGACAGAGTCCATACCTATCCCGGCATGCCTCCCCATCCTGGGAGCTATAATAGGGGGAGTGGAGAGCGTCCTTCTCACTGATCTGGTGGAACATCTGCAGCAAGGGCTCAGTGGTTACTCAGTGGCGGGCTGAACCCTCCCTGTGGAAGATGAGTGTCAGTGGGAGGAGGAGAAGCCCTGCATGGAGAACCTAGTGGGCTCAGCAACATGCAGACACAGGAGTAAATGTTGCAGATGTTCAGGTAGGACCTGGAAGCCTGGGCAGGAGAAGGAGACCATTTGTTCCCTGGCCCATCAGATCTTCATGGAGCACCTCTAGTGTGCCAGTGAGAGCCATGAACAGAGCCAACACCAGAGGCGACACTCCAGTGGGAAGGAGACCAGGGAGACAGACAGCAGTGTGCCAGGCTTCCCTGAAGAAGGGGAGAAGCCCTCACCCCATTGATGAAATCCTCCCTTCAATGGAGGCTTTTTGCCAGCCCCTCCTTGGTGACCAGGCTTGCCTCTGCCAGGACTGCCAGGTGACAGGTGGACAGGGGGTAGGACTGGCCCCTGGATGGGCAGGAGCAACAAGCACAGGTGCCCTGGTCCCCACAGGCCCTGGAAGGTTAGTGAGGAAAGAGAGGCCTGGACTCTGACTCTGTTGCCCACCTGTCTGCCCCAGGGCCATCTCCTCCATCCTGGCCATACCAGTTCACTGTGGACTTTTACCAGCTCCCCAATTTCCCCATGAGAACATTGCCATTGTCCTACATGGCCCTCAGGTCTCAATATTCCCAACTTGGGCCTGGAACACCATGTCCACAGTCTTCTGCCACTGATGGAGCAACTCATACTTGCTGAGGCAGAGAATGAGGGTGAGGTAGACAGGGTGGGTGCTGTGGGCATGTGTCAGGGATACAGGGCTGTTCTCGAGCCTCCAGAGGCAGGGGTGGGGTCAGGAGCAGTGATCAGGCTCAGATCACTCTTCCCATGGACTGCAGTCTTAGAAGACTTCCTAGGGGTGGGATCTCAGCCTCACGCTTCATTGACCGGAATGAATGTACTTGGCAGGAACAGGCAAAGGCACTCACGTCGATGATGGTTTCTTGTCCTGGAGCTGCAGCACCAGTTCCAGAGCAAGATGTAGAACCACCTCAGGAGCTAGCACAAGCTCCAAATCTAGTGCCCCTGACAGCTGCAGACCCACGGCAGGCTGCAGCCACAGTTCCCGTTCAGTCCCAGTGCCCAGAACAGGCACCAGCATCAGCTCCTCCAGACCCAGAGTGGGCTCATGCCACAGCTTCCAAGCAAACTCAAGACATGGAACAACCCCCTACACCAGCTTCAGATTCAGAGCCAACAAACGTTCCAGCAAGATCTCTTGTTTAATGTCAAGAGCTAGAACAACCACCTGCACCAAACCCAGCTCCAGTGCAAAGGCAGGCGCAGGTCAGGGTTCTTGATCCAGCTCAGCAAGTAGGACGAGCACACGTGGCAGCTCCAGGTCCAGGGACAGAGCATGCGCACATCACAATTCTTGTCAGGCCTGGGCTGCTGCGACCACCTGCGCCGTCTCAGCACCGGACCTCCGCTCCCGCAGCGCCGTCAGCTGCAGCTCTTTTTTTCAAGTTTATTTCTGTATTTTAAACAGCTTTATTGTGGCACAAATCCTGTGCAGTAAATCACACATATTTCACATATACAATTGGATGAACTGTGATAGATGTACACACCCATGAACCACCACCACGGTCAGGACAGCTGACATTCCCATTGCTCCCCAAGAGGTGCAATTATCAAATTCCCAATTTGCCCCTCGCCACCCCTTTTGCCCCCTGGATACCATCACTTTGTTCTCTGTGTCTGTGAGCCTGTTTCTATTTTGTAGAGAATTTAGTTCCAACTCCTGACCCATAGTTAGTGCCTGTTGTGCTGCAGCAAACATTATTTTACGTTATTAAGTTTAGATACTTAAATATAAATAGTTAGCTAGTGGCTTATTAACTCTATTGTTATTTAAAAAATTGTCTTAATCTTTATTAATTATTTATTCATTTCATTTAGATTTTCCTCAAATATTTTCATTAAATTTTCCAGACCGTACAGTTACTTCCCAAGAAGATCTTGAAGAAATTAACTTTACATCAGTGGACTGCAGAGCGCCTGAACTCTGCTGGCATATGTGTCCACACGCAGTTTGGAAAAAGTGAGAAATTCATTAAAGTACAATGAAACATATATTTGATTCCCATGCAATTCAGTCATCCTTTCATTTGCATTCATACTGTATTTATTATGTAATGAATATGACATTCAGGATAAAGCAGTAACAAAGCAGTTAAAAAAACCTGCCTCCGTGAAACTTCCAATTCAGTTAAGAATCAGACAATTCACAAGGCTGTACTTTACATGGAAATGGTAAGAAAACCTTGAAGGGAATGAGACACTGATGTGGTAGGGATGTTGATGTATGTGGAAGTCATCATTCTTCCTACTGGGTGATCACTGCAAGGGACCTGGGGAGTTCTTACAGACAAGCAGGCATTTGAGCTGAGACCTGAAGGAAGGAGGGAGACCACCACGTGTGTGTCCAGGGAGGATTCAAGGCAGAGGGAAGTGCTAATGCTAGGCCCTGGGGCAGGAGCACCCCATCACAATCAAGGAGCTGCAAGGAGACCTGTGAGGCTGCAGCAGAGTGTGGCCTGGCCAGGCTGCTGAGTTAGATCAGAGAGGGAACCACCTGACAGGTGACGTAGGACTCATGGGTGCTGTGTGCATGTTGGCTTCGTCTGTGAGGAATGGAAAGCTGTGGGCAGAATGAACTTAGCAGTGACCTGACTGGATTCTCTGATTCTGGGTGAAGAACAGCCTATAGGAATGAGGGCCCGGGAAAGAGCGTGGTTAGTGGCAGCCACTGCCATCCTGTCAAGAGGTGGTGGCAGCTCTGCTCAGGTAGAACAGGGGGAGGCCAGTGAGGGATGTAGTCTTAAATTAAAGATGAAGGCTTTGCTGACAGGGAGGAGATGAGTTAGAGAGAGGGGAGAAGTCAAGAAAGACTACAAAACTGGGGTTTTAGCTCCTGTCAGGTTGGAGATAGTGTCACAAAATGGGGAGAATGAGGGAGAGCAGGTTCAGGGGAGATGGTTAATCTGTTTTTGGCTTGTTAGTTGTCCACCTGCAGATGGTATGGAGACAGCTGGGTGGGCATAAATCTAGAATGTATGTGAAGGTTTGGAACAAAGAAGTGAATTTCAAATCATGACAGTCTAGATGTCATGTATGCCACAAGTCTGGATGAGGCAAGCAAGGAGGTGAGTGGCTGGGAAAGAAAAGTGGATCAAGACCTAATTTCTGAGTCAAACTAACACTAAAGGGTTTGAAAGAAAAGTAGAAACCATCAGTGGAGTCACAGAAGGAAAGGCCAGTGAGTTCTTAAAATAAAAAACCCAGAAAACAACAACAACAAAATTATAAAAATGGTAGAACGTATTGAACTGGAATCTATATCATGGAAGCATTTCAAAGAGGGAGGGAGACTGACTGTGTCAAATGAAGCTGATAAAGAAAAGTGTGGATTGAGAAAACTTTTTCCTGTGATAGGATTGTTCTAAAGTGGGATTGTGAGGGAGACAAACTCTGCACATTTACACACACAAAAGCCAAAAAATTTTGTAGTTAAATGAATAAATTTATGGCATGTAAAATATACCCCAAGAAATCTCCTTCAAAATGAAGGAGCACTTAGCACATATCTACCCAGCAGAGCTGCTCCCAGGTACTCGTCTCACAGGGTAAATAAAAACAGATATTTAGAAAAAAGATGCTTGCATATATACACAAAAATATTTATTCATAATGACCCACACTTGAACTAAACCAAATGTCTATTATTAAGAGAATGGATAAATATTTTGTGATACACTCTTACAAGGTCACATTATTCAGCTCTACAAAAAGAATGAATGGCATATTCAAATACAAACAAACATGTAGCTCTAAAAACATTACTTAGAGCAAATGATACAGACATTGACGTATACATTGTGATTTTTTCATTTTTGCCAAGTTCAGCAACCATCAAACTGATGGATGCATTTCACGAGAGTGTGTGTACTTCAATTGAAATGTGACAGAGGGTATATATTCTGTTGAGGGTTAGGAAAACAAAGGATTTGTGAAATCAATGACTTAACATTGATACATTTCACTCTATTTTTTTAATGTATATAGATATAAACACAAAAAGAAAGAATCAAGAAAAATTACCATTGGACAGTAGTGGAGAGAATGACACTTTTGTTACAACCCTCCCCTCTGGCACAGCCCCTCCCCCACACACTGGGCAACTGACCAATCTGGGATGTCAGTTGCTGGCTGGGTTCCAGGTGGAATGTTGGGCTGTCCCTCTGGGCTTGTTGTGGCTGGTGGCTCCACTGTAACCAGGCAGAGCCCTGGGTGGGTCAGTGCCATGGAGGGGCTGCTGTCCTCCATGGAGCTTGGCTTTGGGCTGATCCTGAGGGAGGTGTGTGCGGTCCTGGTGGTGCTGCTGCCTGATGGCCTGTCTGCTCAGCTCATGTTCCAGAGCCTCCAGTGGGAGGCAGTGTTGAGTCTCCCTTTCCTCACCTCTTTGGTGGGTGTCTTATTTCCCTGTAAACTTATTCACTCTCTTAAGAGTCACCTTATGAAAAGCAGCAGGCTATGAAAAGCAGCGGGCTGAAACACTGGCTGCCCAGATAGAAGAGAAGTGCCACCTCATCGACCAGCTGTATTTGGCTATACAAGAGTGTGCCAGTGTGGAGATGACTTTAAAGAACACTGGGCTAGAGAAGGAGCCAGTAAACGTACCCAGCCTCACTAAGGCTTTCAGACACTTGATGACGGTCAACCTGAGTTCGAGGAAGGAAATCAGGTTTGTAATTGAAGAACTGAGGAAAGAGAGATCCCTGCAGTCTATTCAAGCAGAGGTGGCGGAGATGCTGAAAGTGCGCACATTCCTGGAAGAGGTCACGAGAATCAGCACATCACAAGGGGCTGTTACAAACCAGCCAGGGGACCGAGCATCAAGCCCTGATGGTCCCTTTCCAGGAGTGGGCCCTCGTGTTAAAACTGTGCTGTGCCCTGCCCTCGACTCAGGCCTCCCAAGCTGCCGGGCTGCATGCACTCACTTAGATCTCCACCTGCGCTGCAAGGAGGCCAGTGGATGGAGGAGAATCCCCTCCTTTGGAACAGAGTCCCTCCAACTTTAAAAGTGAGCACAGCAGTGAACTCCTTCATGGTCAACATCTCTCACCTAAAATATACTCGAATTCCCAGAACACAGCACGAAGCATGGGGCTTTCTCTGTATTCAGCAAATGTGTGCATTCTCTCTTATTCATTGTGAAAGAAATGTTGTAAATGAGACTGATCTACTTAGTTGGAATCTACATTAAGCTTCATTTCTCAAGACAGTTTGGGTAACTATTATATACCAGCCATGTAAGTGAAGTACACATAGAATTATTCTGTGCACAAATGTTACATTATAATTTGAAATTGTATGCAAATTGTCAATATAAAGTTTTAGATGGCCATAGCATTTATTTCTAGAGTTATATTCTGAAGTCATAAGTTTAAGTCAAAGAGCATTTTTTTCACCTTAGTATGTGTAATTTAAAAAAAAAAGATGTTCTTTAAGATGAAGTTAAATTGTACTCTTAGAAGAAACTTTTATTATTTAAGTTTTATATTCTGCTATAGCAATATCCATATTAAAAATAAATTTGATAATTATATGAGATTGTTTCCTTTGTCTCCCTGCAAGAAACCTGCAGCATAAGTTTCTGATCAAGAAGAAATGTAATTGGACAGTTTGGAAAAATCATCACATCCCTGCTACTCATCTCTCATTCACCATCCTGCACTCAAACTTTGGTGGAATTCTAGGATGGGGAGGTTTTTATCCTGTAAAATTTAGTCTGAGGCCCACAATTACCATCTTTATTTACACATCATGCACTCTTATAAGGCAATGAGCACAAACTGGTTTTTACCATGTCAGAAGTGAAGGAAACACAATACTTTTGTAAGTGGAAGGAGTCACATGAATAAATGACACAGGTAGCATCACAAGATATGTGACATTTCCTCAAATTCATAAATGTATGATGCTTGGGCTGGGGAAGATTAATTAAAACTAAAAACTATGTCCATTTCTTTTGGTGCTGACACTGAAGGGAGGAAAGAAAGATTCTAAAGAGGAAAATTAAAGAGAAGATACTGATGGTCAGGATGGCATAAGTTGTGTAAGAAATAGAAACAGGGAAAGAGGCAGTGGTGGAGTGGGGGCTGGTGGTCTTGGCAGAAGTGGGGCTGGAAGGCCCCTCCGAGGAGGGGACACCTGAGCATGAAGAACACCTGGAGAGATGCCCTGTGCGATGAAGGCACAAACAGGAGATACAGTGCTGATCATGCTGGGCGTGAAGAGCTGTCAAAATCTAGGCTGGCCAGAATGCAGTGAGGGAATGGCAGAAATGGGGGTAAATGCCACCAGGCATCAGAAGATGGAGGGAACTGTCACCACAATAAACAGCTTGATTTCAAGTAAATTGGGCTTTGGCTGCCACTCTGGAAAGAGGATAAACCAGGTATGAGAACGTGACAGAGAGGTCTGGACCCAGTGGAAGCAAAAGAAGTAGAGATGGAGAGATG
The DNA here is from genome assembly GCF_048564905.1 of Vicugna pacos. Classification (NCBI taxonomy): domain Eukaryota; kingdom Metazoa; phylum Chordata; class Mammalia; order Artiodactyla; family Camelidae; genus Vicugna; species Vicugna pacos. The sequence goes on along the minus strand of NC_132997.1, from coordinate 19,737,895 downwards.
GAATCCAATTAACCAGGGGCCCTGCAGGCAGAGAACATGTGACGGATGATGGTTGTGGGTTTGAAGGAAGAGAGGAGTGGGGATGAAGACAGAATTCTTATTTGAGCATCAGGATCAGAACCAGTGTCTTCCAGTGAAATGTGGATGAATTCAGAGGGGTGTATTTGGAAGGGAAATTGAAATCTGAGAGTTTGGAAGGAGACTTTTGACAAGGCTCCATGACACCAGAATAGAAATAAGACGTGCTAATGGGGATGCAAGGGTCTTGGGGTTACAGTGTAACCAGAGAGGCAGCTATAAATGTGAAGGGTCATTGGGGAGTGAAGTTACTTTAGCAGAGATGGAGTCCAAGCAATGGGTTAACGTCACTGGATAAACTCCATGGGCCTGTTTGTGTTCACAGGTTAACTTAGGTTTCCCAGGATCAAAAATAAAGTAATGAGCACAATGGTGGTCTTCTTCAGTCTGTACGCATGTTGGGGCTTGAGTTGTGCACGATCCCCTACTGGTCCCTTTTCACCACAAGGGATGGGACACCTCACATAGTCACAGGGCTCTGAAGAGAAATGAGGAACATGGCTGGAACCATCACACAAGAGCCATGGTACACAGGGTGCTTCTCTTGTCTTTGGCTCTTGTAAAATGATGCCAACCTGTTTTTGAGCTGGAGGCTCAGCCTGTGATTGGGTTTTGAACTCTGGGATCTGCCTCCAGGTACCCTGTTCCCCTCTCTATCAAGTGAAGTTCAGATCCTAAGAGACACTAACTACCCTTGTGCTTTAGGAGCGTGAATTCAGGCACTGTCATCCTATGAACCATTGACACCATCACCTCCCACTTCAGAGCTGGGGTTCAGTGCTCTTTAGCCAGAATGTCAGAGCCCTTGCAAGCCACAGGAATCCACCACATCTGCCTAGCACTTAGCCTGAAACTGCCTAGCCTTGCAGTGAGAACAGATTAAAAACATGCTCATTATTTGCATTATCCCATTCCACCCTCATGAGGACAAAACAAGGCAGTATCTGCTGTGGCCTCATAACACCCTGGTGGAAACTGAGATACAGAAAAGTTCACTCACTCCTAACTAACCAAGAAAGGGCCGATATTCACAGGGCTGTGTGATGAATACCCTGCATATGAATTCTGAACTCATGTATGCAGTGTGAGCCGATGGAAATAGAAGCAGTGAGAGATTTTCTAAACTGTCTTGAAAAGTAGAGTTGACATTCGAAGCATTTGTGGTTATGTTGATTTGGTAACTGAAAATGATATAAGTACTGAGAGTGCATTTGGGGAATCCTTTTAGGGAGTGTAAATCTAGGTTGCTGTGTTCAAATTCTCCCAATAGGCCAGGAGATTTCTTTCAATGCAGGGATGGAGAGCTCAACTGAGTGTAACAAGCCTGTTGGTGGAAATTTCTGGGTGATTGGGCAAACCTTATTCATATACATATTATGTGTATATATACATCTGTACATAAATATATACAGATATATATGTCATATACAGTTTTGTATGTAGATAACAGTGTCACTGTATAAAATGTCTGCTCTATTTGCTTGAGATATATTAACAGATCATTTATTTCATGTTTTCCTATAATCTTTTCATTGTTTTCTCTTCCTTTGTTACCTCCCTTCAATGTAATATTTTCCTCCATTTTTCATGCTAGAAGACAACCTCTCATATCACATAGTCCTACCCTGAACTTTCATGTTTATGAGATGGGTAGGAATTAGCTGCAGATGACTTCCATGCGCCTGGATAATGGCCTGCATCTCTCACTGTTCCTCCCTGCATTACTTACAGGCTGCACACGGAACTGTGAGGCTGTGCCTTGAATGGCCCCAGGTGTCTCAGCAAGCGATCCGTGACCTTCTGTGGCAGGGTCGAGACAGTCTGCCAGAATCCTGGAGGCTGATCACGAAAAGGTGAGGTGAGGATTCAGTTTAAAATCTGTAATGAAGGCTCTTATTTTCAATAGGACAGCATATCCGGCTACCTCACCATTGCTCTCAGCATGATTTTAATGAGATTTTACCATTTTGTTGTATTATAAAGCTGTGAACATATTAATCATGTGTATTCCAGTTTAAAATTTTACATGGCTGTACAACGTCTATGTATCTCCCATTGTAGGATATTTAGTGTGTGTCCAGTTTTGGAGGGAATAAAAAAATATCTACTATAAATATCAATGAACACATTTTTTGTTTACCTACTTTTTCCTTGAGCAAAATCCTGGGGGCAGAGTTGCTTGTTGATGCGGAGTTTGTGTGCTTAAATTGATTTTTTCCAACATGTTTGTACCATTAAAATATCTCATCACCAATACAAAACTGAAATTGCTCCATACCATTCCCAATGCTTGATATTTTCCTTCTTAGCTGTTATAATGAATCATGTTGTTACTCTAGTTTAACATAAAAATCAGTATGTTACTTTTGTTTTTATTGTGTTTTTCCCAAGAATAAACACTGACCATTGATTCATCTTCCGGGATCAGGGAAGACTTGATGACAAGAAAGTGCCCCATGAGAACGGCTGAAGCCCATATGGGTTACTTTTTGGTTCTCCAAGGTGAGTCCAAAGAACAAAAAGGAATTGGTTGACTCTCTGTCTTCTTAGTTTTACTCTTCGCTGCTAATTTACTGTTTCTGGGGGTTTGCTGCACTTAGAGGCAATAAGCTCATGCCCATTACTGGCAAAAGTGGTTTCAAGGTTTTTTTTATTATTATTTTTTGATAAAATTCAGTATATTAACTATTTTAAAGTATTCAATTTGGACATCAAGGCAAAGCAGAACTGGAGGCTCCTGACTCCCTCCTCCCATGATATACTAAATAAACAGCGACACAAGAATCAATTTCCTGTGAGAGGAAACTAAAAATGGGTTGGTTCTCCTACACACTGGATTACAGGCAAAATACTCAAATGTTAGGAAAAGACGACATACACAACGGCCATAAACCCAAGGCCCAGCAGTGGCCCTTGCATTCAGGATGTAAACCTTGGCTCTCATCTTCATTCTAAGAAACATAGGGTTCGGACAAGACATCTAGGGCACTAACATTTATGGATGCCTTCTGAGGTTCCTAGATCACCTTGCTCTTGGAGGTCAGAGGGCTGAATATTCATGAGTCACCCAGGGACCACAGATAATTCAGTGGTGATTTAAAACAGGTGCGCAAGGTCCTTCAGGGGTTATTTCTCCTATCTGAGAACAGAGGACGCGGGCAAAAACACAGCTCCCATTTTCTCCAGTGCAGGGTGTAGACTACACACTTAAGTCCAATGTTTAGAAATGCTGCCTGAAAGTCAGACATCAAATGACCTTGCACATGGGAGCGCTTCCTGTTAATCCTACCTCCAGTGTGTGTGTGTGTGTGTGTGTGTGTGTGTGTGTGTGCGTGCACGTGTGCGTATGTGTGTGTTCAGAGCAGGATCTGGCTTTGAGTTTTTCCCTAGGAGGAGGAGAACTATATATTGCTCTGATTGTTTTGGCTGCCACCTGATGGTCTGACTTCTAACTCACCTATTTTTTTTCACTGTGAGCTTACGAGGCCCTGCAGCTACTAGGCTGCTCAGCGTGTACGGAGAACAAGTCAGTGGCCTCATTCAGTCTCATTCCCTCTCCTGTGACTCCCTTCCCCGGCTCATGTCTGAAGTGACTCCAAGATTACAGCCCTTTCCAGGAAGAAGTTTCCCTTCACCACTGATGCAGCAGCGTTTCCAGCTACTGAACAAAGGGGTCTCTCCTAACTTGTCTCTCTCTGCAAGTGATGAAAAAGACAATCCCCAGTCCTCTGCTAATTTTTATGGGTAGGTGAATACTTAATGCAGCTCCTTCCCCACCCAGGTCCAGAGATAGACTCAAGCCTCCAGCTGCCTCACCCATTTCTGAGAGCCAACAGAACCCAGCAGCCACCAGCTTCCTGGCAGTGACAAAGTGCAAAGAAACGTCTTGAAAGTGTATGTGGTCTGAACAAAAGTGCAGGCATTTTCCATAGGTCCTGCCCCCAATTTATTGTAGAATGTATAGGAGAAAAATCCCAGTTCCCTGCCTCTACCTGAGGAGAAGAGAAGATGGATGGCACACAGGGGATCAACTTTTCTGGCTGCTACTGAACGGAGAGGTTTCTATCTCATTTGCTAAGGATACTGACAGGACTTGGCACAACCTAGTACCCTGTGCACACTGTGAACATAGGGGGCCACTTGGACAAACACAGAGCTTTGAGGAAAGCAAAATTTATGGCCTAGCTGATTAGTGAGGTTTATCTGCCATACGAGGCCCATCTGTGAACATTTGAGAGGTGGTTATTTGTCAAATGTACAGAAACCAAAACAGAGATTTATGGAAAATGAAGAAACAAGGAAATATGGGCCAAAGAAAAGCATAAAGTCAATCTTCAGAACCCAATTCTAATAAAAGTGGTCATAACTGATTTACCCAAAAGAGAATTCAACATAATGGTCATAAAGATGTTCATCATAATCATGAGATCAATACATAAGCAAAGTGAGAAGTTCAAATGTAGAAAGAAGATACTTTAAAAAGACCAAACAGAAAAGTTACATAAACATCACGTCAGTGAGATTTGTACATTTTGTTCTTTCTCCTACGATATAAAAAGAATGAGACATCCATAACCATAAAAAGTGCCTCCACACAGCATACAAGGGAGCCACTCACCTACAGATCCTCAAAGAGTTGGATGGGATCTCAGCATGTACGGGAGAGAAGGGGCGTGGCAGTGACGGTGGCAGCAGCACAAGTGGAAGCAGCAGGAGGCATTGGGACAGCTCAGCCTTTCCAGGAAAGCAGTTGGAAGGGGAAGCTGGTGAGTCAGAGGTCACCTGTGCATGCTGCAGCTGGAAGGATCTGTTTCTCTCCATAGGAGAGATTGCACCACACTGGTAGAGTAGTGAAAGGGAAGAAGGCAGACAAAAAAACTGAATGAATACCCTGCTGTTCACCCTTGGATCATCCCAAAGTTCATCCCATTGGCTTCTGGGACCACATCCCCAAACTAGAATTTACCTATTGGTATGTGGGCACATCCAAAACCCAAGCCCCAAACACACATCTTCCTACTACTGGGTAGCACCCCCTCCTTTTTGTTTTCCTGCATGAGCCTTTTTTTTTTTTTTTTTGGCATGTTCCCACTCTTAGTAACAAATCACTTCTAGTAAGAGAAGCCAGAAATGTATGCTACAGTGAGACTTTGGGAAAAAAAGGTCGGGGGAAATATTCATTAGCAAAACACAAAATCCCAGTATCAGACGGCTTCACTGGAGAATTCTCCCAAACATTTAAAGAAGAATTGTACACATTCTTCTCAAATTCCTCAAAAATATCAAGGGACAAGGAACACATCCAATCTGATTCTACAAAGCAAGAATTACTTGAATACCAAAAGTAAATAAGGGTACCACAAGTAAACTATAGACCAGTATCACCCATGAATGTAGATACAAAATTTCTTAACAAAATAGTAGCAAATCAAATTCAAGTACATCAAAATAGGATTGTACACATTATCCAAGTGGGATTTCACCCTGGGATTCAGGGATGGTTCCACATATGCAAGCCAATAAATGTAAAATATTGTATCAATAACTGAAGAGTTAAAAAAACCATCTCAGTTGATGCAGAAAAAGCATTTGACAAAATGCAACAGCATTTCACAATAAAAACCCTTAACAAATTAAGGATATCTCAAAATCATAAAGGGAATATATATCAAACACAGAGCTAGCAATATAGTCAGTGAAGAAAAATTGAAAGTGGATCCTCGAATAACATGAAAAACAATGGATGCCTACTCTTACCACTTCGCATCAATAAATATAGTACTGAAAGTCCTAAACAGAGTAATTAGGCAAGACGAAGAAATAAAAGGCATCCAAGTCAGAAACAAAGAAATAAAATCATCACTATTTGCTGATACGATGTTACATCCCAATGAGTCAAATGAAGTACTGTTGGAATCGCCTAACGATTTCAAAAAAGCGGCTTGATACAAACATCAACATACAGAAACCAGATGTATTGTTTCGTATCAATGATGCAGCAGCTGAAAAAGACATAAAGGAAATGATCTCATTCAGAAGAGCAAATGAAAAGAAAGCATAACAAACAAAACCAGTAATGAGTAGAGAGATTACTTTAAGACATTAAATATCATAGGGGTTAATTTAATCAAGGAAGTGAAAGATCTATACAACAAAAACTACAAACTTTCTGAAAGAAGTACAAAAAAAAGGTAAAAAAAAAAACACCCTTTATGTATGTAGATTTGGAGAATTAATACTATTAAACTGGCCTTACTGCCCAAAGCTATCCACAAATTCACTGCAATCCAAATCAACATAGAAAAGGCAATCATTAAAGAAATAGTGGAAAGAGTTTTAAAGTTTGTGTGTAAATGCGAAAGTCCCTGTACAGCCAAAGCAATGCTTTGAAGAAAAGGAAGCATGGAGGTATCATGTTTCCTGACTTCAAACTATAGACAAACCCACACTACTAAAAACAATATGGTACTGTCAAAAAAAATTGTCACATGGACAAATGGAATAGGAGACACCAGAGTTAAATCCAGCTATATATGGCCAAATAATATTAGACAAGAAAACCCAGAACACCCAATCAGGCAAGACAGTCACTTCAACAAAGGTGCAGGGGAAAAGTACACAAATGCATGCAATAAAAATATTGAACGCCTGTCCCACACCATTTGCAAACAATTAACTCAAAATGGATTAAGCACTGGTATCGTGAAACTCCTAGACACATCCTAAAGAACCACATTGATATTGCTTTTTGCAAGGATTTGTCTTGACATAATGACAAAAACACAAACAGCAAAAGCAAAAATCAACACATGGGACCACATCAAACTCAAAAGGTTTTGCACCACAAAAGAACAAGTAAAAATTCAAAAAAGATAATCTACAGAATTTCAGAAAATTTTGGAAATGTGTATTCAAGCAGAGGTTAATATCCAAAATATATAAAAACTCATACAACATATAAACAAGAACAAGGAACAAACCCACCAATTCAATGAAAAAATAGACGGAATAAATAAACAGATATTGTTGCAAAGAGCTCCAAAAGTCACATGAAAAGATGCTCAATATCTCTATTGATCAGAGAAATGCAAACCAAAGCCAAAATGGGATATAACCTCACATCTGTTAGAATATCTATCATCAAGAAGACACAACAGGTGGGGCAAGAATGTAGTGAAAAGAGAACCCTTTCAAATTGTTGTTTGGAATGTAAAATGGCCTAAACACTTTGGAAAACAGTACGACTGTAGCAAAAAAATTAAGAATAGATCTACCATACAATCTAACATTTCCGTTTGTGCATATATACACCCAAAGAGTATGAGAACTTCGATGTGCATTTTGGTGAAGTGTATGCATGCCCATGTTACAGCATTATGTGCAACAGCCCAAATTAGGGAAACCCAAATGCCCATCAGCAGATGAATGGATAAAAGTATGTGGAATGTGCACTATTGGACAGTATGCATCCAAGAGAAAGAAGGATATTCTTCAATTTGCTAAAAGATGAATGGAGTTTAAGCACATTATGTAAATGAGTTAATTTGGAAATAAAAGACAACTGGTATATAAGATCACTCATATGTAGAATAATGGAAACATCATGAAAATAGATATAAATATACTATATATAATATAGATGTATAAAATATATATGCAATATCATATAATACGAGGGGGGTGAAAAGGTAAATTTTATCATTACTTTATGTAAGTGACGTTCAGATGTTACCAGTTTAAAATAAGCCATTGTTATAAGACATTTTATATAAGAACCTTGGTAATTCCAATATAACTGCCTACATCATTTTTACACCTGAAAAAGATACAGGAATCAAAACTTATCCATGCAAAAATGGTCATTAAATACAAAATAAGACAGCAAAAGAGAAGAGATATAAACAATGCAGGACAGGGAACAGTTAGCAAAACAGCAAGAGTAAAACCTTTCCTATAAATATTTACTTTAAATGGTAGTGAATTCAACTCCCAAATAGAAAGATAAAGCACAGCTAAATGGATAGGAAAAAAAAGAGCCACCTGAACCCTTTCTTCAAGAAACTCACTTTAGATTTAGGGACAAACAGATCAAAAGTGAAGCGAGGGAAATTTATATACTATGCATATGTAACTGAGAGAAAGCAGAAGTGGATATATTTATATCAGAAAATATCATCTTTACATGAAAAACTGCCTCTAAAAGAAAATAATGCCATTACATAAAGATAAATGGGTCAATTCAACAGGAAGATAAACAGTTGTACATATATATATACACCAAATATCAGAGCAAATACATATTTAAAACAAATGTTGACAAATCAGAAAGGAAAAATTGTCTGCAATATAACAGTAATAGGAGACTTCAATGTGTGACTTTGAATCATTGATAGTTTAACCAGATAGCAAGTTCAAAAAGAAACAGTGGACTTGAACTACACTATAGTGCAAACAAGACTGACTAATATATATGGAATTTTTGCCCAATAGCAGAAAAATACACATGTTTATCAAGCACACACAGAATGTTCCCCATGATAAAATATATGCCAGGTCACAAAACAAGACTTAACCATTTTATGAAGTTTAAAACCATTCCAAATATCTATTTTGGCCACAACAGAGACAAAGCAGAAATTGATGGCAGCAAGGAAACTGATAAAAATTTGCCAAAACATGGAAATTAAAAAGCACAGCCTTGAACAACAAAGGGTCAAAGACAAAATCAAAAAGGAAACTTAAAAATGCCCACAGACTAAAGAAGATGAAAACACTACTTACCAAAAGGTATGGGATACAGCAAAATCAGGATGTTTATATGGATAATTTCTTATATTATAAAAAGAAGAAATGTCTCAAATAAATGACGAAGCTTTACCCTTATGCACTAGAAAATGAGAACAAAATATACCTGAAGTTAGAATGAAGGAAAATGTGAAGATGAGAGCAGAGACAAAGAAAATAGACAAATCAAAATGTCAAAAAAATCAACAAAATTAAGAGGTTATTATTATTATTATTATTATTATTATTATTATTTTGGAAAATAGACAACACAGAGAAAACTTTAGCTAGAATGTGAAAAAGTGAAAAGTCTCAAAAAAAATCAGAAATTAAAAAAAGAGAAATTACAACAGATGCCTGAAAAAAGTGAACAGTTATATAACAACAAATTAGAGAATGTACAAGACATGGATAAAATCTTTATCTCATACATCCTACCATCCTATCTTTTTCTGAATAAAGAAAAACAGAGAGGCTAAACAGCCCAGTAAGAAAGAAGAGGATTGAAATCAGAATAAAAAACTTCCCAACAGGAAAAGCCCAGGTCCAGAACGTTCATGGATGAAGTCTCAAAACATTCAAAAAATAATGGTCACCAATCAAACAGGATGATAATGGTACACAGTCACACACAAAAACCAATGGAATGGAAGAGAAAGCCCAGAAATAGGTGCACACATTTGATCAATTAACCTGTGACAAAGGAGGTAAGAATATATCATGGAGAAAAGACAGTCTCTTTAATAAATGCTCTGCTGGGAAAACTGGACAGCTCCTTGTGAAAAATGAAACTAGAGCATCTCTTAACACCATATACAAACATAAACTCAAAATGGATTAAAGACCTAAGCATAAGACAAGATACTCTAAAATTCCTAGAGGAAAACATAGGCAAAGAACACTTTCAAGTAAATCACAGCAATAATTTATTTTCCAATAGTGCCTAGAGTAATGGAAATAAAAGCAAAAATAAGCAAATGGGACTTAATTAAACCTAAAATCTTTGCATAGCAAAGGAAACCATAAACAAAGTGAAAAGACAACTGACAGAATGGGAGAAAATATTTGCAAATGATGAGACTGACAAGGGATTAAATCCAAATTATATGAACAGCTCATACGACTTAATAGAAAAGGAAACAACCAACCCAATCAAAAAATGGGTAGAAGACCTAAATAGACACTTCACTAAGAAGACACACAGATGGCCAACAGGCACATGAAAAGATTCACAATATCGCTAATTATTAGGGAAATACATATCAAAACTACAATGAGGTGTCACCTCACACCAGTCAGAATGGCCATCCTTAAAATGTCTACAAAGGATAAATGCTGGAGAGAGTGTGGAGAAAAGGGGATCCTCCTACACTGTCGGTGGTAATGTAAATTGGTGCAGTCACTTTGGATAAGAGTATGGAGGTTCCCCCAACAAAAAAACTAAAAAACATGTTACTACATGACTGAGCAATCCCACTCCTGGGGATATATCTGGGTAAAACTATAACCCAAATAGACACATGCACCCCAGTGTTCATAGCATCGCTCTTTACAATAGCCAAGATATGGGGGCAACCTAAATGTCTATCAACAGATAAGTGGATAAAGATGTTATACACACACCACACACACACACACACACACACAATGGAATATTACTCAAGCAAAAAAAGAATGAGACTATGTCATTTGCAGCAACACAAGTGGAGCTAGAGATTATTATGTTAAATGAAATCAGTCTGACAGAGAAAGACAAATGTTATATCATGATATGATTAGTGCTATTTAAAACAAAATGACAAAAGTGAACTTGTTTACAAACCAGAACTAAACTCACAGACACAGAAAAAAATGGTTACCAAAAGGAAAAATGGTGGGGGGTGGAATAAACTAGAATTTTGGGATTAATATATACACACTACTCTAAATAAAATATATAAACAAAAGGGCCTGCTCTATAGCATATGGAACTATGTTAAATATTTTGTAATAACCTATAGTGGAAAAGATTTGAAAAAGAATATATATATACATATATATGAGAGTGTGTATATATATAATTGAATCCCTTTGCTGTATACCAGAAACTAATACATCATTCTAAATTAAATATACATCAATTTAAAAAAATCATAATAATTATTCTCACCAAAATAGTTATAGGATAATTTGAACAGACAGATCACTAGAGGTGAAATCAAATCAGCAATAAAAAAACCTCCCTGCAAACAAAAGTCCAGGACCAGATGGCTTCACTGGGGAGTTCTACCAAACATACAAAGAACTCATACAAATCCTTCTCAAGCTCTTCCAAAAGACTGAAGGAGGGAACACTGCCAAACTCATTCTATGAAGCCACCGTCACCCTGATATGAAAAGCAAAGATTCTACCCTAAAAGAAAACTATAAACCAGTATTACTGGTGAACATAGATGCAAAACTTTTCAACAAAATATCAGCAAAGAGAATCCAACAACACCTAAAAAAATCACACACTATGATCAAGTTGGATTCATCTAAGGGACACAAAGATGGCTCAACTTATGCAAATCAATCCCCATGACACACCACATCAACAAAAGAAAAGGGAAAATTTACATGTCATCTAAATCAATGTGGAAAAAGCATTTGATTAAATTCAACACCCATTTATGATAAAAACTCTTACCAAATTATGTATAAAGTGAACATATCTCAACATAATATAAGTTATTTGTGACAAACCCACAGGCAATATAATACTCAATGGTGAAAAGTTCAAAGTTTTCCCATTAAAGTCTATGCAAGAAGAAGATGCCCATTCTCACTGCTTCTATTCAACACAGCACTGGAATTCCTAGGCATAGCAGCCAGACAAGAAAAAGAAATAAAAGGGATCCAAATTGGAAGAGAAGAAGTAAAACTGCCACTATATGCAGATGACATGACACTATATATAAATAACCCTCAAGACGCCACACAGAAACTACTAGAGCTAATAAAAGAATTTGGCAAGGTAGCAGGACACAAGAGTAACATACACCAATCAGTCACATTTCTTTACACTTACAATGAAACAACACAAAAGAAAAGAAACAATCCTTTTAAAATCATATTCAAAAATTAAAATACTTTAGGAACAAGTTTGATCAAGGTGGTGAAAGACTTGTACACAGAGAAGTACAAAACAGTGATTAGGAAATTAAAGAGTACTTAAAGGAATGGAAAGATACCCAATGCTCTTAGATTAGAAGAATTTTTGTTGAAATGGCCATACTACCCAAAGCAATGTACAGATTTAATGTGATCCCTGACAAATGACCCAGGATAGTTTTCACAGAACTAGAACAGATTATCCTAAAATTTATATGGAATCACAGAAGACACAGAATTGCCAAAACAGTACTGTAGAAAAAGAACGGTGCTGGAGAAATAACCCTCCCAGACATCATATAATACTACAGAGCTACAGTCATCAAAACAGTGTGGTACTGGCACTAAGACAGACATATGGATCAATGGAACAGAATAGAGAGCCCAGAAATAAATCCATAGACTTACGGTCAATGAATCTTCCACAAAGGGGACAAATTAAGTGAAAATCATCTCCTGAGAAATGGTATTGGGAAAGCATGTAAATCAATAAAGTCAAAACACTCCCTCACTCCATACACAAAAATTAACTCAATACAGCTTAAAGATGAAAACATAAGACACCCTAAATCTCCTAGAGGAAAACATTGGCAAAACATTCTCAATATAAATCTCAGCAATGCTCTCCTAAGGTAGTCTACCCAGGCAATAGAAACAAAAGCAAAAATAAACAAATGGAACCTAATTAAACTTAATAAGCTTTTCCATGGCAAATGAAAACATAAGCAAAACAAAAAGACAACATATGGATTCAGAGACAATACTTGAAAAAGATGAGACTGACAAGGGCTTAATTTTCATAATATATAAAGAGCTCATACAACTTAATAAGGAAAATACAAACAACCCAATCCAAACAAGGGCAGAAGACCTAAACAAGCAATTCTCCAATGAAGACATAAAATGGCCCACAGGCACATGAAGAAATACTCAGTATTGCTAATGATCAGAGAAATGCAAATCAAAACTACAATGAGGTATGAACTCACACCAGTCAGAATGGCCACCATTCAAAAATTCACAAATGATATATGCTGGAGAGGGTGTAGAGAAAAGGGAACCCTCCTACCCTGTTGGTGGGAATGTAGTCTGGTGCAACCATGGAAAATAGTATAGAGATTCCTCAAAAGAGTAAAAATAGACTTACCACATGATCCAGCAATCCCAGTCCTGGACATACATACAGAGGGAACTCTAATTTGAAAATATACATGCACCTCAATATTCATAGCAGCACTCTTTACAACAGCCAAGACATGAAAACAACCCAAATGTCCTTGACAGATGAATGGATAAAGAATTTGTGGTATATTTATACAATGGAATACTTCTCAGCCATAAAAAGAATAAAATGCCATTTGCTGCCGCAATATGGACGGACTTGGAGATTGTCATTCGAAGTGACATAAGCCAGAAAGAGAAAGAAAAATACCACAGGATGTCGCTTATACATAAAATCTTAAAAAAAGACACAAATGAACTTATTTACAAAACAGAAACAGATTCAGACATATTTATGGTTACCAGGGGGTAAAAGAAGGGATAAATTGGGAGTTCGAGGTTTGCACTCACTAAGTACTATATATAAAGTAGATAAACAACACATTTCTTCTGTATAGCACAGGGAGCTATATTCAATATCTTGTAGCAATGTATAATGGAAAAGAATATGGTAAGGATTTTATATATATATTTATATATATACCAAACATATAAATGAATCATTATGCTGTATATCAAAAATTAATACAACATTGTAAATCGAGCATACTTCAATAAATATATATATATATATATTCTCCCATTTCCTAAATATTTATCTTTTTAATGGTCAACAATGCAATCAAAAAGGTAAAACCATCACATAACTCAACACTTCTCGGCATTGGACATTTACTTTTCCTTAACTTCAGAAGGCAACGTGGTCCTGCTTAAAAATAGATATTTTCTGGGAATAAATCTAACCAAGGAGGTGAAAGAATTATACACAGAAAACTATAAACCATTGATGAAGGAAATTAAAGAAGACTTTAAAAAATGGAAAGATATTCCATGCTCTTGGATTGGAAGAATCAATATTGTTAAAATGGTCACACTGCCCAAGGCAATCTACAGATTTAATGCAATCCCTATCAAATTACCCAGGACATATTTCACAGAACTAGAACAAATCATAATAAAATTTATATGGAGCCATCAAAGACCTAGAATTGCTACAGCATTACTGAAGAGAAAGAAAGAGGCTGGAGGAATAACTCTCCCAGACTTCAGACAATACTATAGAGCTACAGTGATCAAGACAGCATGGTATTGGTACCAAAACAGACATATGGACCAATGGAACAGAATAGAGAGCCCAGAAATGAACCCACAAACCTTTGGTCAACTAATCTTCGACAAAGGAGGCAAGAATATACAATGGAATAAAGACAGTCTCTTCAGCAAATGGTGTTGGGAAAACTGGACAGCAGCATGTAAAACAATGAAGCTAGAACACACCCTTACACCATATACAAAAATCAACTCAAAATGGATTAAAGACTTAAACATAAGACAAGATACAATAAACCTCCTAGAGGAAAACATAGGCAAAACATTATCTGACATACATTTCAAAAATTTTCTCCTAGAAGAAATAAAAGCAAGAATAAACAAATGGGACCTAATGAAACTTACAAGCTTCTGCAGAGCAAAGGAAACCAGAAATAAAACAAGAAGAAAACCTACGGAATGGGAGAAAATTTTTGCAAGTGAAACCGACAAAGGCTTGATCTCCAAAATATATAAGCAGCTCATACGACTCAATAAGAAAAAAATAAACAACCCAATCCAAAAATGGGCAGAAGACCTAAACAAGCAATTCGCCAAGACATACAAATGATCAAAAAGCACATGAAAAAATGCTCAATATCACTAATTATCAGAGAAATGCAAATCAAAACTACAATGAGGTATCACCTCACACCAGTCAGAATGGCCGTCATTCAAAAATCCAAAAATGACAAATGCTGGAGAGGCTGTGGAGAAAGGGGAACCGTTCTACACTGCTGGTGGGAATGCAGTTTGGTGCAGCCACTATGGAAAACAGTGTGGAGATTCCTCAAAAGACTAGGAATAGACTTACCATATGACCCAAGAATCCCACTCCTGGGCTTGTATCCAGAAGGAAATCTACTTTAGGATGACACCTGCACTCCAATGTTCATAGCAGCACTATTTACAATAGCCAAAACATGGAAACAGCCTAAATGTCCATCAATAGGTGACTGGATAAAGAAGATGTGGTATATTTATACAATGGAATACTACTCAGCCATAAAAACTGACAACATAATGCCATTTGCAGCAACATGGATGCTCCTGGAGAATGTCATTCTAAGTGAAGTAAGCCAGAAAGAGAAAGCAAAATACCATATGAGATCGCTCATATGTGGAATCTAAAGACTCATGGACAGAGAATACACACTTGTGGTTACCAGGGGGGTAGAGGGTGGGAAGGGATAGACTGGGATTTCAAAATTGTAGAACAGATAAACAAGATTACACTGTATAGCACAGGGAAATATACACAAAATGTTATGATAAATCACAGAGAAAAAAATGTGACAATGAGTGTGTATATGTCCATGTATGACTGAAAAATTGTACTGAACACTGGAATTTGACACAACACTGTAAAATGATTATGAATCAATAAAAATTTAAAAAAAATAAAAAATAAAAAAAAAAAACTGAAAAAAAAAAAAAAAGAAAAACACAACATGACTCAGTGAAAACCGTCTGACCTCATCAAAATTGCGCAGATAATAGGAAACAAAATACAACAAAAGGCTTCTGCTATTGTCCTAGGCAGAAAGACCAAAGTAATTAGAAATAGATTTTGCAAATTATTACATATACAGTGTCAAATAAAATTAATTCCAGTAAATCCACATATTTAGATGAGAATATTTAGAATGAAAGGTGAAATTCTATGTTTCACGTTACTTTAGCTTAATAGCACAGAAGACCTTGTGTTCCCCACTGTTCCAACCTAATCTCCCAGTGGAAGCACAGCGGTTTCAGGGTCGAGTCTCAACTGTGAACACTTTCCTGTTTTCACCCTCCTCGATCAGAAAATTAGCTCATTAATTTTTATGTTTTATTATTAAAAGTATAAATACCATCTAAACTGAAAAGGCAAACTCTCTCCAGCATTTCTGCACAGCTGGACCAACAGTGCCACTCCAAAAGTGAGTCTGACCGAGGCTTGTTAGTTTGCAGATTAAGAAAATTTTAAAGTTAAGTATTATTTCAAGTAAGCTGGAGCTTTAAAAAATGCAAATATATATTATTAATTGTGTTAGCAATTGAGATGTCAAAATTAACATCCAGGCAGCTATATGTAACCCAAAATGTGTGTAGTTCTAAAGAAAAAAAGTAAAATTTTTTTGTATCTAACAAAGAAGAAGCTGTTCGCCTTTTTTCTGGCACATTTAGAGATATTAATTTTTATTTTTTTCATTGCTCAAAATCTGGATGTGTGAAACCTAAAACATATTATAAAACACCCTCTGTAATACAAGCTTTGTTTCCTATAATGTTCAGTCAGTCAGGACTTCTTCCCCCATTGATAAAAAGAGCAACATCGCTTTATAATCAAGTTTGACATGGTATGATAATGTATCTATTAGATTACCCACATAGTAATATAGTCTATACTACCAACATATCTATATACAGAATATGCACAGTTATGATAATAAAAGTGATATATTTATAAGAAACAGGATTGTCTGTAAAATGATTTAAGCAACTTGATTTCTTTGTCTTTCCTAACTTGTAAATCAGTGAAATGACTAGCAATACCTGAATCAATTAACAGAACATGTATTAAATGCCTGCTGATAGGCACACAGAGCAAAATTAATTCCGAGTGATCGGATCCACGTGGATATACAAATAGTACTAACTATATACATGTATAACTATATAAATATAGTTATATGTGTTTTATAGAGAAAGAATGAAATCAGGAAGACTTTGCATAGCTCTTGTGAAATTATAAAAAAATCTTGCTTCCTGCTTCATTGCTTTTTATCCAGATTACTTCTTAATTATTTAAATTAATGAAATTTAACTTATTGGAGGATTGAATAAGATATATTTACCAATACAAAAAATTCTCTTATTCATATACAGTTATCATTCTCAGACTCTGTTTCAGATTCATTTTTATAAGTAACATTTACAAAAATGACTTGTTTCAACCCAAAAATCAGTTGTTAAAAACTATTCAAGAGCTAGCATATGTTTAGAAGAAAGTGGCTTTTTTTTTTTTTTGAAGAAATGTGATTTATCAGGTTGCCAAAGTGGAGGTTCCTATGAAAGTGTGCATCATACAAATAAACAGCATTTGAACAAATAT
This sequence comes from Vicugna pacos, assembly GCF_048564905.1. NCBI lineage: Eukaryota > Metazoa > Chordata > Mammalia > Artiodactyla > Camelidae > Vicugna > Vicugna pacos. The sequence continues at coordinate 19,720,494 of NC_132997.1, read as the reverse complement.
AGCCATAAAAAATCACAAAAAGTGCATGCTGTTGGTGTTCTACGCAAGAATGATATTCTCCCCAATTTTGGGAAAGCCCACTGTCTGGCATTTCAAAGAAGCCCGATGAAAGCCAAGTTAAGAGGAAAAATACAATGCAGAAAAGCACAGTTATCCTCACATTTATTCATGACATGTGTGCACAGAAGATTCTGCATTTTCCGAATGGAAAGAGCCCACCCATAGCCTGGATGCCATCTACAAGATCCTATGGTGTGCTCACTGCTCATGTTTGTCCAGAAACCTGGCATTTTCCTTGTCTTTGGAGGACTGGCCATGCTTTTCCATTATTTCCAGTTCATCTCATTGTGCTCTGTGGAAAAACAAAAGCCAAGTGGTTGTTAGATAATCATGATGTTAAATACAGGAAAATTCTATACATTTTGATATTTTTAACATCTGTTTGAGGTAAAATTTGACTTAATTCATGATGCATTTTAAAATGTTTAAATATGTTTAATGCACACCAGATCATCTCCAAATCTTCCAAATGCTATTGGCGATTAGTGACGTTCCCATATAAATAATAAATATTTTTTATTTATTCCAGCATGCTTTAAAACAGTACAGTTTTCCTCCCTTGTTTTTAGCTGTTTATAATGCTCTCTGGAATGCAAGACTTTCATTTTAAAGTGGTATTTCTCTCAGAAATTAATCAAGTTAAATTTGAAAGTAATTTGATCCTAAAGGTGTTATAACATTTTTAAAGAAAAAAATATATATATTTAACTATTGCAATCATTCTTTCTGCCTCTTTGTTTTGGGAAAAGTACAATTTAATTATTAAGTCATGGGACAAAAATAAAAGATTTTGATTCTTTCAAAAATTCTTCCTACACAAAAATGGCTCCAGGCTTCTTTTCTTTTTAACTGTCCTATTTCACCCTTTAAAACCCAAGCTAAAAATTTGTTGTCCTAAGTTTGGTTCTTTATAGGAGAGGATCCTCTGCACTTTAATCTAAAGCAGAATATTTTATAGGTTTCAAACAACACAAATTTTATTCTTAATAGAGAATTTAGATGATTTTTATTTTCAGTCTTATCTCTATAATTCACAAAGAAGTTTCAAAGTATTTTCTACACTTTCTAAGTGCATTAAGAATTGGTTCTTTATAGGAGAGGATCCTCTGCACTTTAATCTAAAGCAGAATATTTTATAGGTTTCAAACAACACAAATTTTATTCTTAATAGAGAATTTAGATGATTTTTATTTTCAGTCTTATCTATATAATTCACAAAGAAGTTTCAAAGTATTTTCTACACTTTCTAAGTGCATTAAGAAATCAGTAGACCACCATATCTTGGGTTTGAGTCTAGTCCCCAGAAGTTAAAATCCCTTCAACATTTTCTGTTGTTTGAACATAAAGGCAGCTCAGCCATAAACTGCTGTAAATGATAGAACCTGAGAGATTTCTAACAAAGCTATTTTGTGTTTTCTACTCACTGACTGATTTGAAATACAGGCTTTTCTGTTAATGGGATTACCTAGCAAAGACTAGTTCCTCAAAGGAAGCTTCTTTCAGCAGGGAAAGAAGATTTAATGACAGACCAATAGATCTTCTGAGGGCTTGATCCATTTGGCTTTTGGAAGGTAATACAACAAAAGGATACAGAGAAATAAAGGAGATGGTTTGGCTTCAGTATAACTTACACTAAAAAGCCTGCCTTGCCCACCTTGATCTTCATTATAACAAGTCTCTGTCCACAATAACACAGAACCTTATATTTGCTCTGTTCTGTACTTACTACAATGTCTTACTGGTGCTACACATGTATGTCTACTTCTTCTACTGACTGGAGCTTATTGGCGAGAAGGGCTATGTCCTGTGTATCTCTGTGGTCCTAGTGACCAGTATGATTCATGGTACAGTCCTGCCCTCTGTATCCACGGGGTCTGCATTTGTGGATTCAACCAAACACAGGTCCAAAATATTCAGGGCAAAAAATTCCATAAAGTTCCAAAAAGCAAACTTGAATTTTCTGTGCTCCAGTAACAATTCAGATAGCATTTATGTTGTATTAGAAATTATATATAATCAAGAGGTGATTTCAAGTATACAGGAGGACGTGAGTGGGTTATATACAAAATAGGAATAATTTTATTTAAGGGATTGAGCCTCTAGGGATTTTGGTAGCAATCCCTTGCAGATACCGAGGGATGACTGTATGTAGTTAGAAGTCATTAATTGTTTTAAAAACAGAAAAATTAAATCAGTAATTGAATAGGAAAAACCAAGGCCTCCATCCTTGGAGAAGGGACAGGTAAGAGGAGGAAAGTTAATGGCAAGAGAATCAAAATAAGAAATATCGAGGACATAATGATATACAGATAATGCCAAATGTTTACCATCATCCTAGAGTAAAATGAGGGTCTTCATGAGGTAATTTGAAACCCAAATAGATACCTATGCATGCTTGAGACAGAACTGGTTATGTCAAACACTAAGATACAAATAGATAGATTAAAAAAATAAGAAGGCTGCGTCCAGCAAAGGTACATGTGAATTCACTCATCTATACATTCATTCAACACAACGCTCTCGTGTACATATCATTCATGTCTTAAGCAGGAATATGTATGTGTAGGAAGTTACAAAAATTAGAACTAAAACTTAATGTTAATCAAATCTGCAATATTCTGCTATTTATTGCTACAGCAAGACCAGCTGTTTCTTCTTGCATGACATCTTGGTTTTTTCCTTCCAAAACATATGGCATCAAGCAAAAGTCAGTAATTTTCTACCTGTTAAAAACTCCAATTTCTCAATCTTATCAGCAACTATCAGCTATATCAAACTAGTGCTATAAATTCATGCCAGAACTTAGAGGTAATCTCAATACTTTTGGCTTTGACCCCTTCAAAGTTAATATAATCTCAAGTGTTCTCCCCTGGTTCTTCTTTTAAAAAAATGAATTTTAGGGATTATTTACTCATCCACCCATTCAATCAAAAGCTGACTGTTTATCAGGCATTACACTAGGCACTGGAGATAACAAGATAAATGCTGGGCTTCAGATTCCATCAAAATGCCACCTCACAAAATACCCATTTGCGCATAATACCACTCTTGTTTGCTTAAACCTTCTATAGTGATCTTCTTCTTCTGCTTTTTAAAACTGTATATAACCCTCTATGAAGAGGATGTTGGTGATCTCATTGCCATACCAGTGGTGATGAGAGTTACTTATTGAAATAGGTTCATTTTTTCTTATGGCCAAAGCTATGTGCAAAGTAGCTACACACTAACACATTGATTACCAACATAAAGGAACTTCCAAGTTCTAAACATTTAAATAACAAACCTTCCATCTCCAAATCCCAGGCACATACCTTCTAAGTTTAAATCATTTCAGTCTCCAGGACAGGGGCTATCTTTTGGTTATTTCCTTTCTTTTCTGTTCACCCCTTCCCATGCCCACCCCAATTATCTGCAGAAGGTTTCTTCCAGAACATCCTTTTCTCAGGGTTTCCTGTTTGCCTGTAAATGAACTAGAGCCCTGCTGCTAAGTTGGAGGCTTTCACTGGTTACCAAAGATTCATCCCACCCAACACCCAGACACGCTTTTCACCCAACCACTGGCCGGAATGGATCCAGATTCCTGGCTGTCATCTCTAATTTCACCAAGTATTTTGACCTCCACTGCCCTAAACCCACAGAACCCTGACACTGAACCCTGCTATTTCAACGCCTGAGAAAAACTGTACCTTTCCCAGAGAGGGGTTGGGGAGCAGGGGTGGAGAGGGAGAGGAGGATGTTGAGAGGGACTGATGCACAGTTCTGTGGCTGAGTCTGTTAATGACACCCAGCAGGTGTCTCTCCAGTCCTGTTGCAGAGAACGCGGACTTGGATCCCTGAGAGTCGGTAAGTACTGCTGCATGGGCCGTCCACCTTGAGACTCACGGTGCTAGACAAACACTCTCAGAAGTTATGTTGTTGACAAACTGTTTCATCTTAACAGTGATCCCCATACTTACTCCATCATGAAACATGTTTGTGTGTGAGAGACAGAAAAAGAGAAAGACAGAGAGACAGAGACAGAGAGAACATGACAGTAACACTCCCAAGGACCCAGTGTTCTAAGGGATACGGGTGAAAACAGTGTGCCAGGCCAGACTTTCACCAGTTCCTTAATTCAGTTTCTACAATGTTCATACTATTTCTACTCTAAATCTAATCTTTAAATCTTTGCCTCTGTCCTCAAAAACCACCATGCCTGTCGCTCTTAGGCTTGCCTCCTAATACTGTCCCCTTTGATGACAGTACTATACCCTCTGTCCTGGATTTCCTCCCACCCCTCTGTCGACCTCCTCAGTCTTCATGGCCCAGGCTGAAGCCCTTGTTTCCATCATAAGCCTTTGTTTTCCCTTCATATCCACACAGGCATCCAGATTTTCATCATGTCCAAGATCCATCTTGGACCAAATAAAAGTCTAAAAATACACTGATGCTTTCTTCCCCCAAATATTCAGTGATCCTGATTACTGGAAACTGGAAACTAGTCACCCAGCCACAAAGCTGAAATTCATCTAAACACCTGTCTCTACTTTGCCTCCGCATCTGATGCATCACTAAGTCTCCAGTTCACTTACTTCCCTCCATTTCCACGGCCGTAACCCTTGTCCAAACTCCCTCCTCTCTCAATTTGCCTCCTTTGATACTGGGCTTAGTCTCCTCATAGCCATCCGTGGCTCTCTCTAATATAAGTCCTACAGGGCACACAGTGTCATTTTTAAAAAATGTGGACCAGAGCATGTACTCTATGTCACTCTACTTATGACTGTATAACAGCTAACCGCCATACTTAGAATAACAGCCTAGACCTTGGGTGCCTATGATGACCGCATGGCTCACCTTCCTCCGCCTCCCATCTCAGGTCTTGCTCCCACGTGCTGAACACATTGGTCTTGGTGGCTTTCATTCAGTTCCACAAACACTTCACATTCCTCTTTCATAAATGCTGTGTCCCGTGTCTAGAACATTCCCCACGCTTCTCAGCTTCCACAGTACCCACTACCTCATTTCAGCCCCAATCTCTCTACCTTGGGGAGGCCTTCCTTACCCTCCACATCCATGCAGAATCCCCCTGGTAATATAACCCCACTGTACAAATTCCCTTCGCCTCACAGCATGTGTCACAGCTGTGCATGGATACGTAAGGCTTGACTCCCACATTCGAAGGAAAGCTCCATAAGCACAAGGACAATGTCTGTTTTGTCATCATCACAACCAGAGCACATGCCTGAAATAAAGCAGATGCTTAGTAAATGTCTGATGGCATAATAATGAATGACTGGAACTTATTATATAAAAATTCCTGATGTCCTAGCTCCTCATTCAGTCTCACCTTTCCTCTGTTTCTCTCCTTTCTGCAACAGGAGCTGCAGACTACCAGGAGCTGAAGTGGTGGGTTACAGTTCCAGCGGGAGTCTGATTTGGAAGTGGTAAAGGTTAACATACTTGGTGACATCAGTGATGACAGCCAAGAACTGGGTTCTGTGCTGGACGGGGTTCACAGGAGAGTGTGCCTGGTCTCAGGGAATAGTTTTCTTTCCTTTATACCCAGGTATTAAATCCAGTATCAGCAGCAACCTGGCTCTGTAATTTATCTCTTTATTTCTCCCTCTTCAGTCCTTTATTCTTTGCTATCTAAACTTCACACTCCTTTCTCCCCCAGTCACTTCCCTGAATCCCTTCACAACCCTCTCTCTACTTGTGCAGCAAAATATCTTGAAGGTACACTGACTTCTTTTCTCATCTTTTGCTTGGTTTTTGAATCCCTGTAATCTGGCTTTTGTTCTCACTTAGATCACTCTCACTAAGCCCAAAAATGATCTTCTTAGACCCAAGAATCTCATCTATAGATAAAGCAAGAGCTCAGTTTTACTGGGCCCTTAGTAATGATCAGGTATTCTGCAACTTACTGTACATGTATAATGTCACAGACACAGGCATTATTAGCAGCAACAGCATCATCCCCATTTGAACAATGAGAAAGCTGAGTCTTAAGTCCCAACCAATAAGCACAGGTGCCAAGGTTCAGACAAAGTTGGAGTGGATCCCAAGCCCTCATCCATCATCTCCTGGTGTCAATGGCCCTAGGCTGAGGTCACTTCACAAAGCTCTACTGAGTCTAGACCACCTCCTGAAGTGGCCCAGGTCCTTAAAAACCAACATGGGGCCAAGATGAAGTCACTCCATTGCTTGCCAGTCCTTCTTGTGACTAAAAGTCCTGGCACTAAGACCACAAACAAACACAGGAAAGCGAAGAAAAATGGAGGGAAGGCTGACTGGCCAGGAAGCTGACAATGTGAGGAGTCGTGAAGCTCCCCGGGTTTTCTTTCCCCTCACCGCTGATGAGGTGCTGGAGAAGCCTGGATCTGGAACCACCAGAAGATAAGGGTTGTAAATAAAGCCTCTCCCCACCTCTAGCCCAGGGACAGGGGAAGGGACATCTGGCAGAAATAGCCTTGTTCTTAATACTGGCTCTACTCCAGCCAAAAACCAAAAGAAAAACTGGCCCCTTGTGGAATCAGTGTGGCTACATGCAGAACTGGACATGCAGCCTGACCTGGCAGCACTGAGGTAAAGGTGGTGAGTGGGAGGAGTGCTACTCAGCAATCTGCTTCCCCCATCCTCCACCCCACAGGGTCTAGGGTGCCAGCAGGTGCTTCCTCACCCCCTCCCCCAGCAGCAACGAGGCAGATTGAGGTGTCTCAGTGGTGATACTGAGCCCTGCAATACAACTAGGACATGGGGAAAGACATAGATGTTTTTATTAAAGAGAATACACAGAAGACAAACACATGAGAAGATGGTCATTTGCCATTAGGAAACTGCAAATTAAAATCACAATGAGATATTACTCTATACCTATCTATTAGAACAGTGAAAACTTTTTAATATGGTGACAATACCAAGGATGTGGCAAAATTAGATACCTCATAAATTGCTTCTGAGAATGTTAAAATGGTACAGCCATTATGGAAAATAGTTTGGCAGCTTCTTAAAAATATATTCTAAATATACATTTAATATACAACAAAGCAGATGCAATGCTGGTCACTTATCACAAAGATATGAAAATGTATCCACACACAAAAGTTAATACATACGAATATTTGAAGCAGTTTTATTTGTAATAGCTAAAACTTCAACACAACCCAAATGTCCCTCAATGTATGGAACAAATTTTGGTGCATTCATACCACGGAATACTACTATTCAACAATGGAAAGAAGTGAACTTTTGATACACTCAACAATTGGATGGATCTCAAGGGAATTAATTCTACTGAGTGATAAGTAGCCAATATCAGAAGGTTACATACTCTATTACATACTACTTAACACTCTCAAAAATGACAAAAATTACAGAGATGGAAAACAAATTCGTGACAGCAAGGGGTCAGGAAAAGGAAAAGGGAAAGAGTGTGAGAGATTTTGCAGAGGAGGAACAATTCTATATCTTGACTGTAGTGATGGTTACACAAATCAACATGTAATAAAACTGCACAGATACATACAGGCATACATGCACACACACATACACGGGTGCACGGGAAACCAGCAAAGTCACAAAAAGCTCTATGGATCATACCAATGTCAATTTCCAGATTTTAAAACTGTACTACACTTTTGTAAGTGTTATCATTCAAGAAAACTGGGTGAACGCTACCTAGGATCTCAGTGTACTAATTATGCTATAATGATTTCAAAATAAAAACTTAAAAGAAATCAATGTGACCAATTGATCATCTGTTCCTTTATGTCCCCAGTGTCCATCCTCTAAATATCCAACTTTGGTTTATGGCCATCAGGTCCAAACACCCAAGCAAGAAGTGTTCTTCCAGTCTCTCCCCTCCACATCCAGTTAGGCAACACTTCCTATCTAGGTCAGCCCTGAAAAAAGTCTCAGAAGCAGATTTCTCCCTCTCCAATCTCACTGCCACTCCAGAATGCTATGGCCACATCCATCTGTGTCAGTCTCAACCCCTACCCAAATCCCATTCCAATTCCCCTATGTATTACCTTCCTCCAACTCAGAATTCCTCACCCCAAATACATTTTATAAGAACAGCCCCAAATATTGCCTCACCATGAAGATTAACCCAGGTCCCCCAAGATCAAGAAATCGTGGTCTCTTCAGCTACTATCCTGTTCTTTCTATATAAGTCGAGCCTAGCACTTACCACATTAGGCTGTAATTATTTAGTTGTGTCCCAGGGAAATACAAATGCTCCCAGAAAACTCCTAGGGGCTGAACCTGATTGTCAATCTACACAAGACCAGGCCAAGAAAGAGCAGAAGCTGGTACTGAAAAGCCTTCCTGACCTGTGACCTCCCAGCCTGGTCACACATGCATCCATGGACATGCAAACTCCCTCACACTCAGAGGGGAGACACAGTGGCAGATGATGACCCTTCCCAGGATCTACCCATCCTCAAGCTTCAATCAGCTCAGTTTGCACCACTGCTAACCACATTTAAGTCTTCATTAAGTAGTTATTTATTTATTTTTGCTTTTCCTCTATTATTTGCTATGAAATCTTCCAAAGCCAAAGGTTACTTCCCATGAAAAATGAACAAATTAATTTTCTATCAGACGACTAAAGAATGACTGAACTATGCTGGCATATACATTCACGTGTAGATTTGGAAAAAGTCATAGGTTTATTAAAATAAAGTGAAATATATTATTGTTTCTCATGCAATTCATTTATTCTTCCGTTTGCATTCATACTGGATTATGTAAAGTGAATTACATTTGGGATAAAGTAGTAACAAACTGATTAAAAAAATCCTTTATGAAATTTCCAATTCAGTTAAGAATTAGACAATTCACAAAAGACTACTTTACATGGACATGGTAATAAAAGCTTGAAGGGAAATGAGGCAGGGAGGTGGGACGGATGGTGATGCATGGGGCTGTCATCATTGTTCTTACTGGGTTATCACTACAAGGGATCCAGGGAGATCTTACTGACAAGCAGGCATTTGAGCCAAGACCAGAAGGAAGGAGGGAGACCACCATGTATGTGTCCAGGGAGGATTCAATGCAGAGGGAAGAGCTAATGCCAGGCCCTGGGGCAGAACATTCTCAAGAAAGTAAGGGACAAGCCACAGAATGAGAGACTATTTTTTACAAATCATATTTCTGAAAAGAGCCTTTTATCTAGAATATATAATTTCTAATACATATTTCTCCAAAAGAAGATATACAAATGGCCAACAATCATATGAAAGAAGCTCAATATCAGGGAAGCGCAATCCAAAACCACAAGGAGATGCCACTTCAGAACCATGAGGATGACTATCATCAGAAAGACAGACGATAACAGGTGTTGCCTATAATGTAGAGATAAGTTGGAACGCTCATAGTCGGCTAGTGAAACTATGTAAAACGATGCAGCCACTTTGGAAGCAGTCTGGAGTTTCTAAAAAGGCCAACCATTGAGTTTCCTTATAACCCAGGCATGACAATCTCAGGCATGCAGCTGTGAGAAATAAAACCTGGATCCCCAAATACCTGGTATACAAATGATCACAGCAACATTATTCCTAATAGAAAAAAAAATACAAATTGTGTGGACACCAGTTCATGTATGCTGTCTCCATCCTGAGGCGAAGCCCCGCCCCCAGACCATAGGAGTCAATCCGCGCGCTCGCTGCCAGGACAGGCCCCGCCCCAGAGCCCTCCTCGGCCTCGCCCCTCCTTCCGCCTACCTGCCCGCCAGTTGGCAGTTGGCATTCGGCAGTTGGTGTGAGCGGCCATCGTTTCAGAAGCTCCGCGGCTCCCCTGAGGCGGCGGTTGCTGCTGCTGCGGCGGCGGCGGCGGCGGCGGCGGCGGCGGCGGCGGCGGCAGCGCGGTCCCTCCGGGAGGAGCGGCGTGGGCCGAGCGGCAGCCGCGGAGCGTTAAGCCCAGCGCGGCGGCGGCGGCGGCGGCGGCGGCGGCGGGCGGCGGCCCCGAGGTGGTCCGCGGGCAGGTGTTCGACGTGGGGCCGCGCTCCAGCAGTCTCCTCCTCGAGGGCTCCTACCGCGTGGTGTGGTGAGTGTCCGCGCCCCGCGTGCCGGCCGCGCCCGCCCGGCGTCCCGCTCCGCCTCTTTGGCTGCGGCAATGGCGTTGTGCCCGACCCGCGACCCCGACCCTGGCCAGACCGCAGCCGGGCTGCCTGCCGTCCGCGCGCTGGGGGTCTCGGGCGGGGCCGGGCCGCTCGGGCCGGGTCGTTACTCGCGGCGCTTCCCGGGCGGCCCTCGATGGCGCGCCGAGTAGGGGAGCGGCGCGGGGGTCGGAGGCCGGTACCCGGGACCCCCGGGACGGGAACGGCCCCCAGCCCCAGGGTACTTGACTAGCGGCCTTCCCTTGACGTCCCCATAGTGAAGCCGCGAAGTATTTAAGATGCTTGAGGCAGCTGCGGTCTGGACAGCGGTTCTCAGCGGCGCGAGTGCACAACCCCGAAGTCATCGTCTTGTTTTCCCCCCTCCCCTGCCTTTTCTGCGGACGGCTTTCATGGTGCCAGGGGTGCTCCCCTGCGCAGGCTCTCTAAAAGACATGTAGTGGCACCAGTGTGGGTGTGGAATGTCTCGATCTTCAAGTGTTTAAATGGGTTTGGGCATGGTACTGTTCGCGTTTCAGGAAGGGTAAGCCAGCATCGCTGTTGTGATTTATTTAAGGAGTCTTTTGGAGTTGGCCCTAATTTGACTTGTCCCCTCTTTTACCGGGCGTGAGCTCTCGTACTGGCATAAAGGCTTCCAGAGGTTTTAACATAATGACTGTGGACTTTCCCTGTTAAAGCTTTAGTGGCCTGTGTGTATGCCGCCCTGATGGAGTTCTTGCAGAACCACATGCAGGCGCCCTTGCCTGGCTCCAGATCCCTCAGAAGTGTTCGTGGGATGGGGTTGATGGTGGTTTTGTTTTTGTTTTTGTTCTTGTTTTGTTGTTGTTGTTGTTAGAACCAACTACTTGTGATATTTTGTGCTCATGCAGACTTGTGGAGGTGTAGGCTTTCTTATGCCTAAACCTTCATGTGTGTCTTTTGTGTTGTATGAAGGAAGCAGACTATTGATGATCACTTCATGTCAGGTACTGTGCTATGTACCTTATTTCATGTTACCTGAACAGCCACCTGCAGAGGGAGAAGGGCAGGGCTAGCTCTATTTCAGATTAGAAAGTGTTTTGAGGTGAAGCCAGTTCTGAAGGTCGCACAACTAAAGAGTCAGACTTGAGATTGTAGACTAAGATCCTGTTTCAGTTGCCAGAGCTCTTTTCATAACTCCCTGTTTTCCTTAATTAGTGTTATTAATAATTTTGAAATTTTAGCATATTTTACTCTTACAAGCAAATTTACTTCAGAAACATTCAAATTTGAACGGTAATAATTTTAGAAATACATAGAGGGACTATTTTACCAAGTATGTTAGCTAGGTACAAAGACTAGTTAAAATTCTTTAAAAAAAATGATTGAATATTTGCATTCTCTTCAGGAGCAGAGTGCTTCACAGTACACAGCTGTGAAGATTCACGTGAACTCAGTAGGCTAGGAGCCATTAGAGGAATTAAATTAGGTCAGGCCTAAAAGAAATAAGGTCCTAGAAGGTAACAGAAAGACCATACTGCCCACAACATCACTTATCTGGAGTAAGTCTGATTGCTGTGCACCTGCTGGTATGTGTGCTAATCACCGGTCTCCTTGTGAGAGGCTCGGAATTGCCCATCACATCCTTGGGCCCTTAGAAACGATTAACGCTTAAATGTGTACTGAAAAAGTCTAGTTCTATGACATCTCAGTCAAAAAAAATTTTTTTTAATCTGATGAGAATTTTTCCTAGCCTGAAGATGATTTAAATCTGGTAACTTTATATCTCGGCTGTGGACTTAAGTGACTTAAGTCTCTATTAGGTGAAATGTCAAGTCCACTTACTATATGTATATTTTCCTTTCTTAAGTAAGATCCAAGTACAAATAATATTGGAATTAGAATCCTGGGACCAAATTATAACTTTTTACCTTCAGGTTGGTGATATTTCATATAAGAGTTTAATTTACATTGTGCATTATTAGTATTTAGTAAATGTTGGTTAATGATGCTGGGTTTTTGAAGGATTTCTCGATTGAAATATTAATAATATTTGAAGAACTGACATTTTAAAAAGCTTAATGTTTCCAGAAGGACTTAAAATTTTAAGGAAGAAATTTTCTTTTAAATTTTCTGAATCTGTTCATTAGGAATTTTGCCTTTTCCATGAAAACTCCTTTCCTAAACATTATGTAGGGGATATAAAGAGTGGAGTTTGAATTGAGCCTTTCTGAGTGGTGGGATTTTGATAGAAAGATAATAGGTGCGAGGGACAATCTAAGCTATCGAATCCAATCCTGCAAAAGGACTTAGGTAGCAAATTGTGGAGGACTCTGTAGGCAGAATAGAGTTAGATTTTATGTTTGTGCAATGGAGAAGGATCAGAGTTTTTGAAAAGAGGCAGGCACATGATCAGTTTTGTAATTTTGGGAGAATCTAGATCGACACTGGTGGAAATGACAGGAGAAAATTAAGGTAGGGATTCAACTAGGCTAGTGGCCTTCTAAAGGTGAAGTGAGGTAGCGGTGTGGAGGATGGAGATGTTAGAGTCAATAATGGGCTCTTGTCAGAGGAGTGGTGAACTTTCCATCATGGCAGGTATGGGATGCAAAGGATGATGAGGTATTACAGGGTATTGGTTTTGCTTATGTTTTCCTTTGCTGTGCAAAAGCTTGTAAGTTTAATTAGATCCCATTTGTTTGTGTTTGCTTTTATTTCTATTTCTTGAATAGACTGCACTAGGAGAACATTGCCGAGATATATGTGAGATAATGTTTTGCCTATGTTTTCTTCTAGGAGGTTTATTGTGACTTGTCTTATGTTTAAGTCTTTAATCGATTTTGAGTTTAGTTTTGTACATCATGTGAGGGAGTATTCTTGCTTTATTGATTTACATTGCTGCTGTTCAGTTTTCCCAAAACCACTTGCTGAAGAGACTGTCTTTATTCCATTGTATGTTCTTGCCTCCTTTGTCAAAGATTAATTGACCAAAAGTTTGTGGGTTCATTTCTGGGCTCTCCATTCTGTTCCATTGGTCCATAGGTCTGTTTTTGTACCAATGCCATGCTGTTTTGATGACTGTATCTCTGTAGTATTGTCTGAAGTCAGGGAGGATGATTTCTCCAGCCTCGTTCTTTTTCTTCAGCAGTGCTATGGCCATTCTGGGTCTTTTGTGATTCCATATAAATGTTATTATTATTATTTGTTCTAGTTCTGTGAAATATGCCCTGGGTAATTTAATAGAGGTTACATTAAATCTGTATGTTGCCTTGGGCAGAATGACCATTTTAACAATATTGATTCTTCCAATACAAGAGCATGGGATAGCTTTCTATTTTGTTAAGTCTTCTTTAATTTCCTTAGTCAATGTTTTCTAGTTCTCTATGTATAAGTCTTTCACCTCCTTGGCTAGATTTATTCCTAGGTATTTTATTACTTTGGGTGCTGTTATAAAAAGGATTGTTTCTTTACTTTCTTTTCCTATTGATTCATTGTTAGTGTAAGTAAGTGCAACTGATTTTTGTACATTAATCTTGTATCCTGCTACCTTGCTGAATTATTTGTTTAGTTCTAGTAGTTTTTGTGTGGAACTTTTAGGTTTTTCTATCTATAGCATCATGTCATCTGCATATAGTGACAATTTTACCTCTTGTTTTCCAATTTGGATCCCTTTTATTTCTTTTTCCTTGCCTGATTGCTGTGGCTAGGACTTCAAGACTCTGTTGAATAGGAGTGGTGAGAGTGGACAACTTTGATGGCCTCAGATTTTAGTGGGAAAGTTTTTAGTTTTTCACAGTTGAGTACTAAGCTGGCTATAGGTTTGTCATAAATAGTTTTTATTATGTTGATATATGTTCCCTCTATACCCACTGTGTTGAGAGTTTTTATCATAAATGGGTGTTGAATTTTATCAAATGCTTTTCCTGCATCTATTCAGATGATCATATGTTTTTTGTCCTTTCTCTCTTGATGTGGTGTATTATATTGACTGATTTGCTTATGTTGAGCCATCCTTGTGTTCCTGGGATGAGTCCAACTTGATCATGGTTTGTGAACTTTTTTATGTGCTGCTGGATTCTGTTTGCTGATATTTTGTTGAGGATTTTTGCATGTATTTTAATCAGTGATACTGGCCTATAATTCTCTTTTTCAGTAGTGTCTTTGCCTGGTTTTGGTATCAGGCTGATGATGGCTTCATAGAATGAGTTTGGGAGTACTCCCTCTTTTTCAGTCTTCTGGAAGAGTTTGAGTAGGACTAGTATGAGTTCTTCTTTGTATGGTTGGTGGAATTCCCCAGTGAAGCCATCTGGTCGTGGACTTTTATCTGTAGGGAGGTTTTTTATTGCTAATTTGATTTCATGCCTAGTGATCGGTTTGTTCAAGAGTTCAGTTTCTTCTTGATTCCATCTTGGTGGACTGTATATTTCCAGAAACTTGTCCATTTCTTCTCAGTTTTTCACTTTGTTTCTATGTAGTTGTTCCTAGTATCCTCGTATGATATTTTGTGTTTCTGGGATATTGGTGGTCCTGGATTTTTGTTTGTAGGAAGTTCCAAAATTTACTGATTCTTACTAGTTACCAGTCTGCTTTGGAGCTCTCTGGGCTTCCTGTAACTGGGTATCTGTTTCCTTTTCCAGGTGAGGAAAAGTTTCAGATCTCGTTTCTTTAAATATGTTTTCTGCCCCCTTTTCTCTTCTCCTTCTGGAGCTCCTATAATGAGAATGTTATTGTGCTTGATGTTGCGCCATTAATCCTGTAAGCTGCCTTCACTTTTTTTCCCTTCCTTTCCCTTTTTGCTTCTATCTTTGAGGGAGTTCCTCATACCTGTCCTTGAGTTCACAGATTCTTTCTTGTGCTTCATCTATTGTATTTTTAAGTTCAATTATTGTATTCTTTAGTTCTGTGACTTCTGTTAGGAACTTTCTTATATTTTCTAACTCTTTGTTGAAGTTCTCACTGTGTTCATCCATTATTCTTCTGAGTTCAGTGGGCTTTATACGAGTGTAGTTTGAATTCTTCATCAGACTAATTACTTTTCTTCATTTCATTGTTTATTTTTCTGGGGTTTTATCTTGTTCTTTCATTTGGAACATTGTCCACAGTCTTCTGTTTTTTCATTTCACTTGACTCTCTGTGTTGGTTTCTATGCATTAAGTAAAACAGCCACCTCTCCCAGTCTTAAAGAGTTGTGTGGGAGATGAACTTTGTCAGTTAGCCCTGCCTACTCTTGGTTGTCAGTGAAACTGTGATTATCCAAGCAGCTAATTTTATTTTGACAGCCCCCAGCTGTTGAGGGTGTACCAAGACCAGTCAGTATCTCAAAGATGAGGATCTCAACACCAAGGTTCAGTCTGATTTGACTCCATACCCCCCCAGTAACAGCTTTTGAAGAATATAAATATCGAGGCTTGGGACTGCAAATGTAGTCCCTGCTGGCCCCTAGAGCTAGGAAGTCTGGAGGTGTCCCCTGGAGAACAGTCACTAAGAACAGGGCTTCAGATAAGTATACAAGCTCCTTTCTGGGAAATGTCAGTGAGCTGTAGCAAGGCAGACTGAGAATGTAATGATGGCACCCCCAGCCTACCTTCCCTGAGAGCACCTCAGTAGCCTCCTGATGTGTGCCAAACCTGAAGCCTGCCTCCAAGTCCAAAGCTCTTAGACTAGAAAAGGAGGCCTTTTTTCACAAAGGCTGGGGATGTGTCTCAGTCTAATGTGCAAGGCCTGAAAGTGGTAGCCTGCCAGGAAGTGTCTCTCCAACTGTTACAGATCCATGGGAGTGAGACATGCAGTCGGTCTTGGCCTCCAGAGCCAGGTGACCATGGAGCATCCCCTGAGTGGAAGCCACAAAACCTGGGTCGCCAGTGTGTAGACATTCCCTGCTTGGAGATACTCTCACTCTGCAGCCTATCAGAGGGAGAGTGCAAATATGACTGGAGTGAGGCAGTGGGAGTGCAAAGATGACACCTTCTGAATAAAGGGGAGCAGAAGAAATGGGAAAAGATGAAGTAAGAAATACAGCAAGACAGAGGGAGAGCAGGGAAGATGGCACCTGCTGGCTGGAGCATAAAGCTGGCACCCAAAGGGAAGGGGAAAAAAAAGATGGTACCTGCCAGTTTTATTAAGGCAGAGGGAGAGCAGGAGGATGGCACCCACCACCAGCCTCAGCCCCTGGAGAGTTTCCCAGCAGCCCCTGCCCCTCAGACCAATGCTTTAACTTTTGGAAGTGAGTCTCTTTCACATAAAGTGTGGGTGCTTTTCCAAGGGCCACTTCTGCACTTGGCCCTGGGACCAAGAGCACAGGCCCTTTAAGAGTGGTTCCTGAATTCACCACAGCCCAGTGGGTCTCACAGCCATGTGTCCTTGAGGGTCTTCCAAGTCATATGCTTTGGGGGTTTCTCTCTCAGTTGTCAGTCTTCAGAGTTTGAGTCCCCAGTGTGGGGGTGCAAACCATTCACACCTCAGCTAGAAGTTCCATGTTCTGAGTTCCCTCCTGAGTGTGCCTGTGCACACCAGGGGTAGGGTTTCTTGTGAAACTGTGCCTCAGCCTTTCCCACCTGCTTTGATATGGTTTCCCTCTGGTTTGCCTGATGTGAAGGGGTTGCTCCACCATTTCTCAAGCTTTTCCAGAGGAAATTGTTCCACGTGTAGATGTAGATTTGGTGTGTTTGTGGGAGGAGGTGAATTCAGGATGGTTCCATGGTGCCACCTTGAATTCAAACCTATTGTATATGTTTTAAACTTTGGTTTTCAATTGCTCAGGTCACTGCTAGTATATGGAAGTATGATTAATGCTGTGTATTCATGTTTGTGTATGGATCTTATATTCTGGGATCTTTCTAAAACTATTTATTATAATTTATTATCAGTTTTCTTAGATTCCTTGCAGGTTTCTCTATAGACAATGATGTCATCTGTAAATAATGACAATTATATTCTTTTCTAGTCGGTGTGCCTTCATTTACTTTCTTGCCGCACTGCACTGACTAGAACCTGTAGTGCTAAGGTGCAAACTGACAGAAGAGAGCAGACATTCTAACGTCGTTTTCAAACCAAGAAGAGCGTTCATTCTTTCACCATTATGATGTGGGATGTGGGTGTTTTGCGGATGTTCTTTGTTAGGTTGAGGCAGTGCCCTTCTACTCCTAGTTTCTGAGCATTTTTTATATGAATGGGTGTTGAATTTTGTTTAATGCTTTTTCTGTATTAATTGATGTGACTGCATGGGTTCTCTTCTTTAGACTCTTCATAGGGTAGGTTACGGTGTTGATTTGTGACTATTGAACCAGGCTTGCATTCCTGGAATAAATTCCACTTGGTGATCGTCTATTCATGTGGATGCTTATGGCAGGTGTTCTTGTGGATTTCTTGCTGTGGGCTAAATTATGGTTCCCCAAAGGGGTCCATGTCTAATCACTTCTATGACAACGTGTGAGTGTTACCTTGTATGGCAAAAGGGAGTTTGCAGAAGTAACTAAGTTAAAAATCTTGAGATAAATTTATCATAAATTTTCTGGGTTTACTTAATATAAAAGGAGGGACACAGGAACTGAGTCAGAGACCATGAGATGGTAGAAGCAGAGACTAATGTGATGCAGTTTGAAGATGGAAGAAGGGGCCAACTGCAAGGATGACAGGCATCCTCTGGAAGCCAGAAAGGGAAAGGGAACAGAGTCTCCTGTGAGGCCTCAAAAGGAATCAGCCCTGCTGACACCTTGACTGACATCAGACTACTGACCTGCAAAACATTACTGTAATAAATTTGAGATATTTTAAGCTAGTAAATAGTAATTTGTAATTTAATGATACAGTTTGTAATTTGTAATACTTTATAATAATTTGTCGTAACAGCCAGAGAAAATGAACACACTTATATTTTGTTGAGAATTTGGGTGTGTATCCTGGGGGTGTTTGTCAGAAATTTTCTTTTTTGAGCTGTCATTGTCAGGTTTTGGTGTTACATTATGCTGGCCTCATAAAATAAGTTGGGACATAATCACTTTGCTTCTACTTGCTGGAACAGATTTTGTGGCATTCATATTATTCTTTATAAATGTTTGTGGTTTTCAAGGAATTTACCCACTTCATGTTTCTTCTGCCTGCGTTTGTGTGTGTGTGTGTGTGTTTGTATAATTTTTTTTGAAGTGTAGTCGGTTTACAATGTTGTGTCAATTTCTGGTGTGCAGCTTAATGCTTTAGTCATAAATGAACATACATATATTTTCTTTCATATTCTATTTCATTAAAGGTTGCTGCAAGATGTTGAATCTATTTCCCTGTGCTTTACAGTATAAACCTGTTGTTTATCTAGTTTATGTATTGTAGTTAGTATCTGCAAATCTCAGACTTTCAATTTACCCGTTCCCGCTCCCTTCCCCTCTGATAACGATAGTTTGATCGCTCTGTGAGTCTGTTTCTATTTTGCAGATAAGTCCATTTGCTTCTTCTCCTTTATATTCCACACTTAAGTGATATCATATGGTATTTATATTTCACTTTCTGGCTAATTTCACTTAGAGTGTCCATCTCCAAGTCTACCTATGTGTTGCAAATGGCATTATTTTATTCTTGTTTATGCCTTGAGTTGTATTCCACTGTGTAAATGTGCCACAACTTATTTATCCAGTCATCTGTTTTTGGACATTTAGGTGTTTCTGTGTCTTGGCTATTGTAAGTAGTACTGCTGTGAACATTGGGGTGCATGTATCTTTTCAATTAGAGTTTTCTCTGGATATATGCACAAGAAGGGATTGCTGGATCATCGGGTAAGTCTTTTTAGTTGTTTGAGGAATCTCCGTCGGTTGTCCATAATGGCTGCACCAAACTGCATTCCCACCAACAGTGTAGGGGGGGGTCCCTTATAGGAGAAACTGTTTCATATGCAAATACAAATCTGTGTTGACACCAGTCCACACACAGGTCCAGCCGTGGGTGGGAAGGGGACAAATAGTAATTGTGGGGCGCCTTTGCAGACTCGTTAGTCCCTAAGGCCACAGCAAGATGGGTCATCCTCCCTCACTCGGACATTATCCTCCCACACAGAAATCCCACAAATCCCACTGCGATGCTGACTGTCGTTCCCATTTTACACACCTTTAACAGGCACCCCGTGAACTTCCTCTCAGCCCATTCCCCTTGTGTCCTTGGGATTAACAGGGAGCTGCCTCCACCACTCCCCACACTGCAATAATCCCAGGAGACTAGAAGAGGCTCCCTCTACAATGGTGCAGACAGGCAAAAAAGCCCTGTATCTCAGGCCAGGTCTTCCCCTCTGGTCAGGACACGCAGACAGGAAACCCTGGCCTGTCGTCTGGCCACCTCAGAGAAGCAGACTGAAGCTCCCCAAGGCCAAGGGCTGCCTGCAGGCTCCATTCTAGAGAGCTGGTTCGTGTCCAGAGGGCTGAAAGGCATGGAAATAGCTCTCCATCCCTACTTTGCTGAGGGGTGCAGATGATGATGGGATGCCCCACAGGCCCGTGGCCAATCAGGCTCGAGGGAAAATGACAATGCAGGGGCCCCTGGGGAAAGAGAGAGCTGCAGGCTCCCAGGAGCAGTCTGAGGACCCTGTGTCAAAGCAGAGGAAGTCTAGTCAGCCCCCTGTGGATCCGTAGCTCCTGGGACCTTCTCAGCCTCCTTCTCAGGACACCTCTCTGTAGAGCAGTGCAGACACGAGTAAGACTACAGTGGTCTGAGGTCATTTCCAAACAAAATTATCATTATTCATATTTTACATACATCACCCCAAAGTGCTGCTCCCACCCACAGCCACCCAGGCCCCCCTCCCCAGCCTCTAACTCCCCACCACCCCACCCCTAACCTGGCCCTGATGGCCCCCCCTCCTTCCCTGTCCTTCCTCCCTGCCCCCCACTTCAGCTGGGGTCAGCACTGAATGAGGAGGAGCCCCTAAGTTCTCCTGGGGACCCCCTGGTGGCTGGCAGTGGAGGGCTGGCCCACTGTTCCCTGCTGGCTGCAGTGCCTCTTTCTCCTCTTCCTCCTCCTCCTCCCTGTGACATACAGGTCACACCTTGTCTGTTTTGCCTGTGAGGAGCGAGCCAGCCCCAGAGTCAAGGCAGGCCCCCCAGATCCCGAGGTCAGGCCTGGGCAGGGACAGCTTCCCAGCAGACACTGGGCCTCCACTAGAGGCCACTTCCTCGACTTGACAGCTAGTGGAGGTGCTGGGCTGAGTCCAGTTCTCTGAGAGAAGGGGGCCTGGGGAGCCCCCAGCCTCCAGGGCAGACACATCTCAAGGGCCCTGGGGCAGAGCTCTGGGACATCCCCCAGGGTCACAGGCTGGACTGAGAGGCCAAGAGGAAGGCCAGGCTGTGGAGCTCCTCCTTGTGCTCACTGGACCCACCCCCTGGCCCTGGGGCCTCCCTAGCAGGAGACGTCTCTCTGAGAACTGAGGCATCACTGGGTCCCAGGCTCCGTGCAGTGCGCTTTTGAGCCTGGGGAGGCGAGAGGGGCTGTCCAGCCTGAAATGGAGGGAAACCGTGATGTCCTGGAGAGAGAATAAAGCCTTTGGTCCTGAACAGGCCACTGTCTGCTCAGTAGTGCCTTAGAAGTTCCTCAAAATCAATGTCTGGTGGGCTGTCTTTATCACTGACCCCTAGCTGGGGGCCTTGGTCATGTGTCTGGCATCTTGGCCAACATTAGACTCACGAGTGATTGAGTCCAAATGGGGTGCACTGTGACTGGTGGGTGCCCGCACACCCAACTCCTCCTTCAGGTCCAGGAATCGTTTCTGCACCAGCTGGTAGGAAGTAGGTGGAAAGTGACTGGTCCCGCATACATGGGTGAGGGGAGAAGCAGGGCTGGGTAGGGGGATGATGGCATTGGGGAGGAAGAGAGGGAATGTTGCCAGGACTCCAGTCAAAGTACAGATACTAAAGCACTCCTGCTGTCCTCCTGTGCCTAATTCCCAGCTGTGTGTCCTTCCTTTCCCTCTGGGCCCCCATCCTCTCCTTCCTATGGTCCTGCATCGCACCCAGTCCCTAGCAGGCCCTCCACAAGGACAGGCCTTCCAGCCACGGAGGGATGAACAGAGCCATGTGGGCCTCCTGTTCTGTGGTCCCATCCCTCCCCTGGCTGACCTGGGTCCTTGCCTCCCTTGGTTACATGGGTGTCCCTTGCCTTCCCTCTTCTACCTGGGGTCCATCCCTCCCTTCTCTGGCTCACCTCTTCAAGGGTGAGTCCTGCCTCCTGTTCCAACTCCTCAGCTAGGGCCAGGAAGTCCAGATGTGGTTCTGTGGAAAGCAATTTTGCCAGGAATTAAGGATGAATGACTGCCTCTACCTAAGAAGGAAGGAAGAGGCTGTGAGTATCCTTGGCCTGGAGTAACTTGTGAGTCATGAATATCTGGAGGGAAAGTGAAAAACAGACCCACCCCATTGTCCTCCACAAGGTAGCCTGTTTTAAACCACCGAGGCAGTCATCTAGACAGAGAGAGAGAGCGAGCAAGCAAGTGAGAGCACTCAGGGATAAGGATCAGAACTTAAGTCCCAAGGGCCCGGGCAGAAACCCAGTCCTGGGTGCTAAGAGTCCCAGTCCCTGGAATCTTGCAGCCCCCAGGCTCCAGGCCCAGCCCACCTTGGTGACGCAGGCTTCCTGGGAGCTCAGCTTGTCAGTGTAGCTCAGGAGATGTGGGTCCGTGTAGGTCCCGTTCTCTTCCTGCTTCAGTTCATTTCTGTCCTCTTGGAATTCTGCATCTAGCTCCCCAGTGGCTGAGGGGACAGTCCCCACCAGCCCCTCCATGGTGTCCACATGCTCTTTCACAGCCTCAGGGGGATTCTCCTTAGGTGCCATGGTCTCCCAGGGACACTGGGATCTGTGTGGCTTCCTGGGCACACACACTGGGGCAGAGCGCGAGGAGGAAAATAAAGGTGAGGGGCTCCTGCATCCAGCTTCTGACCACGCAGCGCACATGCTGGTTCAGACAGTGTTTGAACAACATGGACGTGGGTGTGGTTTGAGTCAAGGCCAACTGTATCTTCACCCACAGTGATGGGAAATGAAGAGGGAGAGGTAAGGGGGAGCTTCTAAGAGAGTCACATGTGAGGAAGTGTAAAACCTCTAATTTTCCAAGAGTCTCCCCATCCAGCCCGCTTCTCAGGCAGGCTGTATGTGATGTCCTTAGACAGGGAGGCGGGAGTTTTGTAACTGACCAAATCAGTACCCCAGGGTGACAAAGTGCAGCTGAGACCCCTCAATGGCTGTTGAGGTTGAAAGACCAATGACCCCCTTGAGGGAAAAGGACTGATGTGGGGACAGTGGCCATCCCTAAGCCACTGTTACCTTTGTGTTCAGCTCCAGTGGGCATGTGGGTACCTGGTTGAGGGCCCACTTTTAGGGCTGTGGGCCCCCAAGATTCCGGCTTTGGTGGGGCTGGAGGAGGCAGGCCCTGCACCCCCTTCATCCACTGCACCTGCTGAGTCTGCATCTCCTCCTTTGCCTCAAACTCCATGAACCTGAAGGGTAAGGGAGGCACAGGCCATGCTGAGAAAAAGGACGGGGCTCTGGAGCCCACCAAGGGAGCAGAGACAGAGGCATCAGAAGACATTGTGGTGGGGCAGTCAATGTCTATGGGGTACTGTCCCCAGCGGGGAACTGCTCCTGGAGCAAATAGCAGATCTGGGGACACCACCACCCCAGCACCGAATGGTGTTCAGTAGCATACACCCAGGTCACTGAATTGAAATGGGCCTGCGTGGAAGGCGTAGACAGGAGACCAGGAAGGAGTCACATGGACCGTACTGAGAGCGCTACCTGGATGTGACATCTTGTGTGACGGTGACTCCTGGGAGAATGGAAGCCCTGGAGGGCAGGGCTGTTGTCTGCTAGATGCATTAAATTATGGTTGTTCCTAGGAAAGCAACTGTCCCTAGTGGACCTTCCTATTTGAGGAATGAATGAGCCCAATCAGCCCCATCACACAGATCTGAGTGGACCTGGGGCCCCACTTCTCCCTCCCAGGGGTCCCTGCTCTCACTCTCCTAGGACAGGGACCAGTATTGGACCACAAGTCCCTTTTGAAATGGGAAAACAGTTCCACCCAAGGCCAAAGTCCCAGTGACCCAGGAGGCAGAGGCTTCCTCATGGGCAGGAGGACAATGACCAGTTAGCCCAAACACATCCCTTCCAGCTGATGTTTTCAGGGGCCAGGGCCCCAGAAAGCACTTTCCATGAAGGGTCCCCTCTGTTCATACCCTCCTAGGGCCTGATCCTCTCTTGACCCCAGTGTGCAGAAGGGCAAACTGAGGCTCAGAGAGGTAGAGTGACAATCCCACATGTGACTGCTAGTAAGTGGCTGAGTCACCAATGTCCCATGAGAACAGAGTGCTCACCTTTGGAACAGAAGGTCCAGCACCTGCTGGGAGGTGGCGAAATCTCTATAGTTGCCCAGGAATGTGTGCATGTAGGACAGGTTGCTGCCCAAGACGGCAGTTACCAGAGTCACCACCAGCTTCTCTAGCCTGTGTCACTGAAGGCTCCACACCCTGTAGGTATCATCCCTGCTCCCTGATGGTCCAGCTCCCCTCTGGGGTGGAAAGAGGAGAGACATGAGGCAGAGGCAGCACCGGGGACCCCCAGGGGTTTGAGGCTAGAGCTCAGACCAAATGGTTAAGCCTAAAGTTCTTGTGCCAGAGGTGGAAGAGGGAAGCCCTGAGCAGATTCAAGGTTCTCAGCATCACCAGTACAAGGGGCGGAGGGCGATGATTAAATGCCTTAGTGTCTCCGTCATTGTGTCAGCACAGCAGTGACTGCACCTTCCTGATAAACTACCTCACCCCTGTGACTGCTGTCACAACATCTCATTCTAGAGATGAGAACACAGAGGCTGAGAACACAGAGGCTGATCCCAGGGTGGGAGGGACCAGGGTCCTCAGGCCAACGTGGACACGTGGGGATGGAGGAGAAACAGGATGGTCTGTAGAAAAATGCAGAAGCTTCCTTGGCTTAACATGAACTGGGATTCTGTCAAAGTCTCTCAGATTCTGGCTCGTATGTGGGCACTGACTTTGCATCTGGCCAAGGCAGGGCCTGGGCTGTGAGGGTGGGTGGGAGAGATGGGGCATCAGATTCCTTTGCCAGCAGGTCTCTAAGAGGGAGCCCAGGGGAGGAGCAGGGCAGCTCTAGGACCCGGGCTTCCTGGGTGTGGACTCTCCTCACTCACACTCACCCTGAGCCCGTCCTGGGCTCTGTTGGTGTCGTGGGGCACCTGCCCTTCCTGCAGGGAGGTGGCATGGGGTATTCTATGGACCAGGTCCTGTGAGGAGTCCTGCAGACACAGTGCCCAGCAGCCAGGCAGAAACCTCAGAGCCCTGTCTGGTTGTCCTGACTGGTTCTCAGACCCATAAGACAGCTCCAGTCTCGACACGCACACACCACTCTCTGCACAGACCTCCATCAGGGAAAAGAAAGCTGACAACCTGAGGGCCTTGGATTCCCACTGGCACAGAGAAGAGGCCCCTCAGGAGTCCTCTTTCCCCCCTGCCAACCCTGTCCTCAGGTGTGGCCATGACAGGACCACCAGGTTACCACATGTTCAATGACTGGTTCCTGCTCAGAGGGGGCACTTCCCCTCAAGTCCCCCTTCCCCCACATGGAGATGAGGGAAGTGGGCCTGCCCAGGGAGAGCTCCTAGAGGAGGCTGGTCCCAGATTGGCCTGCTCCAGGCTGCCCGGTGTTACCTTAAGTGACTGCATAATAGACCGGAGGTGTTGGGGTTGAGGGTTCAACCAACGCCTATGGCCTCTCAGAAACCTCTCACTCCAGGGTTTCCTGGAGGAGAAGCCCCGAGAGTTCACGAAACAGAAAGAACATGTTTCTCTGTGAATTGTCTCCAGCCAAGTGAGCTGGCTCAGGGGCTGTCCTTAGAATGTGGGTGCCTGGTAACCAGGTTCTAATTCTGTTGGGGTCTGTTATCAAGGAAGTGACATCACTTCCTGGGGTCCACTTCCTTGACCCCCCTCCTCAGACAACACCTCCACACACAGCCCTCTTGGCTGCTGCCTGCTCACCCCCTTCTCCACACAGACCCACCTCTTCCACAGTTACAGCAGCCGTGCCCTCTCCACGGCTCCCGGGGAGGCTCTGCGTGCAGCTGCGAGGAGACGACCTGGCTTCCAGACTCAACTCCTCATTGTTACCTGTTCTACATCTTGTATTTATCCTGCTGTTTCTCCAGGACGGTCTCCCCATCTGCACAGTGGGGCTGATTCTAGTCGTACTTCTAGAGACGTCCTCAGGTGCATGTGGGATAAGACCTGAGAAGTGTGGGGGTGGTGTCGCTCGTAGATGATGCCTCCAACCTCATGATTTTTTGTCTTATAACCAAGCTCACATCTGTTCCTCTCCTGATCCCGCCCCACAGTCCTTATTTAATGTCACTGTGCACGTGTGTCTGTGTGTTTGTGTTTTTGTGTGTGTGCTTGTGCACACGTGTAAGCCAGTGCTCACTCTATGTGTGGCCAGCAGAAAACTGCCCCCACGTGGGAGGGTTGGGCAAGAGCTTCCTGACATCTGAGGATTTCTAATTTCCAAAGCAAACCTGATGAAAGGGGTTCAAGCCTTGGCCAGCAGGTCAGAGCCCCGTGACCCCAGGCCATTCAGGCAGCAGGGGCTGGAGCTGGGATCACAGACTCACACAGTCTGGTTCCACTGTCCACACTCAGCACCACAGTGCTGGGGGCAGGGATACTGTCCCCTTCATGGACACACAGCCTGGCAGGGTCATCTCTGGGTGGACACACAGTGGTCCAGGGACAGGTGGGCAGTTGAAGGGTTGCTGTCACCAGAGAGATCTGACAGTGTCATTTGGTGCTGCCTCTATGTTCCTGTCCTCACATGCCTCTCCCCAAGTTCCAACCCCAGTATAAACAGTCACCTTCCCCAGGAACAACAGGAGTTTTATCCGCTGCAGTAAGAAGACCCTCAGTCTCAGTGGAAATTCCCTGGTAATCAGTTTCTCCCAGTGATTTCATGAGGAAAGTGTATTAGATTTGATCTAATCTCCTAAGTGTCTAAGGTTCAGTTGACCCCAAGCTGCCTTCTGAAACTCTCTTCCCACCCATTCCCCTGTCCATGCAGCAGCTTCATCTCCCCACTGCTCAAACCAGAACCTGGGGCTCTGTCAAGTCCTCCCCTGTCCCTGGGTCCCAACACCTCTCTGTATCTCTCCCCTCCCTGTCCAGGCCGCCACTGACACTGTCTTGGATTCATGCTCTTTGCTTCCCTTTCTCACTCCCTCTGACCCAAGGAGCAGATGTTTAAAAGACAAATCTGTTCCTGTCACTCTGCTAACACACAGAAATCTCTCAGAGGCATTTTAGGGAAAAGCCCCAATCCTGGACAAGTCGTCAGAAGCATCCCCAGGAGGTAGCACCTTCGTCCTTTGGGTTTACACAGTGCTAAAATGCTGTGATACCCAGACAGAGTAAATCAATCAAAATTTCATTTCATTGCCACATAAAAGAAGAGGTTTATAGTCGAGAAAAACTGCTCATGGAAATGGTTGTGTCCATGAACCGGGTGATCTGATTCATTAGGGGTTGTGTCTAGCTGGATGCCTGAGTGTGGGGAAGGAGTTATCTTCCAGGTGAGCCAGGGCTCCAGGCAGATGCAGGTCCCCTAATCCCTGCATCTTGGGAAAATGGGGGTTCAGCTCTGAGAGGCCGCAGGCCAGGCTGTACCTGACATAGAATGGGATGAGTTGGGAAGGGCTGAGCCTCTTATTTCACAGATGTCTGGAGTCTCCACTTTGTAGCTCTTAGCTCAGTAGGAATGGTGACACTTGGGTATCCCATCACCAAAGTGGAGCAGATGTGTCGGGTCCAGTGAGACCTGGTGCTGCACCTCACTTGTGGACACCTGCAGCCCCATCCCTCATGAGGGCAGAAGACATACAACTGGCACAGGGTATGGTGTGAAGTCAGGGTGGGTAAGCCTCCTGTGAGCTTCCTGGTGGCCAAGGGGACAAGGGATTCACCCTTCAGTCTCTATTCAGAATCAGTGGCCCTCTGGCTAACCTCTGATGCCCACTGAAGACCTAATGGTTGACATGTCTCTGGCTGCCCAGGGCCACCCTAGACCCCTGCTCTGTAGAGACATGTCTGAAAAGTAGTGAGCTGGCCTCAGCATTCTCCCACCAGGACCCTTCTGGCAAATTCCATCCTGGCCCCTCCACCAACTCCTCCTTCACATCTTGCTGCCCCCCCCTCTGTTTCTATGTGTGCTTCTAACTCCACACTTTACCTTCTGTTGTTTTCTCAGTATGGGATGTGCGCTTTCTTCCTTGACTCAGCTCATGGGCTCATCTCAGCCCGTGTGGAGCCCACTGCAGGGACCTGCTGCAGCAGATGGCAGGGGCGGGAAGGCCTCTGGGCAGTGGTGGGAAGGACAGGAGGCCTCTGTGCTGCTCCACAT
This sequence comes from Vicugna pacos, assembly GCF_048564905.1. NCBI lineage: Eukaryota > Metazoa > Chordata > Mammalia > Artiodactyla > Camelidae > Vicugna > Vicugna pacos. Next base: position 19,692,962 of record NC_132997.1, on the reverse strand, counting down.
TCTGGGTGTAGAGCCTTGGCAGTGACTGATCAGGGTGTGAAGACCCAAGTTTTTGTCTGGAGAAAGATAGCCTGGGGTCTGGTTCCCTGCTACTTGTCCTTCCTGGGGGGATTGGGAGCTCCCTCAAGTGCAAAATGGCCAGAGTCGCAGGACCCAGGAGCCAGGGAAAGGAGAAGCCTCCTCAGGCCTTGTAGTGGGGAAGCAGGGATCCCTGCATGCAACCTGGGAAGGGCCTGGGCTGGCCTTTGGACTCCGGAGAGATTGATCAGGGAGAGGTTTTCAAACTTTAGACTCTCAGCAGCAGAACACTTTCCTTGAAGACAATGGACTTAGAGCACAGAAGTTCAAGCCTGAGGGAAGTGGGGTGGGGCTAGATCCCTGGAAGCCAGGACTTCCTCTGAGGAACACCCCGGATCCAGGCTGGGGGACACACACACCTGGAGGACCACTGCTCTAGGAGGAAGTTGGGACACAGGCTGCCCCAGGAGGCCTGGGACTGAGATGACAGCTCAGGTTCTTCCTGGTAACTGAACCCTCCTTCTTTTTGCTCGCCTTTGGTATTTGGTAATGGCTCTCTGCAAACTCTGACCTGCCTTTTCTGCCCTTCAGAGGAGCCTGTGGAAAGGATGGACCTTGCTGGACTCCATGGAGCCAAAGGGAGCCCTGGATGGCAGCATGAGAGCCACAGGTGGGCTTGAGCTGGCATTTGGTCCTGACACCTACTATGTCAGGGAGACCTTGGTCCAGGGACCAGATCTCTGAGGTTCTAGATTGCTTTTTGCAGAGGAGGCAATTTCTCACGCATGTAACATTTCAGATTATCCTGGTTTTAAGCACACTGCACACTAAATGGGCCCGTTTCCTGCCCATAGAATGGGGATAAAGAGAGGCCCCTGCCCTGCAGACAGGAGGTGCTCCTGTCTAGGGAGGATACGCTGTGTGATTTCCTTCCTCCTCACTGGCCTGTGGGGCGTGGCTCCAACAAATGGAAGCCTTTTCACCTGGGCTGCCAGACATGGGTCCCTGCACTGTGCCACTAGTTTTGCCAAGTCCAAACTCACTCTGCTAGCCACACGACAGGCCAATAAATTGGGAGATGAGATATTGGGGCAAGGAATAGCGGCTTTATTTAGAAAGCCGACAGAGTTAGAGGATGGCAGAGCAATGTCTTGGAGAACCATCCTGCTCTAGTCAGTATACAGGCTCCTTTTATACAAAAAAAAAACACCCCAAAAAACAAAGGGGGTGTGGTTGGTTGTTGCAAACTTCTTGCTGCAGGCATTGTTTGTTCTTGCAGCTGTCCACGTGGGCCAGGTCATGGTGTCCCTGTAAACTTCCAACAAAAACAAAGGTTTTTCCTCTATTTTGCAACTTACTATCTCCACATGAGTGCAGAGGGGCTAACATCCTTAACCCTCAGAGCCCCGAGAATAGGCTGAGTCCTGAGAATAGGCTCTCCTGTCTGTTTCAGGCTAAAGGCAACATTGATTCACAAAAGGTGCAGAGCTGGCAAGACCGAGCCTGGAAAACAGGGCACAGTGGTTAAAACTAAACGAACAGATCCAATATAGATTCAGATTTGTTCTCCTCTGTTACATTGTCAATGAAGTTGAAAGAGTACCTGGGGAGGCGGGGTGTGGCCAGGGGTTTGGGCCTACCAGTGGGTCCTGCCTTGGAGGCTGCCACAAGGCTGGTGCCTGGAGGGCACCTTCAGTTTCACTTGCCCAGCCCCCAAGGTGGAGAAAATCAAAGGATAAATGAATAGAAGCCTCAAATAATGGAATGAGGGCTGCAAAAGATTGCTGGCCTGGGAAATTGAAAAGTAAAAACCCATGAGGCTAACCAGAGTAAAAATAAAGTAAAAAGTACAGTGGTATAAAAGAAAATGAAATCAAATAAACATATGCTAAGAAACAGTAAAAATGAGATGAAAAAGGTTGGGAGGAAGGGGTAAGGAAGTCGAGTAGAGATGGACAGTTAATGTACAACAGAAGACCAAAGGCAGTGACTGAAGGAAAGCATGAAATAAGGAATGAATACATGTTTTTGTTGTTGTTGGATTGTCTTTTTTTCTTTTAAAGAAAAACCCAGTGGGTTGAGAGAGAAAAATAGCAGTGGGATTTTCTGAGCTCAGATTCTGGCAGATGCAGGTTATTTGGAGCCACTGGGCAGAGCCCAGCTTGGAACTGAAGATACAGGGCATAGAGCTTGGCTCTTTCTAAGATGCTGACCCTGCCCTGGGGGAGGTTGATCCCAGTACTGGGGTTGGCTTCCTCCTTGTGTTCTCAGGGGCACTGGTCTTCTGTGCCAAAGCCTGCAGAGAATCCCCCAAGCTGGGTCTTGCTCTCTCTTGCAAGTGGTCACCTTCATGCAGGTCTAGCCTGAATTAGCTTAGAAATCCTGGGTCAGGGCTCTATGCTGGGGAGGGAGGGAGGAAGGCAGTCTTTCATGGTACAGTATCTTGTCTGGTTTGGGGGCTTGCTTAAAGGAGCAAATTTGAGGTGGGGATTGGGCAGTGGTGGTTCTACGTGCAGCAGACAGTGCCCCAGGGAATATGCCAGGGCCGCAGGCTCCTGGGAAGGTCAGGATTCCAGCTGGTGCTCCCTCAGTCCAGTTATTGGCTGAGATGAGAAACGAGATGACAGAGAAAGGAGAGGTCTGCTTTATAGGATGACAAAACTTTAAGTGACGATGATTGTGGTTTCCTAGTGGGCCACCATGTTTTCTTTCCCTTGGCATTTCATCTGCAGGTTTGGTAGCAAACTACAGGCTTGCAGTAGTGTTCCCATTAAGGCTCCTGATGGGCTCAGGGTATCGCTTTGCACCTCCTTTCCCAAGTGGGAAATGGGGATACCATCTCCTAGTAAGATGTAGGTGCTGAGCACAGTGCCTGCCTATGGTAAATATTGAATAAATTTAGCTAGAATTGGTATAACTAAAGATATTTTTAGAAAAAAGGATCACCTGTGTTGGCTAAAGTCTGTTCAAATGAAGGATTTATTGACCCACTTTTAATTTCTGTGACTACATCTTTGTTTAGTGAGGAGCAAACAGAGGATTGAGTCCTGGGTCTGCCAGCATCTCACCTGGTGTCTTGGGCAAGTTACTCCTCTGAGCCTCAGTTTTCCCCTCTGTGAAATGGATTTATATTGTATGACCCAGAGATTGCTAATCTCTCTTCTCCAGCTGGGCTTAGAGTTGGGGTGAACTTGTTCATCAGGTTGAGTTGCTTCCCCAGGAGTCTGCTTTAGGGGAGCCAGCTTTTGCAGTCCTTGAGGTTATCAGCTCTTAAAGGGACGGGGCTGACCAGGATCAATAAGTCTTAAAGATTTGATGAGCCTGATAAAGCCCCAATAATAGCCAATGTCCTTGGAAACTGGTAATCCCAACTTCAGGTGGCAGACAGGATTCAAAGAGTCTTGCCTAGAGGTACGGGGCATAGTGCCCCAGTCATCTCTGGGGCTGCCTCCCAGCTCTAGGAGAAATGGGACCTGTGCAGAGTGCCCCTCCTGGCTAGTGAAGGGCTCCCCAGGCCATTCCAGTCCAGCAGGGAAAACTGGCTTGGCTTGGGAGTGCAGGAGGATGAGCATTAGGAGCTGAGCATCTTGGGATGGGGAAGGACCCCACACTGTGGGAGATGGAGAGGAAGGGGATACTCTGGCCAAGAGCTTCCAGGGGAAAGCCAGCCTGAGTCATAGCCCTCAGGTCACAAACTAGAGGGACCTCATCATCCAAACTAGAAACTGACAGAAGCCTTCTCAAAACTGTCTCCTCAAAATTTCTTAGTATTTGGAAGGGGGCCTTGAGATTGGCCTCACTGCAGTCATGCTACCTCTGCCTAGCATAACATCAACAAAACCTTCTGACTGGGTTAGAATTATCACATGCCTACTTTACTACCATACTGCAGGGGTCCAAACAAGTGTTTGTGGAATCCCTGACCCCGTGGCTCTTACTCTCAAGTTTGAGCCCCTAGAGGGTGAATATACTGCCACGCTTCTGAGGTGGAGACAGTCCACATAGGAACCAAACTGTTATATAATAAAATCCATCCTTTATTTATCCTGTGTCTGCAGCTGTTCAGCCAGTACATGGTAGAATTTCCAGGGAATGAGAAGGGAGACATGGAGAGTTTGTAGAGCCTGAGTGGAGCATGTTTTACAATTCAAGGCCAAGATGGATTTCTTGAGGAAGTGCCTTTGTGTGATCACCACACTCAGCTGGACAGCTCGGCCTCCTGCATATCTGGTCAGTTTTCTGTTTCTGCCCATTGGCTCTTCATCCTGAAAGTCACCTTGCCAGTCCATGTGGCTCCCTACTGTTTCTCTGAGCCAGCTTCTCCTCTCCCCTAGGCTGCCCCTGCCCAACCGAGTCAGTCCCATCAGCTACTGTAAGGGCTGCCTCACTGCTCTCCAAGCCTGCATTGGCCCCTCTCCACGGCCTCCTCCCCCATCTTTCCAAGGTAAAATTTGCCAGTGACTTCTATGGCAGGCAGCACGGGGACACACACACACACACACACAGACACACGGACACACACAGACACATGGACACACACAGACACACACACACACACACTTTGTTTTGCTCTTGCTTTGGCTGGCTAACTAGCATTCAATGCCTGAAAGCCTCACTTCCTTCTCCTTTGGTAACCCTCACTCAGCCTTTAGAGCTGTCACCTCTTCCAGGCAGCCATCCTCTGGCTCTTCCTCCCAGGCTAGATCACAGCCCAGGACGTGCCTGTGTATACCTGGCACTTGTGGTCCTTGCCACATCTTTTAATAATCTGTTTAACTGTCTGCCTCTCCTGTGAGTGGGGAGTTCTAGGAAAGCATCTCGGAATCTCTTATGCCCAGCACCTGATCCTGATCAAGGTAGAGGCCTTGGGGCCAGGCCAACGACAGGGCTAAGGGGTGCTCCTGGGTGCCCAGGAGTGGACCCTGGTAGGAGGCTCTGCCAGGTGCTTCCAGATCAAACTTCCATGGAATCTTGGTCTGGGAACACTCAGCTGTCTCCCCCAAATCTTGGGTGTGCCATGTGGAGTCCATTCTGTCTGAAACTTGGTGGGGGGTGGGGCGGTGGGAAATGGTGGCTACCCTTCAGGCTTGCCACCTCCTCCCAGGCTGGGGCCCAAATAGCTTACCTCTACGTCTGGTGGTGGTGCCTGGCCAGAAGCATTCACCTCCGGTGTAGAGAGCCCCGCTCTCCACTGGCTCAGAGAAAGGAACTCCCAACCCCAGCTCACATGTCAAAGGCTCCGTGCAAGGTTGGAATCTGAGCAGGCCAGCCCCTTGGAAAGCTCCTCACCTCCAGGCGCTGAGGTGAGGGATGCGCTGGTTTCTGGCCATGAATTGGGCTTCAGAGTCCGAGCATCCTGCCTGACTCTCTGCTGAGCCCCGAGTTGTAGGGCAGGGGATGGGCACCTGCCAAGGTCCCAGGGGCCATCTAGGGTCCAGCCCATGGCCATAGCTCTGTTCCAGAAGTTTGGCCACCAGCGGGTCCACTTGCATCATGGTGCCTGGCTCAGCGTCCCTCCCCATCTTTCTACTGGCTATCCTTGGCCTGGCTCCATGAGGGTCTCTGCCTAGGACGGGGGTCGTGGTGTGAGGCACTGAATGGCTGAGGTCGGTGGACACCAGTGGGTTCCGGAAACCCCTGAGGGCAGTGCGAGTCCTACACTTCTTCATTTTCACGTCTGGCGAACAGGGGGCGCAAGGCCCCGGGCCTCCAAGTCTCTGCACATCGCAGCCCCAGTGGTTCCCCCCACCATCCTGGCGTCTGAGCATCCCCCAGGCTGGGAGTGAGGAGCACCTGGCGCCCTCTCCAAGCTGCACGGGGCAAGGCTGAGACTCCGCAGTCACCTAGTCAAGAGGAGGGTGGAGGGGAGGGAGGCGGGCAGGGAGGGGAACAGGAGCGGACCCGAGGGTGGGTGGGTGGGCTTCCTCTGCAGTTTGCTCCTTGCAGGGGCCCAGACACACTGTGAGCCATGAGCCGCTGTGTGGGCCCGGCTGCCACAGGCACCACCAGATTCAGAGCAGGGGCCTGATGGCACTGGGCTGGGCTGGGGCAGGCAGGCTGGGGAAAATGCACCTGGCTCAGCTCCCAGGGACTGCACCCGGACTGGCGCCTCCCTGCTCCACGCTGCCCTCAGCCTCGCCCTGCCTTGGGCAGATGAGCCCTGTGCCCAGGGGACATGGAAACACTGACACTGTGACTTCTCCGCTGGATATGCCAATGCGTGTCGGTGCAGGTCGACTCTTCCATCTCAGTAGGTGCGGTGGGCAGCAGGACAGAGGCTGAGCAGGGGGCCCCAGCGGTGTGGGGGGCACATGGCGTGCAAACTTGGCTGTTCCCTGAGCTGAGGGGCTTGGGGGTGGTGCTCCCTAGAAGGGCCAGGCCGCGCCGCCCCGCGGGGGAGATGTGCATGGGCAGCTCCTTGCTCCTGAGGGCTCCCACTTCTCCCCGTTTCCAGTACCCCCGTGGGGCCTTGTGGCCTCTGTGGACACTTAGGGCCTAAGCTGTGGGGAGCCCCAGGCTAGAGGCATATCTAGACCCTGGCTGGGCCTCAGGCAGGGTAGCGCTAGCCTTTACTCTCGGGTGAGAGCAGCGGGAATCGGGGCAGAAAGGGCCCTGGTCTCACCAGGTTGGCAGGGCAGGATCAAAGAGGCCCAACCTGAACTGTGGGTGAATGTGGGTGGGTGGGTGTTGTCAGCATGTGTGGCTGTGTATGTGCCTGGCACCATGTTGATGTCACTGTAAGAGAGCATCCTAGCTTGTGTTGGTGTGTGCATGACTGTCAGCCTGTTAGAGTGAACACAGTGTCTGCCTGTTTCCCTGGTGTGTGTGTCTATGTGTCTCTCATTGTGGGTGTGGGAGTGTGTGTGTATCTGATTGTGGCGATGGCAGCCCAATCCTGGACAGCCCTAGAGTTTCCCAAGGCCCAGGTGTTGGGGGCTGGCAGATGGTCTGGGGAATGAGAGCCAGGGGAGAAGCCTGGGCAGTGGTGTGTTGGGGGAGTGTGTGTGTGCAAGATGAGCAGGATGCGACCAATGGAGGGAGAACCAGGAGAGGAAAGATGAGACAGAGGAGAGGAGGAGGAGGCCTGTGGATGGGGAGTGTGTGGGACTTGGTAGCAGCATAGGGAAATCCCAGAAAGTTGGGCAAGTTTGGGGGACTGACGGGTTGCTTTTGGGGAGCTCCTCGACAGTAGCCTTTATAGCAGTTGGGAAAGACCAAGGAGCCCAGAGAAATGGGGATTGGGAGGTGTCAGAAGGCAGGAATGATGGGCCAGGCCAGGCAGGGGTGTGAGGGGTGGTGAGGGACTAGGCCTGGGCTTGGTGCGCTGCAATCCCCAGGCAGAGACCCGGGCCAAGCCAGCTTCCCAGTGGTGGGTGGTGATGTCCGTGGGGCTTGAGTCTGGAGGTCAGCGTTGCAGCTCTGGCTATAGCGTGGAAGGGGACCTCCCTCCTCCTGCCCAAACCCCAGCCCGGGGATCATAGGGCCCAGCCCTGGGACTGTGATGACCCTCAGGGCCTGGAGAGGAGGGAGGACTCCAGAGCTGTCCAGGCTGCAGAGCCAGGCTCTGGCAAGTCTGACTGCTCTCAGGTGCAAGTGCACAGAGTTGGCCAAGGCAAGAATGCAAAGTCCAGCTGGAGGTCACCCTGGAGGAGCTGTTCACGGTTTAAGAATGGCCCCTTCTGGGCTCCTCAGCCTTCCTGTGTCAGGAGGCAAGGAGTCTAGGAACTTTCTCCAATCCCCCCTTCCAGAGACCCCCAATGTACTTGGAAGAAGAAAAAGCAGGGAGGGATGGAGAGCAGGAGGCAGAGCCCAGGCAGCCAGGCTGGGACTGAGCTGCCTGTCATCAGTCACCAAAAGCCCTGCATAAAGAAGCCCCTGGCACAGGAAAGCCCCTGCAGACCTGCTTGCTCTGCTCTAGGCCAGCAGGGCAGACGGAAGTCATCGATCCATTTTTGGGATAGGGGCCGGGGCCATTGGCCTGCGGGGAAATTTTCTGGCTCCTGGGATGACATTCCTGTGACCATGTCAGGGCCTTTAGGTGCTGCCTGAGGTCATGCCAGCTTGACTCCATTCTGTGGGGCATGGCTCATACATGAGGTGGCTTGGTTGTGAGAGACTTGTGTGACCTGGTGGCAGCATGTGCCATGTGCATGTGTAACTCATATCAAGTATGTTGGCCTATGGGGGCGGGTGTATTTCTGTGCTGGTGGACCAAGGAGAGCCTTAATCTCTCCTATCAGGCTGGAACTCCAGCCCAGAACTCCCACCACCTGGCAACCTTCAGTCCTGCGAGCACCTAAAGGCCAAGGGTAGGGGGTGAGGTGGGGAAGGAGAGCCCCTCTCTAGGCCTGGTATTAACCCCTCCTCTCCTCCAGGTGCCATCTTCCAGGAGAATGTGCCCAAGGATGACAGGGCATTTCCAGCTGGCTGCACCAGACCTGAGCCTCAGTGATGACATCCTGCAGACCTAGAAGATCACCTGCTCTGTCAAGGTCATCGAGGTCAACAACCCTTTTCTGGCCCTGCGGGAAGGTGAGTGGCCGGCCCCTGTGCCCAGGGCTAACAGGGGTGGAGCCTGCCAGGCGGCACAGCACTGGAGACCAGCGGGGTTGTTACCATCTGGGCAGCACAGGGCCCCCTGTGTCCCTGGGCAGTCACCGTGCTACACAAGGTGCGGCTCCCTTCTTGGCCCACCAAAGCCATGGCACTGGGAGTGCTCTGCCCTGCAGGACTGGAGTGGAGAGCTTGTGAGCAGGTGGGCTCGGCTCCTTGCGGGCCATGTCACAGGCATGTGACGCTCGTTTCCAGCTCTGTGGGCCAGTCTGTGTGCCCAGCGCTAGTGGCACAGGCGTGTGTGGCTCAGGGCCCTCTTTTTGTTGTGTTTGTGGGTGGGTGTGTCTGTGCGCTGGGTGTCTGGGGTGGTGCCCCTCCCCCTGACCTGGGTGGGCTGGTGTCTTCTTCGCTGCCTACGGAGGAGCCTCTGGCACCCAAGCCCGTAGTCTCTCCTCTGAGGAGCACAAGCCTGGAGGCACAGCATTTCACGGCCCCTCTGTGCCTTGGCCTGCCTTTCTCGGCTGCCCTTCTCTGGTTTTGGAGGAGCTGCGCTCTTGCCATCCCTGCCTGGACCAGAGGTGGGCGCTGTTGGACCAGGGAAGGAATGGAGTTGGGCCAGTCCAGGCTTGGAGGTGGGGGGTGGGAAGAAGAGCAGGGAAGCAGGTTGATATTGATGAAGTGACTCACAGGGTTGCTGCCTGCAGCCACCTGTGTGGGCGGGGCTCTGGGAACCCGTGGCCACCGCTGCGCGGAACTGCAGTCTTGCTGCAGCGTTACACTTCTGAGTGTGCATCGCAGACAGAACCCAGCCAGCCTGGCCCAGCCCCTGAACAGCTGGCTGTAGAGCCCATAACTTGCTCTATTTGGTGGGCAGGGGTCAGGCAGAGCCAGTTTCAAATCCCAGCTCTGTGACTGATCTGCTGTGTGATCTTAAAAGGTCACTTTCCCTGTCCAAGCCCCAGTTTCAGTGTCTGTGAAGTGGGGCTACCTCAGTGTTGTGGTGGTGGATATAGAGAGGTCATGTACACACAGCAGGAAGGAGGCTGTTGGCAAGCAGCCAACTTTGGGGAGCCCAGCAGCGCTGTGCTGAGCCCCGTGTTGTAGTTAAGGGTTTGGGCGGTGACCCATTGAACCCTAAGTGGGCCTTGTTTCTCTTTATGTCCTGGCTACTATTTGCTCTGTTCTCCTGTTCCCTGGACAAGAATACATGACACCCCTTGGTCTCTGGGCCCTGCCTGGTTCTACCAACCCCCAGGTCAGGGCAGAGACATGGACCCCACTGGCTAGACACCATCCTCTCCAGCCCCTTGGCTAGAGCTCTTGGCTCAGTCTGTCCGTGTGCCGGCCCTGACGTGGCCTGAGCCCCTGCAGGCTCGGCCCGGGCCTGGCCTGGCAGGTGGTCTCCGTGCTCTCTTTTCCGTATGCAGCCCTCCTGCTCGGTGCAATGGCAGAGGCATTAGGCCTTGCCTTAGCTCTGCTCCTGGCCTGGGGCTGGGGGGGTTTTCCATCCTTTTGTCTGAGTATCCAGAGGCCTAGGAGGAAGGGTGAGGCCACACTCTGGGCCCTTGTCTGGGTTCTGGGCCCGAAGCTCTGAGACAGGAACTCGGCACTGGGCTGGGCTCCCGGGGCGTGTCACAGTGGTGCCCATCTTGGGAGGCCGGTGACAGGAGCTGAGGGGCCCTGACTTGGTTCCGCCCCAGGGTCCTGGCTGCCTTCCCTGTCATGGCTGCAGACATCATGTGCTCCTCCCCCTCAGTCCTGGGTGGTTGCAGGGCCCCTGCCCTCACTGGCCTCTTCCTCCCTCCCTCCCAGGCTCTGACTGAGGGGGTTGGCCTCCCACGGCCTCAGGGCCCACATGTGTGGGGTGAGATCCCTGCAGCTCCAAGGGCCCTTACACTGGGGTACAGTGGCCTGAGGCTGTCTCCACCCCACAGCCCTTTAGACGTTTAAAGACAGCCACTGTGCCCTCAGACTTTTTCAGGCTTCACATCCTGCAGCCTGAATATTTCTCATTCGGTTGTCTTTTGGAATTGTTCATTTTGTCCTTGCCCCTCTGAACGCACAGCATCCCTGATGTCTCTTGATAGGGGACTTAATTTGCTGACCTCAGCTTTCCTGCCTCTAAGATGGGGACAGTGGTCCCTCCCTTAACAGGTTGTTTCCAGGACCAAATGAGGTAAGGACAGTGGAGAACTTAGCTGGTGCCTGGCACTAATCAGTAAAAGCCCCTGGATGGGTAACAGGGCAGATGGACACATGGGACCTCTGTTCTCTGAGACCCCCTCAAGCTTGGGGTCATGCTCAGAGCCACTCGGGGTCCCATGGCATGTGGGGCTTGTTGCATTTATAGCTGTCCCACCCTGCCACCTCATTGAGCCGGCCTTTCCCTCCTGGTCAGCTTCTGGATTTGAAGGTCTCTCCTGGCAAGAAATGATAGGAGGTGATGGCACAGCCTCTCCCGGGCAGGGGCCACTTCCACGGGGGATGCTGAGGCCCAGCACAAAGGCTACAGTCACACCGAGGGGTTTCCCATGCTCACTGTCTGGAGCGGGGAATAGTTTTGGGGGACTCATTTCTGGAAGGTGTTTCCCCTCCTGAGCTGTTCTGTCAGGGGTCAGGGCCACGGGTCTGTCCGTCCCCTCTGAGATGTGTCTGTGGGGCTGGGAGTGGCTGGTGAGGGAAGGGAGGTTACCCAGGGGAAGCAGATGCTCACCCTGGGCTCCGGGTGCTGGCCTTGGAGGCTGTGTGATGTGATTGCTGTCTGGTTGTTGGGTATGAGCAAGGAACTGGGTTTCTAGTCTGTTTTTAATTGAAGTATAGCTGGTTTTCAGTGTTGTGTTGGTTTATTTTGTGCAGCATAGTGATTCAGTTATGCATCTACAGGTGTTCTTTCTAGTTATAGGTTATTACCAGTTAGTGAGTACAGCTCCCCGTGCTCTACAGCAGGACCTTGTTGTCTGTCTGGTCTGTATGTAGTAGTTTGTGTCTGCTCATCCCACACTCCCAATTTATCCCTCCCCTCTGCTTTCCCCCTGGTAACCATAAGTTTGTTTTCTGTGTCTGTGAGTCTCTTTCTGTTTTGTAATGATGTTCATTTTCATCTGGGTTTCTGTTGTCTCCCACCTGGGAATCCTCTGGCGGGCTTGGGAGACCCCCTCCCTGGCCTCATTCTCCACATGTGTGAAATGGGGATGATGACTTGGGGAAGGGAAGGGGGAGGGGGAGAGAGGAGCAACTGGAGGTGTGGGGCCTGCGAGCCTGGAAGCTCGAGCTGCCGACCCCCTTTCCCCCACACCCCTGCCGCAGGTGGTGAGCGGTGCCCATTTGCAAGGAAGTAGCTACCAACCCTCCTGCGCTGGCCTCTGAGGAAGCAGGAATTAGAACCCTCCTGGTGAGCCAGGGCTAAAGGGGCTTTGAAGCTCTGTGTTGTTAGTGATGGAGTCCTCACCAGGAGCCACCCGGGGAGCACAGCTCGGGGGTCCGGTTGTGTCAGGCTGCTTAGCTCCTGGAATTTCATTAAAGGGAGGACAGCGGGTCTGTTACGAGTATCAGCTCCCACTGAGCAGTGCTGGTGAGTGCTCCAGGGGAGCTTCTAGATGGCGGGGTGCAGCCGGGCAGGGACTGCGTGCCAGCTCTGCTGCAGCCTTGCCTCTGGGGCATTCTTTAGGAAGCCCTCCCTGGCTGTTCTGTCGCTGAGGGGGCTGGGGCCTTCGCTCTGTGGCCACGCCATCCTGCCCATCTCCCCACATGTCATAGGGGTCACCTGTGGGGTCTGGGAGTGCAGGCACCATTTGTTCTGCCTCTCACAACTCCCAGCAATGCAGGAGCAGAGCAAGTGTTTGTTGTGTGGCCGTGTGAGTGTACCTATGGCATGTACACGTGTGGGCCTGCAAACACACAGGAGTGTTGCCTGTGTGCCCTAGTGAGCTCCCAGGCATAACACCTGCAGATGGGCTGAGACTCTGGTGGTGGGTGGGTCCAAGGCTCGTCTGCTTGGAGAGCCCCTTCCTGTCAGGACCCCACTTCCGTGACAAGGAGGCAGAGCTACGGTGCCCTGGGTGATGTGGAGTTTCTGCCTCATATGTCTGAGAGGAAGCTGTTGCCCCATGTGTGCTTGTGAAACTGCTAAGTTGGACCACCTGAGAATACCACCCCCCAGCCTCACGTCAGGGAATCCTGCCGAGGGTCTGAAGTCACTCTCTGTGTTGGTTATATTAGTCATGTGGGTGTCAGGAACACCTGTACCGGCCTAAGCAGATAGGGCATGGCTGGATCCAGGGGCCCAAATGGTATCCTTGGGACATTGCCTCCTTTTCCACACCCTGTCCCTGCCTACCTGGGGGTGGGCCTCCCTCCCAGGCAGCCTTACCCATTCAGAGCCCCCAGGCTGTTGCAGGCACATGTCTAATCAGCCCATCCCCCTGGTCCTGCCCCACGGGAAGAGGGAGACTGTTTAACAAGAGCCTCCCAAGTGTCCTAGGATTGCTGCTCATGGGCCCGGCGTGGAGACAGTCTCCTCGCAGACCAGTCCTGGTGCCAGGGGAGTGGGATGCCATTCCCTGAGCTGAGAGTGAAAGGGGCAGAATGGATGTGGGCGGTGTCATCTGAAGAAGAGAAAGGAGGCTGGGTTCACAGAACATGAGCTTGCCCTCCGCCTTCTCTTTGCTGCCCCCTGGAAGTGAGAGCAGCTGCGCTGCATGGGGCTTCTCTGCCCACCGGGTGCTCTGGGGATCGGGGTTGGACTGGAGGCTGTGCAGCCACACTGGTGACCAGACCTTTCTGCACAGTGGATTCCAAACCTCAGACTTTGAGGACTTGAAAGCTCTCTGGGGGCGGGCAGCATTAGAAAGGAAAGAGCCAGGCTTTGAGCTCTGTTCTGTGCCCATGTGGTCAGGGAGGAGACGAGATGAGGCTGGGCAGTGTGGGAAGGCTTTTGTGGGGAGAGACACTTGCACTGGCCCAAAGGTCATGAGGCTTTGAGTAAAAGATATGAGTGTTTCAGGCTCATAGGAAAGATTGAGCTGAGCTGGGCAGTGAGGGAAGGGTGGGGACCAGCCTAGTGGGGCAAGGGCTGGGAGGAGTAAAGAAGGGAGAGGATCCTGGGTCTGAGCCCCTCCCCCCAGGTGTCCTGAGGGTCCCTGGGAATGTGATGTGACCGGGACCTCTCTTCACACCCTTAAGTCCTGAAGGGAGGAGGACCTGATGGCCAGGAGGTGGAGCACACTGTTCTGTGGCCTCCTCCAGGTCCTGGGGTGTCTGTGGTCCTTCCCCTCAATGTGTGTGATGTCACCATCTTATTTCCAGGAGAAGGGTGGGGCAGTGGGTCTTGGCCTTATACACCGTGCCCCCACTTTATATGTAGCCACAACCCATAACCTTGGCTCCAGACTCAGCCTTTCCCACCTGGGAGGATCTTTCCTATCCCCACACCCTGTTGTGGGCAGGGCTGTCTGCTGCCTTAGGGATGGCTCATTTGTGGTCACCCCTGAGAGCTCACCTAGGTTCCAAGGGAGGGGGAGAAATCCCAGGTAGGCAGCGAGAGTCCTGGCTTTGCCCCATACCCCAGGCCAGCTCTGCTCCTCCTTCTGTCTGATGGGGACTCTGCCCCAGTCTACCGTGGACCCTGGGGGGCTGGACTGACCATGGCAGAATTAGGAGGGCAGGAGTGAGCTGCCTTACTGACAAGGGCTCCCACATCCTCCTGGGCAGGTTCTGTCCTGCTCTGAATAATTGAATAGAAATCCTCCACACATGCGACAGAGCTCTCTCGGGCTCTGCCTGATCTCGTTAAGAAGTCTCCTGACATACTGGGTAGAAGATCTAAAGATCAGTAGGTGGCTGGATGCTCAGAGAGGTTTATCTCTGCCACGGGGTGGATAGGCCCCAAGAGTGTGGACCTGGGATCAGGCCCCTACCCCACTGCCCTCCAAACTCAGGCTTAGGCAGAAGTGATGCTTCACAGCTCTGCCAGCCACCAGCAGTTCTTACTCAATCAGTTATGGTTTGCTGGGCTTAATTACTTTAAAATTATTAATTTAAGCTGGAGAAAGCAGGCAGTGGAGGTGGAGGGAGAAATGGGACCCTCCTTAGGGCCGTGAGGCTTGGCAGGGCTGATGGGATAGTTTCCAGCTGGGCCAAGGCCACTCTCTGGGAGAGCTCTGGCAGGCTGCCCATCCTGCCTGCCAGGTGTGGCAGGGACAGACAAGTGGGCTAAGAGTATGATCTGTGGCACAGGAGAACGTAGCCAGCCCAGGGGCCCTGGGCGCAGATTGGGTGCCTTATCTAGTTTGGGAGCAATCATGGGAGGCATCCTGGAAGAAGTGACTCCTGAGCTGGGTCTTGAGGTGGGTATTCAGAGGCTTGATCGGACTAAAGATCAAGATGTTTGATGAGACCCTAGGTATTGGTGTGCTGTTTCATCAAATGACAAAAAGTCAAGTTGCCTGTCTATTTTTGAGGTGTTAGCAGCAATGATGTTCAGTGCTTACATTGGTTTGTCCATTTGGGGGTGAAGAAGGATGATATTCTAATTACATCATTTCTTTTTCATTTATCAGCTGGTTTAATTTTGTAATGGGACACTTCCCTCCATCTACAGCTACCCATTGAAGCAGTTCATAGAGGAAAGGCAGGTTAGATGCTTCTTTCTTTTCATTTATTAATCCATTATTAAGACAATGAATTACTACTTTGTCATCCTGCATAGATGATGAATTTTGAAAACCAAGATGAAGTCAAGGATTAAAACCTATTTGATGGATTATAAATACACTGCAGTTATTGTATTTGCTGATGTTCAAACTGTCTCATCTTGTCACCAGTTAGAACCCCTTCAGGTTAGCTCTTAAGTCCTTTTGATGTGACCCAAGTAGCCTGAAAGCTTCCTTGACATCTGGTTTGCCAAGATGTTTCAAGCTCATCTTGAATGTTTCCTGCCCAGGACTAGAATCAGTCATTTCTCCAAGAAAGCTTAGTTTCTTTTAGTGGGAAATAATATTGAATACTAAATATTTGACACTGGTATCCCCCCTGCTTCTGGCTTGATCATCATTTCTAGGTCTTCTCCCTAGGAAGTGCTAGATACTACAAATTTGAGAAAATTCTCTGTTGTTTATACAGATACATCCAATTCAAATTGAGAACTGTGAGATTTTTACTTAACCTCTTCTGTGACATCTGTTTCTCGTTTCTTCCTCATTGGCAAATGTGGTTCTCAAAGGCACAGGGAATAATTGAATTAGAATATCCAGCTAGTCATTTGTTTCACCTCAACTGATGCACACCCAAGTTCAGATGTACAATGTCCATAATACCGTATAAGACCTCAGTGAGAGAAATTGAAGACAACAGGAATAAATGGAAAGATATTCCATCCATGTGGATTGAAAAAGTTAATATTAAAATGTCCATATACGCAAAATCTACAGACTTAATGCAATCTTTCATATAATCCAATGGCATTCTTCACTGAAATAGGACAAAAAATCCTAAAAATTGTATGGAAACACGAGACACCCAATAGCAAAAACAATCTTTTTGAGAAAGAACAAAGCTGGAGGCATCGCATTCCCTCATGTCAAACTATATTACAAAGCTATAGTGATCAAAACAGTATGGCATTGGCCTAGACAAACCTACAGATAAATGGAACCAAATACAGAGCTCAGGAATAAATCTATGCATTTATCATCAGTTACTTAAGTCAATTTACAACAAATGGCTAAGAATATACAATGGGGAAAGGATAATCTCTTCAGTAAATGCTGGTGGGAATGCTGGACAGCCAGAAGCAAAAGAAGGAAACTGAGCCACCATCTCACACCATCCACAAAAATTAACTTAAAATGGATTAAAGCCTTGAATGTCAGATCTGGAACTATAAAGCCTCTAGAAATAAAAAAGGCAGTCAGCTTCTTCATGTCAGCCTTGATGATAATTTTTTTTTTTGATCTGCCTCCAGAGCAAAGGAAACAAAAGCAAAAATAAACAAGTGGGACCACATGAACCTCAAAGGCTTCTGCACAACAAAGGAAACCATCAACAAAAAAGCTCCCTCTGAATGGGAAAAAGTATTTGAAAATCATAACTGACATGTGGATAATATCCAAAACATGTGAGAAGTCATATAAATCAATAGGAAACAAAAAGTAAAAAAGCTCTATGATTATAAAATGGGTAGAATATCTAAATGAATACTTTTTAAGAAAGATACACAGGTGGCCAATAGGTACAAGAACAGAAGCTCAGTGTCACTAATCATCAAGGAGGTGCTAATGAAAACCACAATGAGATACCACCTCACACTGAATACAATGGCTATTATCAACAACAACAACAGAAAAGGCTAAGACATTACAAATATTGGAGAGGATATTGAGAATAGGGAACCCTTGTGCACTATTGATGGGAATATAAATGGGTGCAGTCACTATGGATACAGAATGTAGTTTTCTCAACAAATTCAAAACAGTACTACCATACAACACTGCTACCCACTTCTGGTATGTATCCAAAGAAAAGGAAAACACTAACTTTTTTTAAAAAATTGAAGTACAGTCAGCTACATTGTGTCAGTTGCTTGTGTACTGCTCAATATCATGGTCATGCATATAAGCAAAATACTTGCTTGAAAAGATATATGCACCCAAATGTTCACTGCAGCATTATTTACAACGCTTAAGATGTAGAAACTACCCAAGTGTTCAGTGACAGATGAGTGGATAAAGAATGGTGATATAGGTGTACAACGAAATAGCCAAATAAAAGAAAGAAATCTTGCCATGTGATAATATGGAAGGACCTCAAGAGCATTATGCTCAATGAAATAACTCAGAGAAAGGCAAATACTGGAGAATTTCACTTATATGTGGAATTGAGAAAGAGATCCAAGCTCATAGATACAGAGAACAGATTGGTGGTCCCAGAGGCAGGAGGTGAGTGCGGAGAAATGGGTGAAGGTGAAGAGGAACTAACTTCAGTTTTAATACAAATGAGGCATGGAGATGTAAGAAGCAGCGTGGTGGCCATACTTAATAATATTATATTGCATATTTGAAACTTGCTAAGAGAGTTGACCTTCAGAATTCTCACCAGAAAAAAAAAATTGTTTACGCGTGTATGGTGATGGAAGTTCATCTAGACTTCAAATAGGGAAGAACAGACCTGACTCCATGTTGATCTGTTTCTTGTATTTTATGCTTTGTATTCTATTGGTTTTGCTACAAAGTAATCACTAGAAGAATGTTGTCTCTAGCCTGAAATGTACAGGAGAGCCTATTCTCCAGGCTCTGACCCTTAAAGAAGAACACCTTTCCATTCATATAGAAATAAAAAGTTGCAAAACACAGAAGAACATTGGTCTTGTGGAGATTTATAGGAACACTGTGACCAGATCAACAGCAGCAAAGAAGGGATTCAGGTTCCAGGAGGTTTTCACCAACCAACCACAACCCCTCCCCTTTTAGTATGAAAGAAATCTGAATTTGAACTCGGGTAAGAAGGTTTTTGGGGACACCAGTCTGCTATTATCTCCATCTGCTGGCTTTCTGAATAAAGTCACTATTCCTTGTCCCAGCAACTCCTCTCTTGGTTTATTGGCCTGTTAAGTAGCAAACAGTAACAGCTTGGACTCATCAACTGACTTGCGGTGACTGTTTCACAATATGTACAGGTATGGAATGATTATGTTACTCATTTGAAACTGACCTAATGTGTGTGCCAACCATACGTCAAAAAGAAAAAAAAAGCTACAGTATCCTAAGACAAATATAATATAGATGTAGCTGTGACTTCTGAAAAGTTAAAACTTTAGTTGCATCACATGTCAGTTCTCTCCTCCCCCTTCCCTCTCTTGTTTGTACCATTTCTACATTCTCAGAACATAAAGCCATTAGGAGACAGGCTGGGACCTGGGACCCTTTACCCGAGTGCTCATGTTGATTTTGTGGCAGAAAAGCCCAGTGATACCATGTCTGCTACGGGGCCAGGTACTGTCTGACCTCTGTCTAGGATGTGTGTTTCTGTATTTCAATTATTCTTTATGATTTTCTTTTTTAAAATAAGATAATTGTATAAGGCACCACACTAGGGTGGAAACGGTTGGCCTTTTTTCTCATTTCTCTAGTTTCCTACAAAAGCTCTATATAATGCCAGACTTTGGAACCATCCAGACTCAGAAGAACTACCTGGGCCACTGGTAGTAAACCTCAGAGTGCCGCAGTAAGTGAAATATCCTTTATAGTTTCATGTTTGTGTAACGAATTATAAATTAATTAATCAGTTGCTATCTTCATTCATAATTTGAAAGTCTCTGGCTTTTCTAATAGTTTATTTGTGACTTCCTCACTGAAATTTAGTGGCTTAATTTTATTTATTAGAAAATTAAAGACTGTGGACAGAATAACAGAAATCCTGGAATTGCTAGGTTATAAATGAAAGCCTCAAAAAATATTAGACTGCTTTACTCCTGACCCACACTTTATGGAAATGCAGTATTGTGTATTTCATGTTTGTATTAAGAGCTATATTATAAATTATATTAATCTTTAAGTTGCATTCTGTGATTAGATCTCTTCTAAATCAAATTAATACTAAGATTTTTGTTGATTAGATTTTTTTTACATTTCTAAATACGTAATTTATATTCAGTTTCAAATAGGTCAGGAGGACTTAATGTAAAGTTTCTTTCAAAGGAAAGACGCTTTTGGAAGAAAGTCAGGTCTTTTCAGCTTTGCTTAATTAAAGCATTTCTTTTGTTAGACTAAAGCTTCTTTACTGCAGCAGGAACCAGGTTGCCCTTTATTGGGATTGTGTCTATGTGTGTTTTTTTTAAAGAAATACAATAAAAATGAAAAATAGAAATGAAAGGAAAATAAAGGAAAAGAAAAAGTAGGCTGGTTTATAAATAAGGCTCTGAGTGCTCTGTGCTCCCTCTAGTGGTGGTCCTAAATCATTATTTGTGTATAATGCTGTCATGGTGACCGCATGATGGGTATCCAAGCTGCTAACGCTGCAGTGTAAAGTTTAAAAGTGGTGAATCTGAAACCCTAAAAGTAACAAAGGATTTTTATTCAGAATAGATAAGAAAATATAGAGAACAATATGAAAAAGATAAACTTTGCTGGAAAATAAGGAAGGAATATTTGACAGGGGGGCTCACAGTAGAAGAAATACAGTTAACTGATAAATACATAAAAACAGGCTCATTTTCAAAACAGAAAAATACCAAGCATAGCAGTAAGATACCAGTTTTTGCCATTAGGCAAAAATTTAGACACACCCACACCCTCTTCATGCAATTGTGCTTATTACAACTTTTGTGGTAAATTAATTCAATGTATTGATCTATAGTTGAAATACATGTACCCTTTGGTTTATCCGCCTCACCCTTGAGCCTCTATATGGTAGAAAGTATGTACTGGTATGTATTTTATTGAACTAGCAAATGATCGATTCCTGGAAATAATGGATTTTCTCTGAAATAAGCCAGTGGTTTAAAAAAAAAAATTTCCACTGGAATTTGACACATTGTAAATCAATAAAAAATGTTTAAAAAAATTTCTTCAGTTTAAGACTTTTCTGATACCTTTAAATAAGTTTAGGTTAACAGAAAAAGGCATTTAGTGTGTTATAAAACTACTATGGGGTTTTAGCTTAGTGGTAGAGCACATGCTTAGTATGCATGAGGCTCCATCCTCAGTACCTCTATTGAAAAAGAAATTAAAAGTAAACAAACAGACAAACCTAATTACACAGTCCCCCAAAATACTATGGGCTGGTTGCATGCAGTATTTTTTTTAAATCTCTACAGTTGTTGCTTCAGAATTCTTGTTGTGCATCAATAAGCATTAATGGTGCTTCTGATTTTCAGACTGGACATTTAGCTATGGACACGTTACTGTCTCCTACTTCAAAATGAGCAGGAGACTTGTTAAAGAAGAACTCTGGCTCTTGGGTGGTCTGGGTCATAATGTAAAGCTATGATATATATACATAAAACATTTTAATATATTATTTAAAGCCTGAAGAAAATTCACATACTTCAAAGAATAATTGCAGCAGTTTGAAAAGATCTGTTCTCTTTAGTAGCATCTTGAAAATCTTTTAAAGATAAAGCCATTAACACTTTGATATGGGAGAGTTATGGAGATTAAAAAAATTAATTACAATCTCATATTTTAACACTGCACAGAATAAAACTTAGAATAAGTAGTATTCAGAGAAGTTCTAGCATATTCATAGCATGTGTACAGATGGCTTTTATATGTTAGTTAAGGGGATAAGTATCGAGGTGATGAAACATGCTAATGTATATTCATTTCTTTTCTCCTAGTGAAAGATGTGTGGATCATTTAAGAGATGAAGATGAACAGAAACTAGTGGCCTCATTATGGGGAGCAGAGAGATGTTTATGAGTTTAGGTAAGTGTAAGTATGAACAAATAATGGGAGAAATTATTTAATCTTAGATATGACTCTGTGTGTGAGACTGTCATAGTTTTATATTAAACATCCCTAGAGTTTTACATTTACTAATCCAAGTTGAAATTGTAATGCATTCTTGAGCAACCAAAGTTAAAGAACATGTTAAATGAGCAGTGTAGTTTTTTTAAGTTTGTTGCGCCATATGAAATCATGCATGTCATTTGTTCATACTGCCAAACGTTATAGTTCTTTCCTTAATGTGGAATCCTGCTTAAATACATTAACTTGTTTGTAAAAAATAATAGTTAAATGTAGTCATTTTGTTATATTTTTAATTAATAAGAATTTTCTTGATGTAACTACTTAGTCACATTGTTATAATCACAACTTATAATAATATTTGGCTTTGAAGAGTACTTCTGAACTGTATGCCATAAGTATATTTGTTTTTTGAATTTTCTGGATGACGTAACTAAGTTCAGAGTAGACTAGAATTTATGCTGCCAGTGAATTTCAAGACACATAGACTGTGTGTTGGCCAGATTGGATTATCAGGGGATTTTTTTGAAACACCTGTGGGAAAATGATCTATTATGAATGAAAAGTTTCTGGCATAGATGAAATGGAAATTATTTCTTGGCTCTTCTAGGGTGCTTCAAGTACAGTTGATAAATATAATTTTTAAAAATCCTAGATGAATCCACTTTAAGAACTTTAAATATTAGCTTGTTTATTAAGTTAGTGATTGTTCTTTTCTGAATAGATAAACAAGATTATACTGTATAGCACAGGGAAATATACACAAAATGTTATGGTAGCTCACAGAGAAAAAAATGTGACAATGAGTGTGTATATGTCCATGTATGACTGAAAAATTGTGCTGAACACTGGAATTTGACACAACATTGTAAAATGACTATAAATCAATAAAAAGTGTTAAAGAATTAAAAAAAAGCTTGGTAATTCATTACTGGGAATGTATGGTACAGAATATATTAATTATGAATAAGCAACTATAACAGTGATGTTTTAATTTTGTAGTAAAGCAATAACTCTATTATTTTCAATTTAGAACACAGGGATTGCTATTCCCTTAGATGACAAAGGCTGATAATCCTTCTTCATCTTTATGTCTTTTAGAGCACTGCGTGTGGTGCGTGAATTAATGAATGAATGTTATGGATTGCCATGAAATTTCAAAAATTTCCTTTTAGGTAACAGTGCATAATCCAAAGAATCAAAGCTATTTGATAGCATATAAAGATTCCCAACTCATTGTTTCATCAGCTAAGTAAGTTTTTCTGAAATGTCATGCTTTCTTTGTTTTTTCCTTTCAAACTGATGTGCAGTGTTGTGTTTTTAGTGTACAGCATTGTGATTCAGTTATAGATAGATATCAATAGATAGACAGATTATTTTTCATTATACGTTGTTACAAGCTAGTGAATGCAGTTCCCTGTGCTCTACAGTAGGACCTTGTTGTTTATTGATTTTGTTTATAGTAGTTTGTGTCTGCTAATCCCAAACTCCTAACCTATGACTCCCACTTCCCCTTCCCCTTCGGTAACTACATGTTACCAAAGATAAAAGTGTCTATGTCTGTTAGTTGCTGTGAGTAATTATTGTTTTGTAACTCGGCTCGTGACATCTTTTGAGGTTCCCCTTATGAGTGGTATCATTGTATTTGTCTTTCTCCTTCTGGTTTGCTTCCCTTAATATGATCCTCTCTAGGTCCACCCATGTTGCTGCAGATAGCATTATTTCATCCTCCTCAGTGCATGTAAAGTTTCCAAGTCTGTCTCCAGCCCTGGTTCTAGCTCATTATAGCAGCTTCTTCCTAATATCTCTAGCCCAGTTCTTGATATCGCTGCCTTGGTTCTCTGGTCTCTAGCCTGTCCAGTACAATCCCAGTACCACAGGGGTTAACCTGCCACAGATCTCTATTTTTTTAACAAGAATCCCAAACTCCAAATCTGTGTGATTCCTTATTTCTTTGGATGTATTTCCAACATCCTTAGTATAGTATCAAATACCCACTTCAGCCTGACTCATTTGTCTGTTTTTTAACCTCTTATTTCAAAGAATTTCAAACAGAGATAAAAGCAGACTGTAGCATCATAACCCCTGTTGTACACCTCATTCAGCTTGAATAACCAGCAGTCATGGCCAGTCCTGTTTCCATGTATAACCCTATCCATTCCCCCTTCTATATTATTTTGAAGCAAATTACAGGTTTCAAAACATTTAATCCATAAATACTTGAGCATATAATCTCTAAAAGAGAACTCTTAAAATTATAACCACAATACCCTTCTCATACCTTATAAATTATTAATTGCTTAATATTATCATATATATAGTCATTATTCAAATTTCCAATAGTCTCAAATTTCTAGGAGTCTCTAGTTACTATTAGATTTGCTTTCAATCTGTAGGCTCCCTTGTCATCTCTTTTTGTCTTATATTTATAAATTATATCACACTTCTTAGCCTTAAGGCATATTCTGGTTGTTCTGTAACCAAGTTTACCCTCCCTTACCAAAGTATATTCTTGCAAGTTAAAATCTGTTTCTTAGTTTGAAAATGTCTTTTGTGTACTTCACGACCCCTGACACGTGCCTTCTAAAAGGAGGCAGTTAGGAACCTTTGTGATTAGGACCTTTGTGTCAGATGTCTTAGAAGAGGCAGTAGAGGTCAGAATTGGATGTTTGTGAAAGACCACTCATCTGGCTTTTCCAAATTTTCAGCAGAACCCTGATTAAAGCAGGGACAGCATATTGAACAATTAAATATTCTCCTGCTGTTCCCACCTCACCTCCCAGCAGCTTTATTAGCTCAGTGCTCCTTAAAGCCTGTGAGTTAACAGTAACAGCATGGCAATTCTGGTGAACATCCCCAAACTTCTAAAGAATAAATTATTTCATGTCGGACACAGGAACCACTTCTTAACCAGAGCGTACGTTTTAAGGAGCAGCTGGAGAGCAGTCAGATGTAGTACAGTTTTCTTTAAGGGTTTTGTGTGGTTTTTAATACATGAAGACTCAGCTGACAGAGTCATAGACTTTGAAGTCAATGGACATGGTGATTTACAGAGTTTTCAGAAATACTAGACCCACTTAAAGATTATATTTCCTTGTTATTTTGGGTAGCATCTTGAGAACCCTTGGCTATAGATGTTACCCTTGTATGACTGCCAGGAAACATGTCAGTTAAACGACCTCATGTTAAAAAATATGATGTAGGGGGTTGGGTACAGCTCAGTGTAGAGCACACGCTTAGCATGCACAAGGTCCTGGGTTCAATCCCCAGTACCTCCATAAAAAAACTTGGTTTGTTCTGGTGTTTATGAAGTATTTAATATTTATCTATACAAGGTTATTATGCAATATTAATATAAATAATATTCTTTACCTAAGCTAAGAGCTTATATTTGAAATGAAAAAACATCTAATTGAAATTCAGAAGTGCCCGGTGTTAGCTTTTAAATGTTTAACTTGTTTGGGGAATGGGTTGTGGTAGGTTGTTACGCTGGAGAGTTCTGTAAAATGGGGGACAGCTGTGGGCAGTAAAGTTATAAACATCTGCATTGAATTTATAATTTTAACTTTGCTCAGAAAAAACTTTAGTATCAAGTTTTCCCAAAATAAAAGCAAAATCTTAGCACCTAGTGTGACTACCCAGACATGTTTGGTACACAATTAAATAGGTAGTACATTTGAAGTTCTTTAATAGAAAAAGATGAATTTGGCAGCATTTATGACAAATTTAAAACAGTAAGGTCCAAGTAGGTAGACATTCTTAATATAACTATGTTTGTTTAACATAATAGTCTATAATTTGTTTTCTCTTAAGAACGTTACATCATTGTACAGAATT
Organism: Vicugna pacos; assembly: GCF_048564905.1. Lineage (NCBI taxonomy): Eukaryota > Metazoa > Chordata > Mammalia > Artiodactyla > Camelidae > Vicugna > Vicugna pacos. The sequence continues at coordinate 19,668,093 of NC_132997.1, read as the reverse complement.
AACTAAGCAGTATACCCGTGCTGAGAACAGTATTTGCTCACCTGACAGTCAGCCTCTGCCTCCCCGGAATATCACCAATCACGTGGGCAGAGCAGTAGAAGACGGCATGAGGGCTGTCACTGGGGTGCTGCTGCTCAGTTTAACTAATGATAATGGTAGGTCGTATTTTCTACATGTATTCTCACTGAAAGATTGTATTACATGTAAAAATATTACTCCCCTTGTTTCTTCTTTTCTCAATGTCGTCATTTTAAAATTGCTGTCATATAATTCACTTACTCATGTATAGATTTAACTGCTTTTAGCAGTTGATACTTTAAAAACCAGCCTGGTAGCCTGGCTCAGAAATATTATTGTCAACAGTGTATCTCAATAAAGGAATAGCTATACATTTTTAATTTTTAATATTTGTGTTAATACACATTCGTTGTTAGTGTCATAAAAATGATGACAACCTTTATCCTCTTCCCATTCCCTGTTTCAGAATCGGGCAGCAGCACAGCAGGAGGGCAGGGTGGCGTGACAGGCACAGCGGTGAGCTGTGTGCTTCAGGTTCCACGGCACCTACCTCAGGGGCAGAGGTTTGGTATTCGAGGGCTGGTGTGTTCAAGTGACTATTTCAGAAATGAGTACTTGATCTGTTAAGATGACCAAAAACTTCATCTTAGTTTTGGATTTAAGAATCAGTTGCTCAATATACTGTGAGTTTCAATCAGTTCCTTATGAATATAACCTCTTAGAGCGCACAAGAGAGCCATGAAGGGCCATGTGTGAAAATAAAGGGTATAAGAACTAAAAGTGGTGAAATCATTCTTTGGGAAGACCATTATTTATAATTATAAATTGGTTATTGACCATTCTGAAAATGATAGCACACTGATTAGTTTTCTGGCTGTCAACAAAAGTTGTATATTCATTTGTTTTAATTCTCACCTGTGGTAACAGGCATATTTTGCCTTTTGTAGGGTTTAGGTCTACTGGTCAATCTAGTTGAGTATAATGCTTGGAATTGGCACTGTCTTGTCAACATGGAAACATCATGTTCTTTTGATTCTTCCTTCTGTAGTGGAGAGGGGGATGGTAGTTCAAGGGTGGCTGGACAAGTCCCTGCAGTTCAGGCTTTAGTGCAGTAAGCAACAACTTAAAAACAAACTAACACCTTCGGTTTTTACATCTGTCCAGTTTCTTCATCTGTTGTTACCTTCTCTCACTCCTACCTTCCCTCCCGTCCTCTTCCTCTTCCTCTCTCACCGGGTCAGTGAGGCACACTCAGTTAGACTGTGTATGCTTACTTATCATTTACTTACTCTGCTGACTGTTTTCAACTACTGTAATCACTCCTTAGGCATTGTTAGCAAAAAACAGAAACAAGGCCTCTTTGTTTATGAATCAAATGTAGATTATTAACAACAAATCAAGTTTTAGCTTTATCCCATCTGGTTCAAGTCCTCCAGCATCACTTACTGGTCTGATCTGTGCCCAGGATGTGTGTACCTAAATACTGGGGTATACCATTCAAAGTATGTATGTCTTTGGAGTAATTTCCTGGCTTAGGAATTGTGTCAGAGTATGTATATTTAAAATTGATGTCCCCAGCTTGCCCCACCCCAATCACATACTCCCTCATCAGCTGATTTATACTCCCCTGTAAAACTGTATGTGAGTTTTTGCTTCTTGGCAGTGCTGGCTGCTACTGGTTTTCACTTTTGCCAGTTTAATACTTTCTGCCAGTTCCTAGCTACCTTGGTCATTTCCTTAAGTGACAGTTTGCACATGTTGAGAAGTGATCATGAACCTTTTCTTTATTACTATTTTTTCCAAAGCCTTTGCTAACCCATTAATCCTTTTGGCCTTTCTGAAACTAGAAATGCTTGATCTGTGTCTTCAGGTATTAACCTGCAACAGCTTCATGTTTTCTTGAGTCATAACTAGGAACCTATCATTCCTTTTCAAACATTTGGATCTCAGGACTTCTTTATTCTGTATACTTTTATGTGATATAAAGTATACATTATAATAATTATTGGGCATACCAAGTAACTTTTGTTTGTGTGTGCTTTATCTATTGATAAATTAGAAGTCAAAACAAAAAACTCTAAAATTCAGGAACTCATTCTATTAGCCATTGGTGTATAAACATAATCACATGGCATGTAGATTCTGGAAAACTCCCACCATGTAGTTGTGAGAGAATAAAAGGAGTCAGTTGACCTTTTAATATATTTATGAATGCTGTTTTGAGCTCACAGATTCCTGAAAGGATTTGGGGGACCCCTAGGGAATCTGGAAGCAATTTTAAGAAATACTGCTTCATATAAAGCTGAAATTTTATTTTCTTGAGGGTATTAAATTTTATATACCATGCTTGTATATATTTAGCAAAGTTTTGAGATCTCCTTGGCATGTGGTTTTCAGGTAGCGGTAGCTGTCATTAGTAACTCAGGGTTTTCCCCAGCCATATCAGTGAGTATACAAAATGCTTTCTGTACGTTCGGCACTGCAGCAGCATATGGAAATAAAGTGAGTGAAGGCAGGAGGTTTAGGGGTTCCCTTTTAGAGTTTTTGATGTGTCCTTCCATTGACAATTGTACTTCCACTGTTAAGTATTCTAGTTGAGGTCCAGTTCTAGGTCTTTATCTGAGAACTAGCTTTTTACTTTTACTGGTTCTTGTTTATCTCTTAATCCCTTTAAATTCATTTTAAAGAAGCCACATTGCTTTCCCCTAATATTATGTTTTATTCAGTGTATTTTCTTCCTTCCAGTTAATTTATCCAGGCTGCTAGGATTTCAAAATTGTTTAATTCTTGCAACTTTTCATTTGTATTTTTTCCTCCAGTTTCCTCTCAGTATAATCCAAATTAAGAAAAAGTGTTGAGATTCTCAGTCTTATAAACAGAATGCCTGCATTGCTAGTAGGTGCACTTAATTTGCTTGATTGAATTTCAACAGCTTTTATACTTTTGCTTTGGCCTTCAGTTGGATGAGGAGCAAGGGCATTTATTGATATCTACCCTTGTTTACCAGACAAATGCTTCTTAGGGTTGGTGATGTTTAAAAGCAAATTGAGACTTAAGTTTGCATATATTCATGCTGGTTGGTGATCTCAGTGGTCTTCAAAAATCATCTTTCTCAGCTATTCCTTGAGCGAGAGAGAGCAGCCCAGTTGGCAGAAAGTAAAACAGACGAGTTGATCAAAGATGCTCCCACCACTCAGCATCGTAAGAGTGGAGAGGCAAGAAACAAGTGGAGAGATACAGTGGGCGTCAACTGAGAAGACGGATGGTACAGAAGAGAAACAGTAGGAGGAGGAAGATGATGAAGAACTTGACCTCAATAAAGGTGTTTATTTTGATGTATTCAAATGAAATATGTGTTGTTTTTCCTCCGAAACATGTTTAATTCATATATTGTTATAATCTTGCTGTTTTTATGGCCTCTCTAGTTCAGTGCAGACAAGCTTTGATATTTCAGTGCTTGTGGGAGTTCTTCACAGGCTTCCTAGCAGTGGGGAAGGTATTTGTCCAGTGCAGGCAAGGTCTGCTTTCCTTTCCTGGTTCTCTGTTTACTTATCTGTAAAGAAAAGCACCTGAATAATAGGACCCCTAAAGGTTTTTATAGTTCTGAAACTTGGGGATTCTTTTATTGGCCTCACTTTGTAAACTGAGAGCTATTGTCATAAATTACAGTAATAGTTCTCAAAGACTTTTGCCCATATTTTTAATTGGGTTGTCATTTTTTGGTTGAGTTGTAGAATTCTATACATTCAAGAGACTTGACTCTGATCAAGTACCTGATTTGCAGATAAATTCTGTGAGTTGTCTTCACTTTTTTGATGGTGTCTTTTGAAACACAGAAGCTTTAAGTTTGATGAAGTTCAACTTACCTACTTTTTATTTTGTCACTTGTGGTTTTGTTGTTGTGCCTAAGAAACCATTTCCTAACCCAAGGTCACAAAGATTTAGTCCTGTGTTTTCTCCTAAGGGATTTATGGTTGGGCTCTTATATTAAGGTCCTCTTCCATTTGTGTTATTTTTTGTTGATGTGTGTGGATGTTCCATTTTCCTAGCACCATTTATTGATGTTTAGCAGTTTTGAAGGAAAGATGACTAACAGAGGTGTTGGTTTCTTGGATGATTTTGTGTGTGTGTGTGTGTGTGTATGTGTTTTAATGTACAGTTTTCGGTTTAAATATTTTCAGCTCTTCAGCATGCTCGGAAACACATGGAGGATTGCATCGTGGCCTCATACACAGCACTACTTCTTCAGTGTCTCTGCCAAGAGAGTCCAGTAAGTAATAGTTCAGTGTTGTTTTATGTGTCTTAAAAAGATTCCATTGTGACAGCTTCATATCATTACCTAATTAACTTATGACTTTTTCTTGCCCCCTCACATTTGGTGAAGTTTAGAAGGTGCATTTCACAGTAAGAATATATTGGGTTTAATGAGGAAACCCCCAGGTTAATGGAGGAATGGATTCACTGGGGCCTTGGTTGATGTCAGAGAGAGCTTCAGCTACAACCTGTGCCCAGCTGGCTTCAGATGCAAAAGTCCAGCCTCAGTGAGGGCATCAAAGATTCAGTTTTTGTCTTTACACTCTGCAGTCCCCTGCATGTCATCTTGTCTTTTGCTAGCTGTCTTCACGGCCCTGTGCAGACTCTAGCTATGTGTCTTGTCTACTTAACTAATGTCCAGTGGAAGAAGGTGGTCTCTTCCGGTATATTTATTTGTAAGGGCAATGGTTTCTTTCCCCTAGGACCCCTGCACACCCACTGCAGAAAGGAGCCTTCCCCTCACCTTGGCCAGCATTGGCTCACTTGCTTTTCTTTGATCTACCCACTGGCCAGGAAAATGGGATTACTACATGAGATTTAGTTCATCATTATTTAACTATGAGAAGCATGTGAGTGTCTAGACATTTGGGCTGAATCAGCACAGAGGTGGACAGGTCCTGGCTATTGGGATGGTCTCCTTTAAAAGGGGAACATATGGGTATTTTTTTAACAGAAAGGCCCAGTAGAAGAGCCAGATTTTTAAATAAAAGAGAGGGTTTTTCCCCCTTAGCTGCCATGGGCATTCAGGTTGCAAGAAGGAGTGGAGGGAGGTCTATTGTATAGTGGGGTGGTTAGTTTTTCTTCTCTGAGGCTAGAGGACTAGAAGTGAAGACCGTGATCTGAAGGGCATCTATCAACCCTCTCACATTTCTTCACTTTTGCCATCGACTTTTCTGCATTGCCTTGGTTTCCCCCTGTATCCATTTGTCTTTAGTCCTGTGTATTTTTCTGAATCCTCCTTGTCCATCTCTTCCATATTTACATTGTAGTCCAGTATATTGTACACTGTAGTCAAATGCACACTTGCCCACTTTGCTGTGGCCCTAGTGGCACCAGCACTTTCAGGATCCAATCCAGAGTTTTTATTACGGCTTTGGAGGCCCTGCAAGATCTTTATTCCCCTTCCAGTATATATAATCTTTTCAGCTCAGCCCTTTTTTCTTATTTCCTTAAAATCCAGAGATTTTTAAGGGAAAATGAGAAACACATACCAAGCAAAGGGAAAGAAGATGCTCCTTCAGTAGCACCCCCTCCAAAAAAAAAACAACCTAATGGGCATGCTATTTAAATTAAAGATTTTTAGGTATTGTGTTTGGCACACACCCAAATTTCAGTCATGGTCTTTCTTTTTTTTTTCATTTCAGTCATTTTATTCTAAAAGGAAAAAATTTTTTTGACATTTTAAAATGGGATTGTTTAATTTTTTTGATACTGTGTTGTATGAATTCTTTGTATATTTTGAGTGATAGTCATTTTACAGTGCTGTGTCAAATTCTAGTGTAGAGCACAATTTTTCAGTTATACACAAACATATATATATTCATTGTCACATTTTTTCCCACTATGAGCTACCACAAGATCTTGTATTATTTCCCTGTGCTGTACAGTATAATCTTGTTTATCTATTCTGCATTTTAAAATCCCAGTGTGTCCCTTTCCACCCCCTACCCCCTTGGCAACCACAAGTTTGTATTCTATGTCTATGAATCTGTTTCTGTTTTGTATTGATGTTTTGTTGTTTTTTTAGATTCCTCATATGAGTGATCTCATATGGTATTTTTCTGTCTCTTTCTGGCTTACTTCACCTAGAATGACATTCTCCAGGAACATCCATGTTGCTGCAGATGACATTATGTTGTCAGTTTTTATGGCTGAATAGTATTCCATTGTATAAATTTACCACATCTTCTTTACCCAGTCGTCTGTTGATGGACCTTTAGGCTGTTTCCATGTCTTGGCTTTTGTAATTAGATCTTTTCTGAAATTGTATTCATATCATTATCTTGCTTATTTATAATTCCAAAAATACTTTGACAGGAATAAGGAAGAGGGGGAGAGGGAACTGGTTGCATGTTTCCTAAGAGGGGTGACATGTAGTCTTTCCTCTCCTGCCCCATCAACAAAAATCAAGTCAGAAACTTCCCTGTTCCTCCTCCTTTTGTGGCAACATATTTTCTTTTGTGTTTTTTATTATAGGTGAGCCTCCTTAGAAGAACTTTTCCATTTATTTTTTAAGAAGTTTTAAGTCATTTTTAAAATTTGAAATAGAACACGTTTTAGACAGGCCATGTATTTTCCTTGTAACAGATAAGTTTGTATGTAGTCTGGCTGCTTCTTGCTAATTAATGTAGGGTAACATCTTAAGCTTAAGCAAAACTGGAATCTCTACATCTTACAACTGTGTTGTTAAGAGAGAAATGGAAACAAATTCTATAAATCTTAGTGTTTATGAACCTCTTAAAGTCAGAAGAATGGATGATAAATTGAAGGAAAACTCTGAAAGGGTACTTGAAAACAGGGCCCATGAGGGGAAGCTGAGCTCTGAGAAGAATGACAGCTCCCTTGGTGGTGTGGCACCATCAGGGACCAAGCCATCCTCCAGGCTTTCCTCCTGTATAGCTGTGATCGCAGCCCTCAGTGCTAAAAAGGCCACTTTCATCTCCTCTAAAGAACCAGTGACCAACTCCTGGGAGTCCTCTGTTACCAAAAGAAGTAAATGACAGCCCTAGAGCCACTGAAAAGTCTCCTGAGTCCCGGAGTCTCATCCAAGGGATGAAAACAGCATCCCTCAAGCAGCCGGGTGTTCCCCAGAGCGTCTCCAGTGAGAACACTAGCGAGGGGTCACCCTCCTCTCCTGCAGGGTCGACGCCAGCAATCCCCAAAGTCCGCATCGAAACCATCAAGACGTCCTCTGGGGAAATCAAGGGGATGGTGGTGAGGGTGTTGCCCGAAGTCAATCTTAATGCTGGAAAAAAGCCTTCAGAGCAGACGGGGTCCATGGTGGTGTCCGTGATGTTGCTTCTGTCATCTCCAGCCTCAGCCACTGTCCTTTCCTTCCAGCCTCAGGGCACCTGTGCAGTCAGTGGTCATCACCAACGCTGTTGCCCCTGCCGAGCTGACGCCCAAACAGGTCACGATCAAGCCTGTGGTGACCGCCTTCCTCCTGGTGTCAGCTGTGAAGACGGCCGGCGCGCAGGTCATTAATGTGAAGCTCACCAGCAACACGACGGTGATAGAGACGGTCATATCTGCTGCCTCCATTCAGGGCACCAGCAGCAGCATCATTAATGCCACCAGTGCCGCCCAGCAGCAAACTGCCGTGGTGCTGGCCTCCAGCCTGGCCAACGCCAAACTCGTGCCAAAGACTGTGCACCTTGCCAACTTCTGCCTCAGGGCGCCCAGGCCACCTCTGAGCTCTGCCAAGTGCTCACCACATCTCAGCAGCAAATAAAGCAGGCAATAATTGATGCGGTGGCCTCACAGCCACCCAAAACGGTGTCACAGGTCCTGGCAGTGTCCTCCCTACAGAGTTCTGTGGTGGAAGCTTTCAACAAGGTGCTGTGCAGTGTCAGCCCAGTCCCAGTTTACATCCCCAGCCTCAGTCCTCCTGCCAACACGGGCATCACATTATAAACCCGTGGGTACAAATCCTTGCAGTGTGGGGACTCCTTTGCCCTGAAAAGACCCTGACCCAACACTAGGACAGATGCAGCGTGTGCATTGAAGTGATGTGCACTGTAGTAGGAACCTCATTATTGACAAGTGCAGCCTCCTGTCCCATGCCCGTGGGCACAAGAAGGGAGTGGTGATGCAGGGCTCCCACTTGATTCTGAAGCCGGTCCCAGCAGATCAAATGCTCATTTCTCCATCAAGCAGTATCCTGCTTCATCTTCCACTCTCCTGAGCTCCATGGGAGCCGGCACCCACACTGTAACATAAATTCAGTCTGACGTAACTGAGATGGTCACATCAGCCCCTTTGAGCACACCCATCCTTCCAGCTGTGCCCCTGGATGAAGACCCATCCAAGGAGGGTCTTGGAGGCCTAGTCTGAAAAGTTTGCAGTGTAAAGTTTTCCAGGATGAGACATCGCTGGCTGCCCACGTCCAGCACGCTGCAGATGTGAGTGGACAAAAGACTTGCACTGTCTGTCAGATGTGGCTTCCTGACCAGTGCAGCTACGCCTCCCACAAGAGAATCCATCAGCACAAATCTCCCTGCACATGCCTCGAGTGCAGGGCCATCTGCAGGTCGGTGCACTTCCACACCCACGTCACCAGAACTGTCTACGCTACAAGCGGGGGTTGGTTTTCAATGTTTGCATTGCAATGTTGTCTACTCTGTCACGGCTGCACTGAAGTCTCACATTCAAGGTTCTCACTGTGAAGTCTTCTACAAGTGTCCTATCTGTCCAGTGGCATTTAAGTCCTCCCCAAGTACACATTCCCATGCCTACACGCAGCACCCCGGCATCAGGATCAGAGAGCCAACAATAATATAAGTGTTCCATGTGTGACACTGTATTCATCCTGCAAACCCTGCTGTATCGCCACTGTGACCAACACATTGAAAACCAGGTGTCTGTTTTCAAGTGTCCGGACTGTTCTCTTTTATATGCACAGAAGCAACTCATGATGGTCCATGTCACGTCTATGCATGGAACACTGAAAAGCATGGAAGGGCCTCCAAACTTGGGTATAGACTTGCCTTTGAGCATTAAGCCTGGAACTCAAAATTCAGCAAATCAAAACACAGACACCAGATCCGTGAGTGGGAAAGAGAAATTGGGAAAGGAATCCCCATCACCTATGAAGAAATCAGTGAAAACAAAAAAAGTGGCCAGTCCTGGGTGAACGTGTTGCAGGTGTGACCACCTGTGAGGAAGGAGCATGGGAAGCAAATGAAGAATCACCCCTGTCGCCAGTGTGAAAAATCTTTCAGCTCATCCCTCAGCCTCTGCCATCACAACCGGATCAAACACAAAGGCATCAAGGAAAGTTTACACCTGCTCACACTGCCCAGACTCCAGGCGGACCTTCGTGAAACAGCTGATGCTGGAGAAACACATCCAATTCATGCATGGTATTAAGGATCTTGACGTGAAAGAAAAGTTAGAAGCCACCAATGAGGAGGAAATGGAAATAGAAGATGCCAAGCTTCCTAGCCCCAAGCGGAAGTTAGAAGAACCCGTTTTCTGGAGTTCAGACTGCCTGGAGGAGCCATCACCCGACTCCTGAAGAAGCTGAAGACAAACACCCATTGCGATAGTCATGCACAGCTGCGTTTCTATATGTGACTCTTGATTTGTTAATTTAATCCCAGCAAGGAACTTTAGGACCATACGATCTAATTTTATGATATTGGATCCCTGAGGGAATCAAAGGTGTCCTCTGAGACTTAAGGGACAATCAAGGGGGGCGAAATGAGAACAGAAGCAAGAGCAGGTGAGATGTGACCTGGGAGACCCCTGGGATCAGGTGGGTCCTGGCTGAGGGGCACTCTGGGAAGGTCTTCAGGTGTAAAGGGCTTGGCAGGTGAGGAAGATGCCTATGTATGATGACCTCCTGTCGGGACAGCTCCAAGAGAGTCCCCATTTCAAATACATTTGCAGACCTGTCCTGTCTTCCCTCCCAAGTGTATTCATTCAGCAGTGCGAGCGTGTCTTCTTGGCTAAGCACTGGACTAGAGACCTGTAATATACTGGAAACCAAGGCGTAGACTCTGCTCCCAGGTGGCTGACCATTGGTTAGAACACAATACAATACAGGGAAAGCTGTTGTAGGCAGAGGATCAGGTAATTAGAATCATAACCTATCCCTCTCCCATGGTTGCTAGCATCCCTGTTCTTGATTCTGCCCCAGAGGCTCCTTCAGGAAGCACAGGGCTTCAGCAGAGCTCCCCAGGGGAAAGCAGACTCTGCTGTGAGGATACGAGACAGCGTGGACCCACCTGGGCTGTGCTGAGCAGATCTTCCCTGGTGATGGACTCCCACTGAGACCTACTGCCCTCCTTCAGTTGTCTCCTAGGGATCCAGGGACAACCCCACTGTCCTGTGAGCAGAGCCCTCGCACTCAATGATCCACATCACACACACAAGACAACATAATTTAAAATATCTCTACAACATCACACTGGTTGTCGAAGTGTTTTATTGAAAGCAGTATGTACAGACGGCTGGAGGAGAGAGGAAGGGACAGAGGTGGTCACAGATGGGGGCTGGACACAGAATGAGGCATGTCTACGTATCCCAAGGGACAGCTTCCCCTCGGTGGCTCACCTTCTACTTGTGAATTGGAGTCGATTTACATTAGATCGCGAACGAGATGGAAGAAGAAAAGCAAATCTCTATAGCTTAAAGAAAGCCTCAGTTTCTAAAACATCTTCTGAGGAAGGCTCAATTGGACAGGACCACTTCAGAACGCAGCAGCGTGTTTCTCAGAGGCAGTGACACACCTCCCTCTGGTGGCCGTATGAGGAATGGCATGGGAGCTGCTGGCTCCATGGATGGCAAACAGGCAACATTCACACACACACAACATCCATCTTGCTGTTAGGAGAAAGCCAATTCCGTGAGATCAAAATTTTGGCTGTGCCTTCTAGTGAAAGTCCTCGTCTTGATCATGACATGACCAGGCACTTCCCAAGGGCAGGGCCTCAGGGAGGGTTGATGGAGCCCCTGAGCTGGGCCCTGGGTCCACAGCAGAGAACAGAGAGGACGTCGCTGCCTCACAGGACCTGCAGGGAGAGAGTGGGAACGTGCTGGGGTCACTTGTCCGCATCCCCACCCTGTGTGTCTGGTGCAGAGAAGTGAGTCTATCCAAACAAAGACACGCATGGCCCTTTGCTGTTCACATTAACAATCAAATGTCAACGCAGGTTTGAAATGTATCACGCAGCATCTTTGTCTCATTTCATCTAAGATGATGTCCAACTTGAAAAAACGAGATGACGCTCTGTTACCGGCCACTTTGTCAGTTACCAGGTGTAATGGCCGTCTCCACTGCAAATGTTAGAAAACATGACTTTCAAAGCTGCGTCATGGTCCTTCTGATCCCTTGTCCTTAAAGGACCTGCTTCTATTGCTTCTGCTGCCAGCTTCCTCCACAAGCATGTCTTCTTCATCTCTGAAAGTGGAGCCCAATCCTGTCCTCCCCAGGCAGCTTCTAAATCTAGGATCCCTCCTTGAACTTCCCGAGCACAAGCCCTGTCCATTTTCCTATGATGGCAGGCACTTCCCGGCATGTCTTCTCTTCTGTGGATTCAGAGCTTCTCCCAGACCAGGATGCTCCTCAGTCAGTTCCCAGTCTGCTCTCTGCTCAGCACTTGACAGACAGCAAATACTCAATGAAGATTTGGACATCACTAATCTAAAGTAGTTATGCACTGTTTCAGATGTCATCCTAAAATTAGAATTAAATCCCAGAAAAGAATCTGGATGTCTTGAAGCAAAAGGGCTGGTTTGTTGTTCGCAAGGTCTGCAAACCATGAACACACAGTTTTTACCTGTAATGGACAGTATGAACCCCGGGGGTTGATGGGTTGAAGAGTTTCTCAAAGCCAAACCCCAGAACGTATAGGTGGGCGACTTGCAAGGGGCTTGGATGGCCTGTGCAGCCTGACTACAGATCCTCGCAGCTGAACTGCACGTTTCCCATGACTGGCTGACACTGGAGCATCTCCTTAGAGGCTTGACCAGGTGGGGCCCTTAGCAGAATTGGCAGTCTGACAGGTTTTGTTTGTTGTTTTCTAAGAACTTGGGAGTGTGTTACTTAACCCCAGGTCCATCATGAGCTACACAGCATATCAAGCTTCCAAAACCTCCAAGTGGACAAAGGCTGTCTGGGCTTCTGTACTGAAGGCGTTTTGTCGAGGTGAATTTGGTTTTGCCTTCACACTTGGGTGTGATCACTTCAGACCAAGTCCTACAAACTGACAGTGAGCCTGTGCTCCTAAGCATCAAGGCCGAGCCTCAGCCCGGGCGGCCCTTCCCCTGGGTCCTCTGATCTCTCCTTTGCTCCCAGTTGAATCGGGCTCCTGTTTTTCCCCCTCCAGGAAGAGCTTAGACTCTCCTCCCTGTGAGGCCCTATGTTGTGTGCATGGGGGCATCCATCTTCAGGCAGAGAAGAGAGAGGTCGCTGAGCGTGGCCTCATTCAGTCCCCTCCAATCACAGGATCCCCAGACGTTACTCTGATGGACATCATCAGCCTCCCCACCCTCTGTTTCTGGTTTTGGGGGAAAGGCAGAGGTCCTTCCCCTGCAGAAGCTGAATGCAAGGATGCCAGTCCTGGGGACTGGACATGGGCTGGGCAGTGGGTCACTCTTGGGGGAGCCTGAGGGGTGGGAGGGCCTGTGAGCACCTCCCGGGGCGCCTGGCCTGAGGCTCAGACCTCCCTGCAGCTTCTCCGGCACCTGATATGTTTTGGGAAGACTCTTTCAGCTCATCTGAGCTCAAGTGGGTGCCGCTGTTGCAAATCAAAATTCCCCTGCATGGAGCATATCCAGGAGCGTGCCTTAACGTGGTGTCCTGCCTTATTTTTAATTTTTAAATGTGTAAAATTTAAATGAAAAAATAGTGATGATCATTCTCTTCATTACTCAGCCAGACACAATAAGTCCCAAGTAATGTGTTATCACCTCTGAGAAGAATCAGGAATTGTAAATTCACAGACACCTCGGGAGCAGTGGGCGTCCCGGCACTGAAGGGGAGGGCAGGCAGCAGAGCCTGACTGGTACTTACAGCGCGTCCCTCTGCTCTGGCTCCAGCGCTGTTGCAGGCAGGAGAGCTGGAGCTGCTCTCCGTCCAGAGGGGTTTCCCCAGCGGGCTCTGGAGCTGGTGCTGTGGCTCCAAGAAGGGAAACTCTTATCAATAGGACTGCTTTCCCACGTGTCTCCCAAAGCCAGGGGATCCCTCACTGCTACTCAATCAACTCTCAGTCCCTGAGTCCACCCCCAGGGAGTCTTCCCAGCCTCTGCTCTGTGGGGTCCAGTGCCTTCCCCTCCCCACCCACCAGATCCCCCACCCTGCATCCTCCTCACCATCACTCTCTGCCTCTGGGAGCTCCAGTTGCTCCAGCTGTGCCACGAGGAGGTGGGCCTGCTGCTCCAGGTCTGAGCCAGGCATTCTCAGCTCTATGTAAGCGACAGTGGTCTTAAGGCAGGGAAATTCTGGAGGCTGGTGGAAATTGTCTGGGTACTGGAGCAGCCAGGTGCCCAGGATGGAGACATGGCCCTGGGGGTAGTCAGGGGGACACCAGAGTCAGAGGCTTGGCCGTTCCCACCACGTTGGGTTCCCAGGGTAGCCCTGCAGGACCTGGGCCTCTTTGCTTTTGGCTCCTGCCCACCCAGAGGCCAGCTCTGCTCCATGTCCCATCTCGGCTGGCAGTCTGGGCAGAGGCAGGCTTGGACACAGAGGAGGGGCTGCTATAAACCTTCCTAAGGGACAGCCCTTGCTCAATGGTGTGACCACGTCTCCACCTCTTCAGGGACGCCTGTCACACTTCTCTGTCCCTCTCCTTGCCCCTCCCCACTGCATGGCACCTCTGTGAGGACAGGCAGGCTGTGCGCTCTGGGCACTGCCATCTCAGGAACACGGGAGCTGCTCTATGAGTGTCTGAGCCAGGAGGGGGCAGACAGGCTGTGTCTGCCACCCAGGCTGCCCACTGGCCTCCTCACACCTCACACTCCAGCTCCTGCACCTGCTGGCCGCATAATCCTCCAGGGACCCTGCCTGTGTCTCCTTCTGCCCCTGCCACTCAGCATCATCAGGATGGGCTCAGCTGTGCCCTGAGGCTCACTGGATCTCCTGAGCAACAACTGAGTGCCCACCATTGAGGCTCCACTAGATGGTGGGCAGGATGCTCTCCGCCCCTTGTGTTCTGTGTGTCACAAAGGGCGTGTGGGCAGGGATGGGATGGAGAGGGGATGGTTGTGGGTTTTCTTAGGGCTTGACTCTGTCCTCTGACCTCCCAGATGCCCCTCACAGTCCCATCCACAGCTCTCTGAGTCTCGTCTCCTCTTTGCCAGGGGAAGCCCTAGGACTTCTGCTCTCAAGCCAGAATCACAGGGCATGTGCGATCCAGGATTCTGCCCACCTCTGCCCAACCAGAGAGCCCACAGCTTCACACAGTATTTGGGGAAGGAGTCCCTCCCCCTTCAATCCAGGAGACTCACTGTTACAGCTGGTGCAGGGGTCCCCCGTCCTCTTCAGTAAAAGGGAGGCTGCATCTGTATCTAGAGGACAGCAGGAAGGCGTCACATGGAGTGTCCTGAGCACACTAGCTGGATGTGGTATCTAGTGTGATAGTGTGAGTCCCGGGAGAATGGAAGCCCTGGAGGGCACGGCTGTTGTCTGCTTGATGCATTAAATGATGGTTGTTCCTAGAAAAGCCCCTGTCCCTCGGGGCCCTTCCTATGTATTTGAGGAATGAGTGAGCTCACCCAGCCCCACAGCACACATCTGTGTGGGCCTGGGACCCCAATTGTCCCTCCCAGGGATCCCTGCTCTCGTTCTCCCAGGACAGGGACAGCTAATGGCATCACAGATCCCCTTTGAAATGGGAAAACACTTCCACCCAAGGCCAAAGTCCCAGTGACACAGGAGGCAGAGGCTTCCTCATGGGCAGGAGGAAAATGACAAATTCACACAACCACAGCCCCGCCAGCTGCCGTTTCTGTGAGCCAGGGCCCCAGAAAGCATTTTCGATGGTCTCCCTCTGTTCCTCCCCTCCTAGGGCCTGATCGTCTGTTGACCCCAGCGTGCAAGGGGGCAAACTGAGGCTTAGGGAGGCAGAGGAACAATGCCTCATGTCACTGCTAGTAAGTGGGCCGAGTCTTCAATGTCCCATGAGGACAGAGTGCTCACCTTTGGAACAGATGGTCTAGCACCTGCTGGGTGGTGGCAAAAGTTCAATAATTGCCCAGAAATGTGTTCACATAGGAGGGGTGGCCGCCCAGGACGGCAGACACCAGGTTGGCCACCAGCTTCTCCAGCCTGTGTCGCTGGAGGCTCCACACCCTGTAGGTCTCACCCCTGCTCCCTGATGGTCCATCTTCCCCCTGGGGTGGAAAGAGGAGAGACATGAGTCAGAGGCAGCACCGGGGACCCCCAAGGGTTCGGGCTGGAGACCAGACTGAATCCTCAAACCTCAAGGTCTTGTGCCAGAGGTGGAAGAGGGGATCCCTGAGCAGATTCAAGGTTCTTGGCATCACCAGTACAAGGGGCGGATGGCGATGATTAAATGCATTAGTGTCTCAGATCATTGTGTCAGCACCGCAGTGACAGTACCTCCCTGCATGAATTACCTCATCCCTGTGACTGCTGTCACAGCATCCCATTCCAGAGATGAGAACACAGAGGCTGATCCCTGGGTGGGAGGGACGAGGTTTGTCAGGCCAACGTGGGCACATGGGGATGGAGGAGAAACAGGGCAATGTGTAGAAAAATGCAGAAACACTGTTGACTTAACATGAACTGAAGTTCTGTCCAAGTCTCTTTCTGAGATTTGGACTCATATGTGGTCATTCACTTTGCATCTGGCCAAGGCAGGGCCTGGGCTATGAGGGTGGGTGGGAGAGATGGGGCATCAAATTCCTTGGCCAGCAGGTCTCTAAGAGGCAGCCCGGGGAGGAGCGGGGCAGCTGTTGGGCCCAGGGCTTCCTGGACGTTGAGTCTCCTCACTCACACTCACCCTCCGCCCATCCTGGGCTCTGCTGGTGTTGTGGGGCACCTGCCCCTCCTGCAGGGAGATGGAGTGGGGGACTCCATGGTCCAGGTCCTGTCCCATCTCCTGTGTGGAGTCCTGCAAACACAGTGCCCAGCGGCCAAGCAGAAACCTCAGAGCCCTGTCTGGTTATCTTGGTGGTTCTCCAACCCATAAGACATCTCCAGTCCTGACACACATACACCACTGTCTGTACAGACCTCCTCCAGGGACAAAAAGCTGACAAAGTGGGGGCCTTGGATTCCCATTGGCAGAGAGAAGAGGCCCCTCAGGAGTCCTCTTTCCTCCTCATCAGCCCTATCCTTGGGTGTGGCCATGACAGGACCAGCAGGTTACCAAGTGTTCAACAACCCATTCCTGCCCAGAGGGGACACTTCCCCTCAAGTCCCCCTTCTCCGACATGGAGATGAGGGGAAGTGGGCCTGCCCAGGGAGGGCCCCCAACGGATCTGGTCCCAGACTAGCCTTCTACAGTCCACCCTGTGTTACCTTAGGTGGCCTCCTCAAAATAGGCCAGAGGTGTCTGGGTTGAGGGTTCCACAGACGCCTACAGCCACTGAACAACCTCTCAGTCCAGGGTTTCCTGGCGGAGAAGCCCTTGGAGACCGGGAAACAAGAAGAGAACATGTTTCTTCTTCAACTGTCTCCAGCCAAGTGCGCTGGCTCGGGACTGTCACTAGAATGTGGGTGCCTGGTAACCAGGTTCCATTTCTGTTGGGGTCTGTAGTCAAGGAAGTGACATCACTTCCTGGGGTCCACTTCCTTGACCCCCCTCCTCAGACAACATCACACACAGCCCTCTGGGCTGCTGCCTGCTCACCCCCTTCTCATTGCAAACCCACCTCTTCCACAGTTACAGCAGCCGTGCCCTCTCCACGGCTCCCGGGGAGGCTCTGTGTGCAGCTGTGGTGAGATGCCCTGGCATCCAGACTCAACTCCTCATTCTTACCTGTTCTCCATCCTGGATAAGTCCTGGTGTCTGTCCAGGCTTGTCTGTCTCCCCACCTGCACAGTAGGGGTGATTCTACACGGTACTTCTAGGGACGTCCTCTGGTGTAAGTGGAATAAGGCTGAAACAATGGGGGAGTGGTGTCCCATGTAGGCGATGCCTCCCATGTTTTTCTTCCTCTGACTTCCTCCTCCATATCTGTTCCTCTTCTGATCCCACCCCATCATCCTTATTCAATGTACAGTGGTACACGGGTGTCTATCTATTTGTGTGTGTGTGTGTGTGTGTCTGTCTGTCTGTCTAGGCCAGTGCTCACAGTCTGTGTGGCCAGTAGAAAACTGCCCCCACACAGGAGGGATGGGTAAGAGCGTCCTGAGGTCTGAGGGTTTCTAATTTCCAGAGCAAACTCGAGAGGGGCTGAGGCCCTGGCTAGAAGCTCAGAGCTCATGACTCAAGGCCATGCAGGTAGCAGGGCTGGAGCTGAGATCAAATACAGTCTGGTTCCACTGTCCACTCTCAGTACCACAGTGCTGGGGGCAGGGGGACTGTCCTCTTCACCAGTCACACAGTCTGGCAGGCTGACCTTCTCTGGTGGACATGCAGTGGCCCAGGGACAGATGGGCACATGATGGGCCGCTGACTCCAGACAGACTTGACAATCTCATTTGCTGTTTCATTTATGTTTCTGTCTTTAAGTGCCTCTCCCCAAGGCTGAGGCTGGCTGTCAGGTTTTATCCAGGCCCAATTGCAGTAGAAACAGAGGCGAGGCCACCAGGAACAAGAGGATTTGTACTCAGCTGGAGTATCTCATCTTGCTTGTAACCCCCTGAGAAGCAGTTTCTCCCAGTGGCTTCATTATAAAGTGGTATCAGTTTTGCAATTTGTTTAGATTTCTCATATTAGTTATATCATACAGTATTTATCTTTGTCGGACTTACTTCACTTAGTATGACAATCTCTAGGTTTCCTAGACATGCACCCCAATGTTCACAGCAGCACTATTTACAACAGCCAAGACACAGAAGCTACCTAAAATGTCCATTGACAGAAGAATGGATAAGGAAGTTATCATATATGCACACAATGGAATATTAGTTAGCCAGAAAAAAGAATAAAATAATGTCATTTCCAGTAACATGGATGGACATGGCATTTATCATACTAAGTGAAATAAGTCAGACAGAAAGACAAATATATCACTGGTATATGGAATCTAAAAAAATGATACACATAAACTTATTTATAAAACAGAAACAGACTCACAGACAAATAGAAAACAAACTACGGTTCCCAGGATGGAAAGTGGTGGTGAGGAGGGTTAAATGAGGAGGGTGGGATTAGCAGGTACACACGACTATACATAAACTAGATAAACGATATGGATGACTTAATAGTACAGGGAACTATATCCAGTAACTATTAATAACCTATAATGACAAGAATATGAAGCAGAATGTATATACACATGTATAACTGAATCACCACGCTGTACAGCAGGAATGAATGCAACACTGTGAATCAATGTTCTTCAATAGGCCTTGGGGACGGAGAGGGTGCAGCGATCCCAGAGGAAATACAGCTGCCCAGCCCTGATGGGGGTGGGGGCTGAAGGATGATGAAGGGAGGGGACCTCCAGACAGAAGGACTCCCAGAGAGAATGAATCGGGAGCCAGGACCCCTTTCATGCTGGAATCCTATGATGGGATGGATGTCTCAGCTCATAAGGACCAGGCCGCCAGGTGACGTGGAGAATGGACCAGAACAGGTGAGGAGGGGAGCTGGGTGCCTCCCTGGGAGGCTGGCACAAGAATAGACAGGAGGGAGGGAGGGCGAATGAGGCTGGGCCCAGGCCCTGAGATCAAGGAGAAGGGGAAGGATCAGAGGGGGCTGATGGAAGAGAGGTGACAGGATCTGGTGATAACTTAGCCCAGAAGTGGAGGAGACAATCCTCAGATTTCTGGCTGAGGAAACTGGGCGGAAGGTGCTGCCATTGCCCATACACAACACGGAGAATAGCGGGCTTGAGGGAAGGATGATGACTTTCCTTTTGGACATGATGCTAAAGGGTCTGTAGGCCTCTGACTCTGAGTCCAGCTGCCTCGTGTCCCTGGGAACTTTTAGAAATGCAGTTTCTCAGGCCCTACCCCTGACGTCCTAAGTCAGGAACCCTGTGGGTGGGTGGGCCCTGCAATCTGGGTGTTAACAACCCTCAGGCCCTCCCAGGAAGGGTGTGCTGGTCAGTGTTTAACAAATCATTCCAGAGAGGAGGAGTCCTGATTTTAGTATCTGCCAATTCAGTGGTGGGGAGCATCCCACCATGGCTGATTTCTAGCCACTCATCAGACGTCGCTCCATGTGGAGTTGGGAAGAGATGCAGCAGTTCTCTTTGATGTCTGTCTCTTTGGCTCTAGGTAATGTTTTTTAGAGGTAAATGTTTTTATTTGAATATTCCATTCATTCTGTTTGTAGGGTTGCATAATTTGTGCTTCTAAGATTATATCACAAAATATTTGTCCATTCTCTTAATAATGGACATTTGGGTTAGCTCAAGTGTGGGATATTACAAAAAATATTTTTTAGTACTTATTCATATCTTTTTTAAAATCTATTTTTATTTACTCTGTATGATGAATACCTGGGAGTAACTATATTGGGTAGATATGTGCTAAATGCATCTTTGTTTACTCAGAGATTTCTAGAGGCATAATTTACAAGGCATAAATTCACTCATTTAAATGCAAAATTCTTTGGTTTTTGTGTTTGTAAATGTGCAGAGTTGTGTCTCCCTCATAATCCCATTTTAGAACAGTTCTATCACAGGAAAAAAGATTTCTCCATCCACTTTTCTTTATTGGCTTCATTTGACACAGTCAGTCTCGCTCGTTGAAATGCTTCCATGATATAGATTCCAGTTCAATACATTCTACCATTTTTAGAATTGTTTTTGTGGTCGTTTTCTGTATTTTTGTGAACTCATTGGCCTTTCATTCTGTGACTCCACTCATGGTTTCTACTTTCCTTCCAAACTCTTTAGCATTACTTTGACTCAGGGATTAGGTCTTGATCCAGTTTTCTTTCTCAGCCACTCATCTCCTTGCTGACCTCATCCAGACTTGTGGCGTCCATGACATCTAGACTGTCATGACTTGAAATTCATTTTTTCATTCCAAACCTTTCCATACAGCCTAGGTTTATGCCCACCCAGCTGTCTCCACAACATCTCCAGGTGGACATCTAACAAGCCAAAAACATTAAACTTCTCCCCTGAACCTGCTCTCCCTAATTCTCCCTTTTTTGTGACAGTAACTCCATCCTGACAGGAGCTCAAGCCCCAGTTTTGTGGTCTTTCTTGACGTCTCCCCTCTTTTCACCTCATCTCCTCCCCATCACTGAACCCCATCCTCAGTTTCAGACTATGTCCCTCATTGGCCTCCCCCTATTCTACCTGAGCAGAGCTGCCACCACCTCTTGACAGGATGGCAGTGGCTGCCACTAACCACGCTCCTTCCCGGGCCCTCACTCCTGTAGGCTGTTCTCCACCCAGCATCAGAGGACCCACTCAGGTCACTGCTCAGTTCATTCTGCCCACAGCTTTCCATTCCTCACAGATGAAGCCAACATGCACACAGCACCCATGAGTCCTACGTCATCTGTCAGGTGGTTACCTCTACAGCCTGGCCGGGCCGCACTCTGCTGCAGCCTCACAGGCCTCCTTGCTGCTCCTTGATTGTGACAGGGTGCTCCTGCCCCAGGGCCTGGCATTAGCTCTTCCCTCTGCCTTGAATCCTCCCTGGACACACACGTGGTGGTCTCCCTCCTTCCTTCAGGTCTCAGCTCAAATGCCTGCTTGTCAGTAAGATCTCCCCAGGTCCCTTGTGATCACACAGTAGGAACAATGATGACTGCCCCATACATCACCACCCCTACCACCTCCCTGTCTCATTCCCTTCAAGCTTTTCGTACCATTTCCATGTAAAGTACAGTCTTTTGTGAATTGTCTAATTTTTAACTGAATTGGAAGTTTCATGAGGGCAGGGTTTTTTTAGACCAATATGTTACTGTTTTATCCTGAATGTAACACTCATTACGTAATAGATGCAGTATGAATGCAAATGAAAGGATGACTGAATTGCATGAAAATCAAATATGTATTTTATTTTATTTTAATGAATTTGTCACTTTTTCCAAATCTGCATGTGGACGTGTATGCCAGCAGAGTTCAGTCACTCTTTAGTCTGCTGATGTAAATTAATTTCCTCAAGATCATCTTAGGAAGTGACACACTAGGCTCAAAAAGATTTAATGAAAACATTAGAAAAAAATCTATAAAATGAAATAAATACTTAATAAAGACTTAAACAAGAGAAATTTTAAAAAATAACAATAGAGTTAATAAGCCACTAGCTAACTATTTATGAAAAAAAGAACAGAAACACAAATAACAAATATTAAGAACCAAATCCAGTACATTCTCTGTAGAACTTGACGGTGTTATAATAATACTAAGAAAATATTTTGAAAAACATAGATTGAAAATTTTTTCCTACAGAGATCACATGCACAATGTTTTAAAAACTAATTTATAAAAACACGCAAAGTGTAATAAAACAAAACACTGTGTCTTAGAAATGAATTGAACCAATTATTAAAAAGTCAAACTAATCCTGCAAAATATTTTGAAATTCCCACTGGGAAAACTTCAGATCCAGTCTTATGAAATACTGCAAAAATTTAGGGAAGTAAAAACAGAAATTCCCTCAGTCTGTGCCAACTCATATTTTACTTGGAGATTCTCCGTCTGGGGTAGAGGTTTCAGCTTTGGATGTCTTGCTCCATTGCCTGTACTTGTGCCTACTGGGGTGTCCTTAGGTAGAGCAGTTAACTCACCAGGGCATCAGGTTTTGGAGGGTCATTCCATGACCCACTGAGATCCTTACTCCACATTGTCCAAGTCTGCTGCCCAGATCCCCACAGCTAGACCCCCACATCCCATTCAAACAGTACATACACCTGAGCCTGCCAGGACGGTAGCAACAAACTGATGAAGACACTTCCGGTAAGAGATCCAAGCCTAGACACTAGACACACGTGTTAAGTCATTCAGTCATCATGATGACCTTTAAGATACTAGCTGTCGGGTCCATTATATGGATGGACAATCTGAGGCTGAGAAAGACGAGTGATTATTGTCAGGTGTCATCAGTCTTAGATGGAAGGGTCAGTACTCAGCCCAAGCCTGGCTCTCATGTCCTGTTCTTTGATGCCTCACAGATGAAGAGAGTGGAGAACTGAAGCCCAGATGTCCCAAGGGAGTCAGGTGACCAGCAAAGGAAACCTGTACCAGCTGTCCTGAAGGTGCACTGAGCCTGGATCCCCCGGGGCTGCTTGGCAGTACATTTGCAGTAGGAGGCCATAAAGCTGGAGTGGGTTTCATGGTGCCATTTCTAGGGAACAGAAGTGAAGCTAGTCTGTTAGCTTTTCTTTTGGTAATTATTTTACAGCCATTTTTTCCATTTTGGGGGAAAAGCAAAGAGTAGATGCCAATTCTTAGGTTTTGCAGGACATAGAACAGTTCATGACTGTTGAATTTGAGTTGCCCTTTAGGTATCAAGAGGAAGCTCTAAGCAGCCCAGATAACACTCCAGGTGCAAAGGTCCCAGGCACTTGTGGACGCATCATGAGAACCATCTTCATAACCAGGGCTATTTAAGGAAGAGTGTACATCCAAACAAAGAATACTTGCTGCAATACCTTAAGTGGCTTGTCTAGTTGAAGTTTCAGGTGAAATACAGAAAGAGAGAGATGTAATTTTTATACTCCTGAAAGAAAAAGGATTCACAGAATTGGAAAACTCTAACTGGGAAATAAACCCAAATTTTAAAAGCACTAACTTGGAGCCTCCCTACCTGTAGATGACCCCTGGAGGAAGGGGTCATTTTACACTCTGTCTTTTGAAAGAGAATTGCAGACTTCCACCTTTATAAACCTCAGTGAACACAGATTCCAACCTGATCCCTGGTACTGCTGAGAAAGAAGGTCTATTTTAACAAATATCCCAACACCCAGAAATGGAGGTGAAGGCTACATTTGGAAAATAATTTTGCAAAGAGACAGCTCATCCACCGGTGGAGCCCTTTGCCATCCTGCTCTGAACATGGGTGCAGCCCAGATGTGGGCAGATGTTGATGCAGATGACCAACTCTTCCCTCCCTCTCTCTCTCCTGATCACTTGCAGTTCCAGGGAACCCCCTAAGGGTCATGCTTAGCTCACCCCAACATGTACCCACTTCTGTGAACACGCCATGATCCAAGCCCCCCCTTCTGCCAGCCTGTATTGCTAAGGATCTAAGGTGACTCATCAGAATGAGGAGTCTCTGGACTCTCTCCTGGAAGTCCAGCCCCGTGGGTATGACTTACCCTGCTCTGCATTGAATGATCACTGCATACAGCAGGAGCTGAATATTAGAATGCACATGGGCCAGGTGTGCAGCATGAAATAGGGACAGGATGCCTTTACACCTGCTCCTGGTGCTCAGCCCACCTTCCAGGCACCCAGCAGTGTACTCCACACCCCTGTGCCGTGGCGCCTGCTGTCCCCTCCCTCAGGATGCGGGGATCTCTTCCCACACTTGCCTCCAGACTTCAAATCTTCCCTGCCCCCAAGCTCTAGTTCATATGGCTCTTCATCTGGACCCTTCTCCCACCTCCTAAATGCCCCATCACATTGCGCCGAGTGCTGACCATTTCCAGGGTTCCCACCACCACCACACACACACTTCATTGACTGTTCTAGCTTCGTATTCAATCCGGACGTTAGGCATAGCCTGACTCTGTTCTTCTGCTTGTTCCATAGTATGTAACCATTCTGGGGCTTTTGCATGTGCAAATGGAGATTAGAATCAGTTTGTCTATATGTATAAAACCACTTACTGCAATTTTGATTTAGGATGTCTTTAATCTGTGGATGAGGTTGGGGACAATTGACAGTTTAACAGTGAGTCTTCTTAGTTATGAAAATGGAATCTCTCTCCATTTATTTAATTCTTCTCTGATTTATTTCATCACTATTCTGTCATATTGCTCATATAAATCTTGTATATATTTTGTTAGATTTCTACCTAAGTATGTCATCTATTGGTGCTTATTATGGTACGTTCTTAATTTCAAGTTCAGATTATTCAGTGTTCATATATAGGAATACTGAGAATTATTCTAAGTGAACAATCAGTAGGACAACAAGTGATGATGCTAAGCTCTGTGTCGGGCTGTCTCCTCTGGACTAGGATCCCTGGTCAAGGGGTTTCACCCAGATCCAGGCTGAGTGTTCATAGCGCTCTTCATCCTACCATCCCTCAGGGAGTGGGGGCTTTGTGGGCTGTGTCAGTCAGGTAACAGCCACCCTCCAGTGTCGTTGACTGTCTGGTGCATTGCTTAGTGTCTTCATGAGAGGCACTTGATGTCTTTATGTGCAACCGAGTGGGCTAAACTCCATTCCACATCTTTGATTCTGTGATTCAGTGATAACTTTCTTTACACTCAATGCTATAAATAAATTACGTACATTTATTTTTACACACCCCACTGCTACCACCTAATATGAGCAGGGCTTTCAGTGGACTCTGTGCTCCCAATGTCTTTGGAAAGATCTTTGCCATCAGGATCAATGGCCCAGGAGAAGACCATCAAGCTGTTCCCTTCCATGACATTCCAGGCCTAGCAACACGGCCCAGGAAGGTCATCCTCCAGGCATTCTGTGGGGAATGTGAACCTGAGAATCTCTGCCTGGTCCTCCAAAGGGTTATGAAGGGAGCCACAATTAACACAGCCGGTACTTTGGAGTACCCTGGATTCTGCCTCTGGCCACAAAAGGAGAAGAAATGGTCCTGACCGAGGACTCTCCCCAGGACACAGCCAAGAAGAGCCAAATGCATGACTGGGAGAGAAGAGGCAAATCCAGGGAAGAACTGGAGGCCCATGAGACCAGAACCAGCATCGGATCCTGCCCCAAATGGCAGGAGTATAATCTGTGGCATCTTGTACAATGAATGACTGGCTCATTTTCCTCTATGATTCTTCTTTCATAACCTAAGTTTTGTTCTATAGAGAAAAATGTCCTTGGATGACACCCACACCCCAGCTCTGCCTTCCACAGAAGAGACAGCCAGCTGGCTTCATTCTCCCAGTCACGTCCCAGGAAAAGACAGACACTCCCAGGAAACTCCCAAGGACTGAACTTGATTGTCAATCTGCATGAGGCCAGATCTGGAGGAGCAGAAGCAGGTACTGACAAGCCTTCCAGACCTGCGACCTCCCAGGCTGGTCACATACACGTCCATGGACATGGCGACCTTCCTCACACTCAGAGGGGGACACAGTGGCAGATTATGACTCTTCCCAGGGGCTACACTTTCTCCAACTTCCATTAGGTGAAATTACACCACCAGTGGCCACGTTTCAGTCTGTATTAAGTATTTATTTTCTAGCTTTTCCTCTACTGTTTTCTATGAAATTTTCTTAAGCCTAGAGTTAGTTCCCAAGAAGTTCTTGAAGAAATTTATTTTCCATCAGCAGACTAAAGAGTGAATGGACTATGCTGACATATATGGCCACATGCAGATTTGGAAAAATTCATAGGTTTATTAATATAAAATGAAATATATTTATGATTCTCATGCAATTCAGTCATTCTTATATTTGCATTCATACTGCACCTACCATGTAATGAGTGTTACCTTTGGGATAAAGAAGTAACAGATTGGTTTAAAACCTTCCTTCATGAAACATTCAGTTCAATTAAGAATTCGACAATTCACAAAAGACTGCACTTTACATAGGAAACAGTAAGAAAACTTTGAAGGGAAATGAGGCAGGGAGGTGGAACGGATGGTGATGCACGGGGCTGTCATCACTGTTCCTACTGCACGATCACTACAAGGGACCTGGGGAGATCTTACTGACAAGCAGGCATTTGAGCTGAGACCTGAAGGAAGGAGAGAGACCACCACGTGTGTGTCCAGGGAGGATTCAAGGCAGAGGGAAGAGCTAATGCCAGGCCCTGGGGCAGGAGCACCCCGTCACAATCAAGGAGCTGCAAGGAGGCCTGTGAGGCTGCAGCAGAGTGTGGCCCGGCCAGACTGCTCAGTTAGATCAGAGAGGGAACCACCTGACAGGTGATGTAGGACTCATGGGTGCTGTGTGCATGTTGGCTTCATCTGTGAGGAATGGAAAGCTGTGGGCAGAAGGAGCTGAGCAGTGACCTGACTGGATCCTCTGATGCTGGGTGGAGAACAGCCTACAGGAGTGAAGGCCCGGGAAGGAGCATGGTTAGTGGCAGCCACAGCCATCCTGTCAAGAGGTGGTGGCAGCTCTGCTCAGGTAGAATAGGGGGAGGCCAATGAGGGACATAGTCTGAAATTGAACATGAAGGCTTTGCTTACGGGGAGGAGATGAGGCGGAGAGAGGGGAGAAGTCAAGAAAGACCACAAAACTGGGGTTTGAGCTCCTGTCAGGATGGAGTTACTGTCACAAAAAGGGGAGAATGAGGGAGAGCAGGTTCGGGGGAGATGGTTATTCTGCTTTTGGCTTGTTAGATGTCCACATGGAGATGTTGTGGAGACAGCTGGCTGGGCATAAATCTAGAATGTATGGAAAGGTTTGGAATGAAAAAATGAATTTCAAGTCATGACAGTCCAGATGTCATGGACGCCACAAGCCTGGATGAGGTCAGCAAGGAGATGAGTGGCTGAGAAAACTGGATCAAGACTGGATTCCTGAGTCAAACTAACGCTAATGAGTTTGGAAGGAACATAGAAACCATGAGTGGAGTCACAGAATGAAAGGTCAATGAGTTCATAAAAATAAAGAAAACAACCACAAAAATAATTATAAAAATGGTAGAATGTATTGAACTGGAATCTATACCATGGAAGCATTTGAACAAGAGAAAGAGAGACTGACTGTGTCAAACTAAGATGATAAAAGTGTGGATTGAGAAACCTTTTATTCCTATAATAGAATTGTTCTAATATGGGATTGTGAGGGAGACACAACACTGCACATTTACACACATGAAAACTGAAGAGTTTTGTTGTTTAAATGAGTGGATTTATGGTATGTAAATTATACCTCAGGAAGTCTCTTTCAAAATGATGTATTTAGCACGTATCTACCCAATAGATCTGCTCTCAGGTGGTAAATGAAAACATATTTATAAAAAAGATGCATGCATATATATACAAAAACATTTATTCATAATAACCCACACTTGAGCTAACCCAAATGTCCATTATTAAGAGAATGCACTGATTTCTGCTTGAAGGAGGTACTGGGGATTGAACCCAGGACCTCTTGGGTGCTGAGCATGCGCTCCCCCAGTTGAGCTTTACCCTCCCCCCCAGATATTCCAGGACAGCTGTTTGTTGGGGGCTGGGGAACCCACGGACACTTAATGCTGGCCCCTTCTCATTGCACATGAGGACAGCTTGGCCAGAGAGAAAAGTGCTCTGGGAGAGAAGTCTGTGAACAGAGCATCGGATTTCCCAACCAGGGCCACGTGTGGCGTGAACACACCCAGCCCATCTTCTGCGCAGAGGTTCAGGCACCAGCTTCATGGGCAAGGGGGACCTAGTCCTTCCGCCTGTGCCTGTGTGTGTTTTCAGCTTTTCTTAACAATGAGATTCATCTGGAGCTTGTGTCCTCTGTAACCATGTAGAGGAATAACTGACGAGGGAGGTGATATCAATTGGTGATGAGAAGACCCCAGGATTTTGAGCCTGAAGACCTGGGTTTGAATCCCAGCTGTGCCCATCATCACCGGTGAGACTTTAGAGTGCCCAACCTGCACACCCAGCTTCCGTTTGTCCCTAAAATGGGGCTTTCATGAGAGTCAGAAATAGCACGTCAGAAGGTAGGTTCTCAATAAATCGTAGTTGCCACTGAAACGCATGGGGGCTCTTGTAAGCTTAAGTGATAAATTTCCTATAGGTTGTTAATGGCTAGGAAGCATCCTCACTCCCGTACATTTTCGTGGTGCAGGGCTCTTTCGAACAGGCTGTGGCTTTAAAAATGCAGATGCCTTCTGCCCAAGAGGAAAAAGCTTTCGGAGGGAAGCCAAAGGGCGTCCTGTTCTGATTGGCAGCCTCCGTCTGCACTCGGATGCCTGCTGTCACCCGACACAGAAGGCTGAGCAAGGATCTGGATCAGAACTGTTTGAAATGCGACTGCAGGGAGACCAGACTGCATCGCCGTTATCTTCCTGCCGGTCATCCTCAGGGAAAATGCACTGAAGGTTTGGGAAGAAGCCTCAGGTGGAGAAGACACAGCTCCTGGGCTGCCTCAGAGGTGGCCAGCTTTCTGTGCTGCCGATGGCAATGTGGCCGCCATATGCATTTTATGCCCGCACGTTGATTGGACCTGTTCCTGTTTGTTCTCCACAATCGCTGTCTGAATGGAAAATTAACAGAACCATATGCATTCACTTCACATTGTCCAGGATGGAAAACCCTGGTCATTTGTCCCAGAAGAGAAATATCTGTGAAGCCACCAGATACTAAGCCTTAAATGTCATGGAGCTGTGTAACCTCTGATGCACCAAAACGGTGAGGGAAGTGAGGCAAAAATGGAAAACAAATTAGGATGTCTCTAAAAGACAGGCAAGCCGTTATTAACACAAGAATAAGATTAGACCTCAAGATTAGTTTTAGTTGTGACTTTGCCATTCATATTTCTCCCACAGTGAAGCCACATTAAGAACAGTAGATTAAATAATAAAGAATAATGGAAGAAGGTGTTGATTGCCATTTGTCACCCATAAGGACCCACGTTTCCACTCTGTGGCAACAAAAATCAGTCATCTAAATATTAACAGTAGAACACATTATAAACACTTAGTTATATAGTATTATCACTGTAAAGCCATTACAACTGAAATAAAAACTGTTTTTTATTTTAACTATTAATACTCATCAAATGTTAATGAAAATATCCAACAAATAATTATGAAAAACACATTGCTTAAGTAATAAAGATGAAAGGTGATAATCATTGTGAATATTTAATCCGTAAAATAAGGAACATACCATTAATAAGACTTAATTATGTCATTAAATATTTAATTTTACTTTCACCACTAAATTTTGTTTGCTTTTTGCATATTTTAAATGTAAAAAGCTGCTTAATAAAATTTGTAGTTTCAGCAACATCAAATGCCAGAGCATTTAAGTTTGACTTACTGTCTTCATCAGATTGGTCAGGTGCCATTTTATTCACTATTAAATGAAATGAACAACCCTCCTTGCCTTCACTGCATGTTCTGTTTTACCAAAAAGTGGTTTAATAATTGATTCTGAATTATACCCAGAGGTTAGGTTTTCTCATAGTGAAGAAAAATAATTGCTTTCTCTTTGTATTTGTTTTTCAGTGAGTATCACACAGTGACTGTGCAGGAGAACATGGCTTGTGTTCTGCCTCAGATCACTGCAGAACAGGTCTGACACCAGCCACAATTAGACCGTTTATTGAGGGTAGTGTGTAGCTCAGTGGGCGAGGTGTGTGCTTAGCATGCATGAGGTCCTGGGCTCAATCCCCAGTCCTTCCATCAAAAAATTAAATAGATAAATAAATTTTTAAAACAGTGAGAAAAAAAAAAACCCAAACCCACAACCAATTAGACCATTTGTTTCCTGAGAGTCAATCTCATCACTTAGAACTCCTGCTTCTGGATAAATCTCATTTCACCGTTTAACGTCATAGTGAGTAAGTTAACTCTCAGCCTCACCCTCGCACGCAGTGAGAGCCTGTCTGTCTCAAGTGCTCTGAGCAGGGCCAGGCTGGATCCCTCACAGGCCCAGCACAAGGACCCTCACCTGGCTTGCACAACTCCCGGGAGCCCATGGTGCACATCTATCCCTGACCCTGGTCAGTGACATCACATCAGGAGCTGGAAACCAGCTATGAAGCATCTCCCCCAAAGACACTGGCAAATGATACAAGTCAGGGCTCACCCCCCACCCCAGAGAGCCCGTTGTTAAACATTGCCCAGCACACCGCAGCCTACACCTGCGGGGATCAGGCCACAACACCCTACCCCTCTCCCGCCGTCTCCTCCTGGGTCCCGATGACCCAGTGGAGGAGGACAGGACAGATGCTCTGTGGCTGCCAGCAGGCCGGGGCGCCAGGGGCCCGGCTGGGCTTGGAGCAGCTCTGGGCAGCCGGGCAGGTGAAACTTTCTCCCTCCGCGTCTGTGACTCCTGACCAGCTCCGGCTCTGGTCAGCGGGTGAGGCGGGGGGGGGGGGGGGAAATGACCACGCTCAGCTTTTCCTTCGCTGCCAGACTATAAAAAGCTCTTTGTGGGGAGAGGAAGGTCCCTCCTCTCATGCACGTCTCCTGATGCAGCCGCTGCCCAGGCCGGCTCTGGACAGAGGCAGGAGACTGGCCATCCCAGCTGGGCCAGGCTGAGGGCTTTCCGGGGATAGATGGGCATTTGGTGCATCCTTGTTCCAAGGACTGTCCTAGGCAGCCCTGCGGGCCTCTCCTGATGGGCACACTCTGTGAGGCTCAGAACGGGGGTCTGCAGAGGCAGGGCCACAGGAAGACAGAAGTCTGCTGGGAAAGGCCTCTTCCTCCTCTGACAACAGCTGGACAGAACAGGAAAAGCAGAGAAGGAATCAGAAGCCCTGAGGGGAAATCCAATGTTTCCATCCTCAGGCGTAAGTGTGGGTCTGGAGCAACATGTTTCATCCATGTAGGAGCTCGATGACCTAACCTCCGGGCTTTGGGGAGGCCTGAGCCCCCAGACGCCGGGAGAAGCCTGTGGAAATGCTGGTCTGGCCTCCTCCCTCCTGACCACCAGGACTGCACAGGCTCATTGCTTTCCCAGGCCTGTAAGGCCTCTCAGGGATTCCCAGTCACCAGAAACACACCCTTCTGGGTTTTCATTTCCAACTGGGCTGGCAGTGCTGGACCCACATACAGATGGAGGCAGAAGGCTGGGGTATCTGCCCGTGGCCTCGAGACAGACAGGCCCGTCCTGACCCCCAACTCCTGGCTCACCCTGCACTTCCTTCCCTGGGACACACAGGCCCTTTTTATTTTTTATTTTTGTTTTTTTTTTTTTGTTTCTAATTTTTAATTTTTTCTGCTTTTTTTGTTGTTGTTAAAGTTGTTAAAAAGTTTTTGTTTGGGTTTTTTGCTTTTTGTTTGTTTTGTTTTATTTTTGTTTTTTGTTTGTTTATTGGTTTTTTGTTGATGTAGCCCCTATTCAACCTGGGCTGCCACCCAGACAGAAAGTACAAGGATTTTTCTTTCTCATCCTTGGTGCAAACCAAGAGAACAGCAGACTACTTAAGGTCTGTCAGTAGATGCAGACACACGGGCCCTTTTTAGATGAGCCACTGGGCTAAACTTGCTACCTTAAAAGAATGAACAACAGCCAGGATAATACTGGGGCTGGCTGCCTGATTCCTTGTGCTTAAATTTGATCTGATCTCCCAGTTTTTCTGCCTCTGTAGTGGGGTGTCAGGGCTATTGGTTTAATCATGGTGATGGGGGGGCCATCCTCACTCCAGAGGGGCTCTGCCCATGCAGGGGGCACCCAGGCACAGGCTGGAGCCCATCTTCCCATTAGCAAGAGGCTGATTAACTGTCCCCGGGGATGCAGAGGCTGAGATGTTGGGCTGCAGCCGCCACTTGATGACTCCTGCACTCTGCCCGCCTCCTCCTGCCTGTCCTGCCCTTCCTTCTAAGGGTCTGCTCAGGGGCTGCGCCCTCTGAAACGGCCTCCTTGGCCTCCCAGCTGAGATTAGGGTCCCTTTCTAGCTCAGCAGACACGCTGTGCATCAGCCCTTCACTGCCTTTACTCACGACAACATGGTCTATCTTTCTCCTCTCCTAGACTAAGGGCCATCTTTGTGTCTGCAACAGTGTCTTGTACATAGTAAATGCTCAAGGATGCCTATGAGTAGTTGCTTCAAATGAATGGAAGACCCCTACCTTCCTTTGAATCACAGCTCAAGGGATTATCTCTCTTAAGAAGTTTTCTTAAGTTAACCAAGGA
Organism: Vicugna pacos; assembly: GCF_048564905.1. Taxonomy (NCBI): domain Eukaryota; kingdom Metazoa; phylum Chordata; class Mammalia; order Artiodactyla; family Camelidae; genus Vicugna; species Vicugna pacos. The sequence continues at coordinate 19,636,040 of NC_132997.1, read as the reverse complement.
CAACTTCCCCTTTCAGAAGAACCCAATCCTCTCTTATTTTTAGATACAGTTAATGGGGCAGAATTAATAATAGTACATAATATTTATTTAGAATTTACCACATCAGGCACTGTAGTAAACACTTCATCTGGCTTCCCTTCCTTAGTTTTCACAACAGCCCAATGAATTCAGTTCAATTAATATTATCCCCACTTTCTAGATGATTAAACTGAGGCACAGAAAGGTTAAGGAACTTAAAGTCGATGTATCTCCAAAGGGGTGAAGTCGGGCTCACACTCATCCAGTCTGACCTTAGACCTGCTTACTCTCAAAGTCCTGCCCCTTCTGGGTTTTGTGTTGGTTGCATTTTGAAGGCAAGACTGAAAGCCCTGGAGCGGCACTGTGCAAAAGAACGTTCTGTGACGACGGGACGTCCCAGTGTCTCTGCACTGTCCGGCTGGCAGCCTCTGGCAGCATGTAGCTGCTGTGCCCCTGAGACGTGGCTCGTGTGACTGAGAAAACAAGTTAACCAAAGGAATGAAATGGCCACATGTGGCTAATGGCTACTGTATTGAGAGCTTCAGAACATTAAGGACCCCTTTAAGGGCGCAGGATATGCTCGGTGGTAGACCACATGCTCAGCATGCACAGGGTTGGGGTTCAACTCCCAGTACCTCCATTTAAAATAAATAAATAAACCTAATTACCTCCCACCCCCAAAAGAAAACAAAAAAATTTTTTTAAATAAAGGATGCATTTGAATTATCTTTTCAAAATATCTTAACCATGTGGTCCATGGCCATCAGAAGAAGGGCTGTTTCTGATTGACTGAGTCTTGGTATCTTCCTGTGCTGGGAAAACATGCAGCTACGAGCCTGAACTGAATCAGTGAGAGAAGGCTGATCCCAGTCCTTAAAGTCGTGTTTCTACTCTAACAGTTTCCCACCATGGGAAGAAGTGTATGATTCCAGTGTCTTCATTCACAGAGGCCTCGAGAAGATTCGCTATCTGAGGGCAGACTGGTAGACCAGAGCTGGGGAAGGATGGGACATGAGCTCCCCTCACTGACATCTGTTTGATGGTAGACCTGCTGCTGGACTTCACCTTATTTAATCTGAAAAGCAAACCTGTGACCCAACGAACAGTGTTTTCATTTCACAACTGAGGACAACTCAGAAAGAGTAAGAAACGGTCTCAGAAAGTGATAGAGACGTGACATGAACTCGGTCTGTCTGATTTCACTGGCCCAGAGGCTGAGGCTGTTAGGCGGAAATTCTCCTTCATCCTAACCACAGGATGGCCACTGTTCAAGGGCAAAGACAGCTATTTGAGGTTGATTATCTGTTCAAACTGCGTGTGTGGGTGTAATGATTGCTCCCACTGTGAGACAAGGCAAGTGGGGAGAATCAGTGCCTAAGCCAAATAGACCCACTTTCCATTTTCACTTCTTTGTGTTCTTTCTTTATATATCTGTAATGGAAAATACAGAGCCGTGCTGTCTGATACAGTAGTCTTTAGCCACATGGGGCTATTGAGCCCCTGAGACGTGGCTCATTGAGATCTCTTACTGTTAAGTGTCAAACATGCACCTGATTTCAAGGACTCAGTATGGAAACAAGGAAGATAAAATATCTCATTTATAACTTCTATATTGATTATGTTGAAATGATCATAGTTTGAGTATACTGGAGCCAAATCAACTAGATTAAAATTGATTTAATCTGTTCCTGGTTAGCTTTTTAATGTGTCTACTAGAAAATTGGAAGTTACATATGAGGCTCACATCTTATTTCTATTGAGAGCACCTATGTCTGCTGCACCGTGTTTCTAAGTCCTGGGATGAAAAATGAACGACTCATTAAAACACCCCTCTGCCGGAGAAAACACTTTCATTTCATTAATACCCACATTGAAGCAAAGTGACGTTGGTTAGGTGTGAACACAGCTTGGGCCTCTGCCTCCCTGGCTCTCTGGGATGCGTTCGGGGCACTGGCTGCGGTAGCACGCGTCTTGCTCAGCTGCACCCAGGGCTGTTGACATTCCATCATGTGTCTGCCTTAAACAGCACTATCCCTTCTTCCTTGAACAAAGTGCTTCATCATGCCTCCCTGGAGGAAGGTCAGTGATAAAACCACGACACGGAAAAATGACCCGATCTCTCCAAGGTCATTACCGAAGGCCATGGCCAAACGGAGCAGGGCGTGCAGTCTGCTGCGGACGTTAAGACTAGAGCAGCCTAGAGATGCTTTCCTGGTCCACGATCTTGACCGCAGGAAAGCAGGTTCAATACCCAGGCTTCTGGGGGAAAGGGATTGCGCTGTCTGAGAGCCCCGACCCCTCCCCTGCTCGTAGCATTCAACGTTCCTCTCGGAGATGGAAAGTGCTGTGGTATTCCCCTTTGATGACTTAAAAGTGTTGTGTGCCTTTTCCTCCTTCCTCTTTCCACCCAGCCCTCTCCTTTCTCTGCGCTTTTACACCTGTTTCCATAGTAGCCACCTCTATTGTGTCCCTGACTGTGAGGAGAAATCTTGCAGATGTTAGTAGGGCGCCAGCACTTTCCAGTAGCTATTTTGCTCACAGCCTCCTTATCTCCCCGCACTAATTTTCTTGCCTTTCTTCTCCCTAGAGCTGCTCTTCCTCCAAGTGCCTACAAGCCCTGTCGGATGGCCCCCTCCTCGATGGGAGCCTTGGAGTGAGCCGGGGAGAAGCGTATCCTGGGAGAGGAGGCAGAGAGCTCTTGGTCTCCTTATAAGTCTGAATTCTCCCTGTGGCTTCAACACAGCATGCTAAACGCCAACGCTCTGGAGGGTGGAATCTCCAGCCGCTGTTGGATAAGCATCGTTACCCGAAGGCCTGCCGAATGCGGGGATATGCCTTGGCCATCTTCACTCCAGTCCCCACCCTGCTCTCTCTCTGATCCCCGCTCACCTCCACCCCAGCCTCATGGAAAGCTCATGGCCGTGTCTGTCTTGAATGTCCTCATTCTGTGCATTTGCCCCGGAGAGACCAGTCACTTTTCCTTATTGGTTTGGAGGGCAGAGCAGACATACAAGCAGCACACACACACCCCTACTTGTCAGGGCTTCCAAGACCCCCAACTCCTGAATCCCCCACCTCCCTCTCAGAGCCGGGTGCAGCTGGGAAGGCAGCAGGAATGGGTCTTCAACAGTGACCTCCTGAAAGGGTTTGAAGATTCTTTGCCCGCCCTTCCTCCTTGGACATTATTCTTTGGATGACACAAGCTTGACAGCCTGATCACAATAAACATGTAACCGAAGAGAGCCTCTTCCCTTCCAGCGACATTATTTATTCACCTAAAGTAAAGGCAGAGCTATATTTAGCAGATGATGTCAGTGGGTTGTTTGGATTCTTAGAAATTGTCAGGAAGCCACCTCTCACATGATATATGAAATCACTGATAAATGCTTCTTTTCACCAAAAGAAAAACAGCTTAATAGATGCGGCCCTTCGCTGCTCTTCGCTCCCGCCCTCCCTCCCTCTCCTGCACCCTCCTTCCTCTCCCGCCCACCCCTGCCTCGCCTGGGATTTGCCTTTCTGTGGCCCAGCTCAGCAGAGCGTGTGAAGTGGAAATGAGTCGCTCGGTACCGCAGATCAAACTGAGGCTGTTGGGATGTTCAGGATGATTTTTCCCTCTCCTCGATCCTGGAAGGCTGCCAGAGCACCAGTGAATCAGACATACACGCACAAAAAGGTGAATGTATACGGCAGTGGCTTTATGGGGCCCAGTATTTATGGCGGCGCGCTAGCTCAGGGTTGCTGTTTTGCAGGCAAAGATGGGAAATAGAGAGTGATTCAGGACTGCCATTAAGGGTGGAACAGCCCCCATACAGATTGTGTGTAATAAACCACGCACAGGGAGAAGCCGTCGGAAGCTCTGGAGTTGCCGCCCTGGCTCAGCCGAGGCGGGTGGGGGGGCATCAAGTCCGAGCTCCTGATTCGTGTGGTGGCGAATACCTGGTGCTTGGAACAAATCTTTCTGCTTTTCCCCCGTTTTCCCCATCCTGCCCTGGGGAGCCAGGGGTTCGCAGAGGTTAGGGGTGTTTTTGCCTGTGTAATGAATTGAATCCTTGCCCTCGTGCAGAGACCCACTTATGTGGCCAGAAGCACAAGATTTCATTCCCTGTATTTTAGCTTCTGTAAAAAACCCACATCGCTATTGCTCACAGATCCACCCAGCCCCTTTCACAGTCGGCTGGGATATTTAACTCAGGACGCCCAGCAGAAGCCAGGTGCGTCGTCTTCCCGGCCACGGAAGCCAGCAGCTCCAGTGGTGGTCCACGTACATCTCTGTCCTTAGCTCCATCCAGTGGCCCCCGCCCCGCCCCCGGCTCTGACGCTGGAAGATGCTGTGAAGACAAGGGACAGGCGCATTGGGAGCCCTTTCACATCTTGAGTGCTTTCATTAAGCTCTCCCCTGTCCCATGCTCTGTCAAGCAATCCTGGCTGCGGGATGTCGACCACCGGCGTTTAAGGGACTTGGAGAGTTTCCAAAACCCCACCGTGACACTCCCTGCAGCTGGCCTCTCTCCCACAGCCCAGCATGTGCTGGGCCCCAGGTAACACTCATCTTCATCCTAGAGGGGAGAGGAAAACAAGAAGGAGAGGAGGGAATGAGGACAAGCAAGATCTGTGCTCTTCATGTCTTAATGTCTTACCTTGGCAGGGGCAGGACTAGATGGATGGAGGGGGGAGTGGACAGATAAACCCCGACATCAACCCCTCCGTCAGCAAGAAATACCACAAAATGAACACGGGTGGCAGGTCGGAGTTGTTTCCGATTCAGTCCTCAGATTAGCATCCCCCCGGGGCTCCGTACTAGGAACTGCCAGTGAGTGAAAGTCTTTGTTTCCACTGGGAGTCATTTTTCATTCTTAACCTTGAGGGGAGCTGGACACCGATGACCTGCGTGCTCCCTTCCAGACTCGGAGTGTGCAGGTTCTCCAGCTGTGTGAGTCTGCGGCTCTGTGAGTCCCCCGGGGGAGCTGGCTCCCTTCTGCCAGGGAGCTGCCCTCCTCTCCCCCGAGGCGAGGTGAATGAGCTCCATCTCAGACACAGACGCTTCTGGAACGTTCCCTCCATGGGTGACTGCCACTTCTCTGGGCCCAGAAGGAACCAGTAAGTGACCTCTCTCTGGGCGAACATATGCTCTCACGGAGAGCCCTGCTCGCCTGGGCTCCCTGTAGGGCCCCACCATGTTTATCATGATGATGATGGTTTCTGTTTTATGCGGGGACCGGTTCTTTGGCTCAGGCTGCTTGAGAAGCTGGCTACCGTGTCTCCCAGCCACAGGGCTCACGCAGAACAGCGCTGCGGTCCCGGGCAGAGCGCCGCACGATGGGGGCGGCGGCTCAGTGGTAGAGCGCATGGCGAGCACGAGGTCCTGCTCGAGGTCCTGGGTTGAATCCCCAGTCCCTCCACTGAAAAATAAATAAACAATTTAAAAGAAAAAAAAAAGAGGAGGCTGGAGCTCCAGGACACCAGCATCACGTCCCCAGACATCTAGGACGGAGCCTGAGGGCCGCAGCGCATCAGGAGGGGCCCCGGGGCTTTGCCTTCTCTGCAGCGGTTCTAAAGTCTCATGGTGGGGCCCCCCGTGGCTGTGTCCCCATGTTACTACTAGGCCCTGATCCTGCCTTCCCCATGACCTGCCTAGGGCAGGAAACACACTCATTCCGTAAACCTTTACTGGGGGCCAAGCTTGGTGCTGAGAGATGAGGAGGAACGTGGTCCTGCCCTCGAGGCACTCACAGCCCCACAGAAGAGGCAGGCCTGCCAACCCAGCAGTACCATCCTGAGGGTGGTCCAGCCAGCCAGGCTGCTGCATCAGGCCCCCAGAAACTACCTTGGACCCACAAGGTGAGATGTCACCAACTCTGCCCATAGGATGCTGGCAGCTCTGTCCGGAAGGGAGAGATGACCTGGAGCTGAACGGACAAGTCCACAGATAGAAGAACATGGGAAAGGCAGCCAGGCAGAGGGAACAGCCTCTGCAAAGGCACAGAGGCTCAAGGGCATTCAGTTCTGCTCAGCTGGCAGACACAGCACAGGGTGCCACGGGCAGGAAGGCACAGAAGGCGGGTGGCTAGGATAGATTGTCAGCATCCTGATGTCCCACCAAGAACAAGCTGGGGTTTGTTCACCTTGAAGCACCTGCCTCGCGGTCTCCCCAGCACCTCTGAGTGATGCCTGAAGGCTCTGATGTGCTCCTGGTAGTTACTGAGTCTTGGTTTGTGCTGAGCCCTGGGAAAGAGCCTCAGGGCACGCAGACAGGGCTGGATATTGGTCCCTGACCTCAACATACAGGCCAGGGGAGCAAGAAACATGAAACATTAGCGGCCATCTGCAGGAAGAATAATTAAACATCAGGCGGTGTGGCTTCCATTGTGAGTGTGAGGAGAGGCGCTTTGGGGGAGAGGGAGATGCAGATTGTAAATCAGGAAAAGCCATTGCTTCCTGCTCCTAAACTGGGTGCCACCATGTCTGGTGACCTTTTCATGAGCCTCTGTCCTTTTCCTAGGAGGATGCTCCAAGCGCAGCCTCACCAGTTCTCATCAGCTGAGGATGTCACTTACATTTGGCCTGTACCTGCCAGCGGACCCTCATCCCAGCTGAATTCTGCATCCTCAGCTGTGCCCCATCTGCTCCTCACTGTGTCTAGAACCATCCTAGTACCTTTGCCATTGGCCTAAAACCAACCCAACTCCTCCACTTAAAACAGCCTGAGGCATAAGTTTTTTTTATATATTAAAAAAGTTTTTTATAGTGAAGCTTGATGTAGTGTTTTTATAATTTTTATTTATTTACTTATTTAATGGAGAGGCTGGGGATTGAACCCAGGACCTCAGGCATGCTAAGCATGCGCTCTACCATTGAGCTCTGCCTACTCACCCCCCACCAAGATATTCTAATACGTGCTTGAACAATGGAGCTGTTCGCTGTGAAGCTTCCATTACCAGTGGCCTTTATTTCTGCTGGAGCTGGTAATATATCACGAAGTCCTTTGAATGCACTTGTTTGTACCTGGTAGAGAGTCCTTGCCTGCCAGTCAGTGTTTTGAGGGCTGTTGCTTCAGAGCAACACCCGCCCGGCCCACCTCCTCCCTTACCCCACTCACCCAGGGCGACTGAAACGCTACATCTTCAACCCCAAAGCAAATTACAGCAAGGAATCAATAGGAAATTACTGTCCTCTGCTCGAAGTTCCTTTTGAAAAGTCAGGCAAGCAGAGCCCAGGGTAAAAGTTGGCCTGTCAGACAAGCCCATTCAAGCTTGTGATTCCGCTATCTTTTGCCCAACAGGCTTGTGATAAAGAGCAAGGATTAAAAAAAAAATCTGCCAAAAATAGTGCCACGAAGAAACCGACACCAGGGCCAACTCCGGAGCCAACGCCACCCCAACTCTGCCTTCTCCAATAGGACAGCGACGCCAGGAACTTGTTCTGATGGGGATGTCATGTGACCTCCGATTTCAGCACCAAAGAGACATGGAGAGGCGGGGCTGCAAAGGGCGACATCTGCGAATCCCTGGAGAAAGGGGAGGGGAGCAAAGTTTACACTGAACATCTTGACTTTCCAAACAGCGTGTTGAGACAGACCCACAGCAGGCAGGTTTGCTGCAGGCCTGGGACTCGCCTGGGGCAACTGCAGCCTGGAGATTCATCCGGAAAGAATACAGCTTCAAGTCACCTTCTGTTTGTGCTCTTTCTGGGCCTTCAGTTCCCTGGCTGGGACCCTAGGGGCCTGAGAGAGAGAGAGTACCCCCCTCTGTAGCCGGGAGCGACGGGGCCAGGCAGGTGGGTTAACCGGTGAGACTGGATCGCAGGGGACACAGAGCTCCTGCTCAGCCCGGCTCTGTCGCCGGCTCCTGGGTGGAGGGGTAACGGGGAGGCAGGCTGCCTTCCGGGCTCTGTGCGCCTGCTCCCAGGGTCTGAGGTGGGAGGGCACCCCACCTGCCAGGTGACTAAGTTGAGCACCCTTGGAGGCAAGAAGTCCCACCACAGACAGAATCAGATTCTGCTGTTTCAGCTGACACGTATGGTGCTGCTGGGAGCGAGGTCCTTCCTTGGAACTATCTCCCCAAGTGCCCTGGCAGGTAGGTCTCCAGCTCCAGGTCACAGGTGAGGTCACTGAGTCTCAGAAAGGTCACACTGCCAGGAGATGGCTGAGCCAGCTGTCAGAGCCGGGTCTTTGGGGTCCAAGTCCAGTGGCTTCCATCAAAGGAATCTCCCCAGCCTGCTGCAGAGGTGGCCGCTCCCACACGGTGGGGACTGTCATGGGGTAAGCTTTCACCTCCAGCCAGACGCTTTGTCCCCATCTGCTTGTCTGCTATCTCACCACTCAGGAATCACGAGGCAGAGGCCAGAGTTGAAAGGAGCTGCGAGTATCTGGCCACCCTAGAACCCAAGTTGTGTTTTGTTTACACAGACCCCCCAAAGTAAACAGCCGCGGGGCCTGTGAGGAGCCCAAAGCGGTACACGTTTCCGGGAAGGGCCCCTCCAAGGGCCACAGGTCCGGGTCAGTCTATTATCACATAGGTGATGGTGACAACCATCATCATCCCTGTTCTCACTGCCATGGTCCTCGGCACTACGAGGTTTCACGTCCAGAGGGTTCTGCTGACTCCCGGCTCATTAGAGAGCTCACCCGGGCCTGGCTGTGCTGTCCTGTTGTCTGTCCCTTGTCACTCACGACTGCCTCGGGCAAGCAGGGCGTTCCCCAGGGAGGTTTCCCCTGGGACCCTTTTTGTTGGCATCCTTTAAGCAGCTGTCACACTGTCCCAGTTGTTTTTCAGGAAGGAGGCCCCCGGGGTTTCATTGAGGCAGAGTGGAACTTGACCCTGCCACGTTGATGTGTTCCCCGTCATCTGCCCCTGGGAAGCGGGTGCCAAGCCCTGGGTGCCCGCGGGCGGGTCCTGGCTGTCTCTCAGCCTCCCCGGCTCATCACCTGTTGTTTTCTACCCAGAACGTGTGTTGGGACGTATACGGTTGTCAGTGGTTCCTGCAAAGGCCAGCTTCCCCGGAGGAACCTGAGACTTCTACACAGACCAGCTTCTAACCCTGCGGGGCAGTCTGTCAGCAAAGCACTGAAGGGGGCGCACAGATGTAATGCATTAGGTAAGAGCAGGTGAGGGGGGCTAGCCTTCAGCACTTGATCCTCAACTTTTTATCTGCCAGTGGCTTTTTTAATAACTTTTATTTTATTTTTTTTATTGAAGTTCAGTCAGTTACAATGTGTCAATTTCTGGTGTACAGCACAGTGCCCCAGTCATGCATATACATGCATATTTTCATTTTCATATTGCCAAGGGCTTTTAAGTAATTTCCATTAGCTCTTACTCCAGAATACCCTTAGGAGGTGGCCAGACACTGGTGTCCTCCTTTGGAGAATAAGGACATGGGGAGGGATGTGGCCCCAGGGACACATCCACGATGTGAGAAGGGTCAGAGGCCTCAGGGGTGAAGGGATCCCCACAGCCACCATCCAGCCCCGGGTGCACCCAGCAACCACCCTGTGGAGGATGTTTCTGGAACGTGGCTTTCATCCAGGGACTGTCACCTACGCCAGCTTGCTAGGAGCTGGGCTGAGATCTCAGTGACTGTCCTGTGGCACGTGAGGGGCAGCCTCAGAGGGTTCAGCGCTCAGCAGTAAACCCCAGGGCAGGGAGCACCTGCTCAGCACAGAGCGAGGAGGCTCTTACTCCTCAACCACTCCCCGTGCCAGCTGGGAAGAGAGATGTATTTTTAAACACAAACCTCGTACAGAAAAGGTTCCCTTGCATGTCCCCATAGCCTACTAATGGAGCAACTCTTGGCAACCAATCCCCCCTGCCCATGCCCAGGGCTGTGTTCTCAATTTTTCTTTCTATTCTTGTCCCCTGGCATATGATAAGGGTGTCTGTCCCAGGAGACTGACGGCTACTGGTGAAAAAGGTTTCAATGAAGTCTCGCCTGCTCTCAATTTCCAGACTCTCTGATTTCATTCAGACGCTGGGCCTGTGTTCATTTGCTGAGTTAGTAAATTTTCTTTTCTTTTCTTTTTTTTCAAACTGCTCGCTGCTTCCCTGAAGGCTGGGGTCCCCCTGCATTGCCCCGGACTGAGAAGGACAAAGGGAGCTGCCTCTCCAGTGTCTGAGAAAGCAACCCTTTGCCCCTGGTCCATCTCACAGCAGCCCCGAGTGCCATCCCAGCGTCAGCTTGGCTTCTTCCCAGCTCTCTGATTAAGATTTACCTCCCTAGCAAGAGAAAAGAAAGTCGCCTTGCAAGTCCTAATTTGAATGACTGCCCTACTTAATTTATTCAGGACATCCTTCTGAATTGTCCTGGTGTGTTCGCGAGTATGACTATTGCTGTTGTTTTAAAGAAGCCATTCTTGACCAGAAGCCAAAGGGGATGCCTTTTTTCTGCCCCTGGGCCCCCTGGTCCCGGCCCCCCCGCACGGCTGTGTTTATTTGGATTATGTAATGCAAAGGGCTCCAAGGAGATGGGCTCCTCCACTTTTGTTTTCAGCCTCTGACTTCACTCGCCCTCAGCAGAGCCTGGTGCTGGGGTGGTTTCCTCTCAACTTCTCTGTGTTGTGGCTGGAGAACAACACAGCCTGCCCTTGACCCCTCTCTGGGGCCAGCCCTTTCCTCCCCAGACCCAGCAATGAAACCGAGACACTGCTGTCGCTGCCTGTCTCCTTCAAAGCTCAGTCCCGGCCGGGGTCAGAGGGGGTGTCCAAGCTCAGCAGAGATGAAGCAGTCGTGGGCGCTGGATTTCTCTGTAGCTTCCTTGCAGATACCTGGTTCCTCCAAGTCAGGAGGATCCCTGGAACATGTGAAACATAATTCCCCCGAGCATATGGATTCATGCCCGACTTTTCAGGAGCACGTCTGATGTGTAAAACACGTGACCGTAGTTAGGAGGAAGGCTTGAAAGGTATTGGAGACATCAGCTCCACGCTATTTCCCTATCTGCATCCCTTCAATCAAGTATTTTCAAGGCATTTCTCTGCTAAATAGACCAGGCTCATGGTTCGTCCCATGACTCCACACAGTGGAGAAACCCTGCAGCCTTCTTGTGGAGTCTGGCTTGGCAGAATGGTGTTCAAGTCACAGTTGGATTATAGTATATTTTTAGTAGCAGTTTTCTTAAAACAGCTCTCCAAGGGTTGAGTCACTGATTCCTTTCTGTATACAGTTGTCTTCATGCAGATAACAAATATTTTCAGAATTGGCTTTCCCTTTCAAATTTCTTATGGCAAGATTCCATCGCCATTTCTGAAATTTCATTTTGCAATATTCCATCTTCCTCTCTGACCACCCTGAACACTCATGCTTGCCATCGGTCTCCCGGGGGTCAGCATCCTCAGGGTGAGAAGAATGTTCATGTCATCTTTTCAGAATTGTGACTTTGGGATTCAAGACTAGAAAGGTGGAAGGCATGGCAGTTTGGAGAATCAAGTGCCCAGGGCATGGAGGGAGGGAGTGTTGCCGAGTCCAAACTCGTTCTGTTTGCCAATAAATCAGATGAGGTGTCGGGGCAAGGAATAGTGGTGACTTCATTCAGAAAGCCGGCAGATAGGATGGCAGATTAATGTCTTGGAGAACCATTCTGCTCTAGTCAGAATACAGGCTCCTTTTATACAAAAAGCAAGGGAGGGGGTGTGGTTGGTTGTTGCAAACTTCTTGCAGCAGGCATTCTTTGTTCTAGCAGCCATCCACGTGGGCCAGGTCACGGTGTCCCTGTAAACTTCCAACAAAACAAAGGTTATTCTCTATTTTGCAACTTGCCATCTCCACATGAATGCAGAAGGGCTGACATCCTTAAAGGTCAGAGCCCGAGATAGGCTTTCCTGTGTATTTCAGGCTAAAGGCAACATTGTTCCACAAAACATGCAGAACTAGCAAGACTGAGCCTGGAAAACAGGGCACAGTTGTTAAAACTAAAGGAACAGATCGAATATAGAGTCAGATTTGTTCTCCTCTGTTACAGGAGAAAGGAGCCTGATGGCAGGAATGGTCTGGAATCCAGCAAGAGGAGAGACTGCCTGGTACACTTCCCTTTCCACTGGGTTCCAAGAAAGAGAAGGAAGGAAGGAAAAAAAGAAAGAAAGAAAAGAAAAGAAATTATAGCAATGGGCAGGGAGAGGGGAGGATGGAACTGGAGATGTTTGCACTAAGAAATACTTCAAGGTCTACTGACCCAGCCAGGGCCTCTGACAAAGCCACACAGCATCCTCTTGTCTCCCCAAGCCTTTGAGAATTTCTCCACACTTTCCCAGCAGTAGCAGCACCTTCTAACTCTCATACATCCTCTAATTTGCCAACTCCAAACCGTCTCTGCCCAATGCCCCCTCCATCTCTCTCCTCCAAGGTCAAATCCCAGTGCCCCTCAACTTCTCCATGCTCTCCAGTGTGGCCAGAGCCTCCCCTGCACCGTGCCCCAAGGAAGGAGGGCCGGTGGTGAAGGGGTGGGTGGGGCTGCGAGCAGCGGGGCTGGAGGAAATCTGCTGGGGCCTGGACTTTCTCACACATGCTTCAGATGTGCAGGGCTGTGATGGTAGACAGCGTCTTGGTTGCTGCCAGAGCAGGCTGCTCCACCCCGAATCCTGTTCCCATCACCCCAGGGGTTCCAGTAATAGGGCATAAAGCAAACAAAGAAAAACAGTAATCTGGTGTTCCAACCGCATTTTTTGTTTTTAGAAAATCTTAAGGATAGGTTATTTGATTGCCCTAGGTTTGGCTCTGCCTGCTCATCTGGTATTAAGCACATAGGGTATTTAGTAACAATCCAAGTAGCAGGAGTCTTTTTGGAACTTGAGCGTAAGCTCATCCGATGTTGCCATGCAGTTTGGAAACTTGTCAGAGAGGCCAGCCAAACTTGTGGAGATACAAGACTTTTTCTGTAGGCTGGGCAGCTGGCCAGGACAGCCTTAAATATGTGAACTGGCTAAGAGCTTGCTGCTTCGCAAACACTTCTAGAAATTTCTGTGCTCGAGGCTGCCAAATCCATTATGCACAACATGAATTACAAGACTTTCTATCTCTCCAAGCAGTTGCTTTTTGAGCTTGGTTCTCTGTGCCCTTTATGAAACATCCACACATAACCAAAATGAGAAAACAGCCCCACCCACCCCACAAATCCACTACCATTAAGAAAAAAATCTCTTCCCATGTGGGCTGCCAAGCTCAAAACTTCCTGAATTAGGAGAAACAGCCTCAAACTTCGGCTTGAGTTACATTAAATCTAACATGCGGGAGGCAACGGGGCTTCCTGGAAATTCTCAAAAGGAAGGAAGTCACGGCATATGGAGACGGCCTGATATCTAGACATGAAAAGCCATAAAATGCAACAGAAGAACGTGGAAGGGAAAACACAGCCACCCTACCCGTGGCATGTGCTGTGGTTGGGACTGGGGCTTCGTGGGGATTTTAATCAGGCTGGGAAACACACCTCCGAGCAGAATGTGTTTCTTCGGGGTGGAGGTTGTGCCCAGCTGGGAGGTGCGCTCACCGGGAGGGGCCTGGTTCCTCCTTGAAACCCTGCAGGCCTGTCAACCACAGGGGCAGGATCTGAAGTGGAGGGTGGGCCCAGGGGGAAAGCAAACAGGAGAGAAGCAGCTAACGCTTGGAGTCAGATCCTGGGTCAGCCCAGCCTCCCTTCCCCGCCAAGGCTGAGAAAGGTTTGCATCATTTCTTTCCTGATTCCACATTGAGACTTGCCTCTTTCTTGTCACTCAGATGTACTGGATGACTCAGACTCTGCCCGGGACTGCTTCCGAGGGCCTGGAGCTCCAATCCTCTTCTCCAGAAGCATTGGAATGACACCAGTCATGGGACACAGACAATAGCCACCATGAGATAATCACATTAGCACGTTAGGAGACAGCAAGTACAGCTGAATCCTCCCCGTCCCCACCGCGTCTGAGGCTTTCTGCATACACAGCCCCTCCCGTGAGAACTGTTGGGTCACTGGGGGTCTTTTTGACCTTAGATAATGGTGTTGATTTTAGTAAGCTGAAGCCCTAAGGTGGTCTCCACGGAGTCACTCACCCCCTGAAGGAGTTGCTTCACTAGCCTGTGCCTCAGTTTTCTTCTCTACGTCCACCTGTCCCCATTCTTTCAGGGCAGGGGAAAAGTCACAGAATTTAGCATCAGGCTCTGGCTGGTGACCTCCTCCAAGCGGCGGTCATGTAAGTCTCAGCTGGAACATCTTCATGCACAAAATGGGGACAAGACCACTCACCTCCCAGCCAGGCGGTGAAGAACTGAGTATGAGGATGATAACCGCTCTGCAAACCGGAGGGCACTGCACCACTGTGGTTTGTTAAGGGCACCTCTCCTGTCCTCACTGTGGAAATCTGATGACTGCAATAACCGTGAACGTGATCTAGAGGGCACCGGTCTGAGCAGACCACGAAGACGTATCATGTAATCCGGGGATTTATGGGGGCTGGTTGGTAAGGAGCTGTGATAGCTGCTTCGTGCAGCTGATGTAGGACAACCTGTCAGTAGGGATCTTAATTCAAGTGTGTCACAATTTCCTCTCTCCCTCCCTTCCTCTCCCTTCTGTTTCTTTCAGGCATCAGTTGGCAGCAATCACTCTTAATGCGCCATTTGACTATATTCACCTAAATCTGAAGGTGAGGTTACAGCGCTAATTAAAGTTCCTCTCCCATTGTGAACTGGATCCCACAACTGTCGTTCCCAAGAAGCAGTTAAACAGGTTGGGCGTTTGCAAAAAAAAAAAAAAAAAAAAAAAAAAGCTAGGGCCCCCAAGAAAGCGCTCTTGGCCTCATTTCTATTTGGCTCACACCAAGTCTGTCCTGTTCTTGCTTAAATTTGGATCGCAGGATGAATTTTCTCCGTTTCCTTTTCTCCTGTTCCTGGATCCTTGCTGTAGAATTGTAGGAAACACGGAGTTCGTGGTGCGTCAGCCAGAAAGGATCTCTCCCTTTTGGGGAAGGTCTGGGGCCCCGGCCTAGACACCACGTGTGCGCCCCGCCTGCACTGCGTTCCCACGGTGCCCGGCCTCCTCGCCTGCTTTACAGCTGTTGTTTTCTCCATCATGGCCAGGATTTGGGGATTTTTCACTCTGCTTAGTGCCAGGGCTTTTTCCTTTCTCAGCCTGAAGACAGCCACCCTTGCTGCTCCCCGAGAAGCCCAGCCCCGCCTTGTCACTGTGCCCAGGACAGATCTGGGGCTTGTGAATGAGGGTGAGTCCAGCCCCAGTGGAAGCAATAACAGAAAAGAGCACAGAAGGCCACTGTTGGGCGGCCACAGAGGGGGAGGGGTGGAGGCTGGGGGAGGTGGGGACAGCCCAGCCATACCAGCCACTGCCACCCCCAGTGAGGACAAGGTCACCAGGCAGGCGCGCCGCTCACACACAGCACAAGGGTGGCTTGGCCTGCCCAGCCCTGCAGAGGCTGGGTCCTCCCCTGTTAGAACCAGCAGGTGCTGATGTATGGGGCCACCAGGAGGAGCATGGAACTCTCTGGAAGAAAAGTCACACTGTGAGGCATTCTGCAGACACAGAAACAGCCAGCCAGCCACCCCTGCCATTTACGTTTCTGGTTCACCTCTGTGACTCACGGTCATAAATATTTACGGGGCAGCCTCCCTCTCCCTGCACGTCAGCGTGAGCCGTCTCACTGCATTTTCCCTGAGTCCTAGCACAGTTTTGCTGGGAGGTAGGTACTATAGTCATCCCTATTTTCCAACTGAGGGGGCTTGGGTGGGTGAGTGGCCTGGCCACGCACACGGGCTACGGTAAGTGGGGGGCTGGTTTGGGGGCATCCTGAAAAGTCAGCACACGACCACTGCCCGAGGCTATGCACTGTTCGTCCCCATCCTGTTTCATTAATAATACTTTTGCATTTGATGTCAAAATGGGCTCCCCGTTCTAGGTGCCTCCTACCTGTGAGCTCAACTGTGTGCTGTGTGATATCACCGGCCTTGTCTCCCCGGGTGTGAGGTGACACCTCAGAGCGGGCCTGGGACGCCCTCCACCTGGCCAGGCCTCCTGCCACTCCCGCCTCATTCTCCTCACCAGCTGTCATTACACCCACGAGAAAAGTGCACACGTTGGCTGATGAAATTAATATTAGAAAGCATCACTAAAATAAACCCTTTCAGGTCAGATCCACCAGGAAGTGTTTAACAGACAAACCGTTCCATCTGCCGCCTTGAAGGTGAAGGTTCTTCCCCAGGGCTGATGTCACTTGCATCTCTGTGATATTTCCTGAGCACCTGCTGCTTTTCCCCTACATTCCTACTCATCCAGGCACTGTTTCAGGTACTGCCTCGAAGAGACTACGTGCTTAGGCACCTCTTGAAATCCCACTAATGTGGAGAAATCTTTCCCTGTGATTTGGCACAGAAGCTGATGCTTCCTCTCCAAGGTGACAGCTCGGCAGTGAGAGAAATTTCAGGTGCCTTCCTGGAACAGTTATCTGATGTTTCTGAGTGTGATCACCAATGTTCCTAATAGGACCTTCCTATAAGCAGTTGGTTGAGCAGCTGTGTGTATGAGACATGGAGAGAAAGAGGGAGATAATATAGTTGTCACTATTGTTTCTAAATGACAAGACTGGTTTTATTACTGTGGTACAATTATTAGTGCTGCATATCACCTCTGTATTAAAAAAGTTTTTTTTAACAAATCTTAGATTTTTATAGACACTTGCTAAATTCTGTTGAGCTGTAGCTCCATCCTAGATCATAATTGTGTTTGTCTTTTATTGCTGTGTAACAAATGATCACCAGTTTAGCAGCTTAAAAGCACATACACTTATCATCTCTTCCACAAGTCAGCTGTGTCTCTGCCCAGGGCCTCACAAGACTGGAGCTGGAGCCTCAGCTAAGCTCAGGGTTCTCTGCCAGGCTCACAGGGCAGAATTTATTGCTTTGAAGCTATAGATCTCCTGAAATTTTACTCCTTCAAGGCCAGCAAAAGAGAGAAAGAGAGAGACATGCTGCATTGAGTCTCTGACCTCTAAACCTTCTTTTAAAGGGCTCATCTGATTAGGTCAGACCCACCCAGGATAATCTGTCTTTTGATTAACTTCAAGCAACTGATTAGAGGTCTTAATTACATCTGCAAAAATCCCTTCACCTTTGCCAACTAATGTAATGAAATCAATGGGATGATATCCTATCACTTTTGCTGGATTCCATTGGCTAGAAGCAAGTTAAGGCTCTGCTGACATTCAGGGGGAGGAGATAACACAAGAACATCTCAGAATCTGTTTGCCACCCTAGGCTCCTGGAGAACAGGGAGGTTGCCTTAGCTATCTGTTGATCTGTCGTTACACTTAGCAGAGCAATAGGCATCCCGTAGAGAAATAATTCACACACCCTGAGAATTCAGTGATGGGAAATAAAGTAGTATTTTGAAGACACAAAGTTTCTTTCAGAGCAGTCTCTGAAAACAGGGTTGTTTTTTCCTCCCTCAATAAGTGTTTGTGGGTTGGGGTGGAGGGAAATGTTGATTGGTAACCATCTGAAGAGTATGTGGGCTGAAAAAAAGGACACATGGGCTGGGAGATGTAGGTTCCACTTCCGTTCCTCCTCTAAATCTATGTGAGGTCTGGAAAAAGCCTTCCTTTGCAGGCTTGGTGAGCAGGCAAAATGAGGCGATGGCTGAGAGGGTTTTCAAAGAACAAACTGTGGATACAAAGGTTTGATTGTCCTGACACCAATGGCTGAGGAGCTGGTGATAAATAATACACTATCTCACAAGGAGGGTGTATGACCACAGAACTGGGAGGTTTTGTTTATTTGTTTTTCCCAGTGATCAGCAGCGAGGCACTCTTGAGAGATGTCCCAAGCATCTCCTGTAAACCAGGCAATGCCCTCTGTGTGCACATGTTAGAGACAAAGAGCCCCTGCTGAACTTCCTTCAAAGTTTTTCCCGAAGTTGAATTCTAGGTCTGTGATCTCTTATGCAGAGAGCCTCCCAGCCCCCTGGGGGTCTCTGCGAGGCCCACTAAGGACATAGTGGGGAGTCTGGGGCCAGAACCGACACAGATACAGTCCGGGCTGGGGAGACAGCTTTGCCGAGTGTCGGCTCGCTCAGCCGGCATCCCTCCTGCAAGGCAAGAGTCGGCTGATAACGTGTTAAGATCAGATTAATGTAGGAAATAAACACGCAGTAAATAACAGTGTGATAATAGGGGTTGTCATTGCAGTGCTTGTATCCGTTGGAAATATGAGATCTGGAGTATGGATTTCTTAAGCAATTTTGCCCTTATTTAAAAGAAACTGACAGGTGTACTTCATAAAACTGAGGACAATTTTAAAAGAGTTGAAGTACACCAGCTCATTTTCCTTGTTCAAACATTGCTTTCTTTTTTCTTATTGAAGTCCAGTTGATTTACGTCATATTAATTTCTGGTGTACAGCATAGTGATTCAGTTATGCATATATGCCATCACCTTATTCTTTTGACTGAGAAAGGACAAGTACGTTTGGTTTTGAAAGAACTGGTATTTAGATTCCACCCTCCCCGCCTCCCACCCTCTCCTCAGTCCCCCAGAAGCCAAGCATTACAGACCTCAAACTCTCCAGGAGGAAATATGTCTTAAACCTCCACCCAGGGCTGTGGTCATTCACATGAAAAAAATAAAGACAAAAACCAAAAACCTCAGGCATCTGTAATGGTCTGGAAGTCAGCTCAGCGTTTTCAGTTA